>NC_139344.1:283983577-284298577 GCF_055883805.1 Amblyomma maculatum | reverse complement strand
ATATAATAATGCTCTTGGCTTATTATGTCGTCAAAGATAAAAAATGGTGGTATGTTTACTGGTGATTGGCCATAGGAATAAAACAAGACGTCGCGGACCTTTGGTTTTCAGCTTTTGTTTTTTCACGAAGCATATACAGTTCGTTCGGCATAAAAGGCATCACCGTCACCCTAATAAAAATTCAGAACAACGGTTTCGGAGAAAATGCTCATGTTATTTCGTATCAAACTGTGACGTAGCCGTTCTTCTTCAGGGTGGCTGCACACATTTCTCTTCCCATTTAGCATCCATCTGCTAGTCAAGCTGCAGGCTAGTTTATTGCGATAGGGGTTCGAATCGACGACATGTGTACCTGTCCACTCAATCAAAAGTGGGAACAATAAAGTAAAAGTGCTCGCGGAATGAAAAGGCGGTGTTAACTTCGTTTTGCGTCTACACTCAAGGTGAAGCTTGAGTATCCCCCTATTTTTAAGTTGCGCAATTCTATAGGCATTATTCACACCGCCAGTCACGTGATACTGATATGAAAAATTCATGACATAGCTAATCCCATGCACAGCATTCATATATTCTCAAAATAATATTGCAGTCTGTCTCGTTGACGACAGCAGAGGTATCTATAGGAAAGGATTACAACATCTAAGGCCGCTCTTAGATGGTGGAACACGCACACTATAGTATTTACCGGGCCACACTGATGAAAAAAAATACACCCTATCTTCGCTCCCTTACTTTTTCAAGCCTAGGCGCGAATGGTATACACTTCGCACGTTCGATGTTCCGAACAGTTACAGATGAGGGCAGGCATGCTTGTTTTATTCAGAACAGCCTGGCGAAGGCATTTTATAAAGTGCGTATTCTAAGGCGGGGTCTCATTTGTTAAAGCTTTGGAGCTGAAGCAGGGCTAGTGGCAATCTGAGATCAGTGAACACAGCCAGTAACGGGAACTAGGCGATGGACATTCGGCTAGGGCCCGTCTTGTTGTTTAGAATACATTTGGTTTCCAGCCGCGTGCAAACAGTTGTAATGCATTGCGTAGGGGCACATGACAATGCTACAAATGCCCCACTACAAGGCTATTAGCAAACCAAGAACTTTCCAAACCGATTTTCTCTAAATCGCGCGTTCGAAAAGCATTCCGGCTATCTCCTTTGTAATTCGCTTCAGTACCTCGAGTCTCCAGTGCCAGTGTTTTTTTTTCTTTTTTTTCAAAACCACTCCTAACCGTGCCATCTCCCCGGTACAGTCTCAAATAACATTTTTGCCGATTGTGATGGCATCGCCCTCTTTTGTCCTGATATAAAGAATCTCTAATGAAATAAAACGCAGGTTAGGATGTTTTGGGAGCTCTTCATGTTTCCCGACCATAAATTTGCGTCACCTTTGATACGAAGCTTTGTTGCATGTTGCATGTGCCACGTTAGCAAGTACAAGCGCTGCGTAGCATCTATGTTGGCGGTCTCAACTGGAGTCCTTGTGATGGCGAAGGATTTTTTTTTGCTGGTTTAATAATATTGTGAGCGCGGTGCCCTCTTTCACCTGTACATAATCATAATCGTCATCATTCACCGGTATTCGGAAGATCACACGCATAGTTCCAGATACGCGCTGGAATAAAGACGTTTGTTCGAGCGGTGGCTCACAAGCGGTGGGAGGTGCTGGGTAAAGTCCGACGAAAAGATGAAAATATCGTCTAAATAACACAAGCACGTCTTCCATTTCCTTCCTCGAAGCACGGTGTCGATCATGCACTCGAAGGTGCGAGGAGCATTACACAACCCGGAAGGCACCGCATTAAATTCACAAAGACCGTCGGGGGTAGCAAAGGCGGTCTTGTCCTTGTCGGATTCATGCATGGTAATTTGTCAATATGCTGAACGCAGGTCGAGACTCGATAAATACTCAGCTCCTTGGAGACAGTCGCTTTCAGGCGGGTTATCTTGGGATCTATCTTGGTCCCGGTAATACACGCAGAACCACACAGAGCCATCGTTTTTCCTGCGGAGAACAACAGAAGAGGACCAGGAGCTGCTCGATGACCGGATGATGTTTCGCGCGAGCATGACGGCAACTTGGTCCTCGATGATTTTGCGTTCTGATGGGGAAAGTGATATGGTCGTCGACGAACGATGGGTCAATTAATCCCCCAGTCTTTATTCGATGGGAGGGACACAAGTTTGGCCTAAATCTGAGATACACACATCAAAAGAGTCTTTGCCCTTCAAAGGGACTTCGAGCAAAGCCGCCGACTGTTCAGAAGTTAGGTGAGTGCTGACTGTTGCCGCGAGTGCAGAAGATCTCGGAAGTGGATGGTGGTGAGGCAAAGGAAAGCGTGGTGAGGGGAACAGGGTTTCCTTCAAAAATAAAGCCAACAGTCCCTCCTTTTGGTAACAATAAAGGCTGCGTACGAGTGTTCATCGCCGCGACAACCGCGCAACCGCGGTGGAAACATAGTGAGACAGAAGGCAAGCGCTATGCCATCGGAGATCCACCATGGTGCTGGCATCACTAAATAATCGCCATCAAGTGCGTACTAAGTTAACAATGATGAGGTATACACGTCCAGGGCTTAAAACGTAGTCAAGGGCAGCGAGCACGCGTACTGGGGTGGAGGCAGATTCGGGTTCGAGCTCAATGTGCGCAATGTGAATCAGGCGGTCGCGGTAGGAGATAAAGGCAGATCCCGCCAATAAAAAGTCGCAGCCTAAATCAGTTCATGAACGCATGACGGAATCGCCACAAACTCAATATGATGCTTTAGTCATCGATGAGAACGCGCACCGTGCATTGCCATATGGTGTGATGATAGTAGACCGATGTATGGAGTTGTCACTTTGCAGAGACGATAACACAAGTTGCGATTAATGGAAGAATAAGCGGCACCCGTATCGATGAGAGCTTCAACGTATACTCATTCGATTAGTACTTTCAGCATGTTAGACGGGTGTCCGGCAGGATTGCACAGTTCGTTTGGGAAGCAGCCTTCCCTCCAAAAACTGCTTCTGTTAGTTTTCCGCGCTAGGAAAGGATTGGGAGAGCGAACGGGAGACGGGCGGGGTATAAAGGCGATGGGGGAGCGGCGTCGGGTAGAACGAGATGGTCGGGTAATAGGGAATTTTAGAATAGGGGAACCCAAGGCTTGGGGCCCCCAAGAAAATAGCGTGCCGTGGCGCAACGTTCGAGCCGACCGGCGAGTTTTAGAATAGGGTTTTACCGACGCAGCGGGGCTGGGCTTGCGTTTGCCGATTGCAGCGCCGAGACGGTAAACCGTGAAAGCATAGAAATATATAAAAGCCAACCGATGCTATTTTATTAAAAAGAAACTGCTGTCATTGTACAAAGCTATCTTAAAAATACCAGTTATATAAACTCTTTTCTTCAGACAAGACGAAATCGGCCAATCTTTACCAATCCAGGCTGAGCCGGGAAACCTCATTTGAACCTTCCGCGCTTTCCGTCGCCTGGTCCCCATGGCAACCAAACGAGGCGAACTCGCTAAGCCTAGCGGCTCGGTAAATCCGGAAGCAGTCAGGAAATATGGGGCGTTTTATCGCTTATATTTGGTGGTGCCGGCATCATGAGACATAGCACAAGCTTCGTTGGCCTTTCGTTTGCCTTGAACGCGTGACACCACGGAGCGGTAACGACGAAAGTGTGCCGAGGCGAGCGGCCGCCGCTTGGCCGGACGCCGCCATTTTCCCCGACCCTATTCGGCGATAGGGTCCACGCTATTTCGCCGAGATAGGGTGACCGTCGTCCACTGACCCAAAAACCCAAAGCCCGCTTGGGTTCTGCGCATGCGCACTCGCGCCCCGCTATTACCCTATCCCCCTAACCGATAGGGTCCCCCTATTCTAAAACTCCCTAATATCCTGGGGATCCTGCGGCGAAAGATAGCGACGAGAAGAAGCGGAGTACGACATCGCTCCGAATGGAGCATAACCACGCTGTTCGTCTTGCTGGCGCTGGCGACATACACGGGAAATGTGACCGCGGATTCCGCAGTAATAGCAGACTGGACAGGAAGGACGAGACGGGAGCATGGGGATATGGCAGCCACATGACCACATACATTAGGACATTGGGAATGGACTGGGGCAGGTGGCTTTGAGGCGGTTTCAGCGTACGTGGGGAAGCGGCAGGCGGTATTCGACGTGGCCGGTGCCACGGCGCAGGCGAAAGCGGCCAGTTCACCCCTGACGACGCTGCGCATATCTGGAGTAGCTGGAGGGAGGTTCGCGCTTCCTGGAACTAAGCTTGCTTGACCGAAGAGCTCCTCTCGTGTAATGGCACGGATAATTGTGAGCGGGTTACCGTCAGCGAGGACGCCGTGATTGATGTTGTCTTGCTGGAGGCGGCACGACTGAAGTTCATCCAGGCGTTGGCAGGTAGTGGTAATGTCTGACACAGTGGAGGTGTCCTGAACCAGAAAAGCGTTGAAAGCGACGGTACCGATGCCTTTAAGAATTTGGCGAACGCGGTCACATCACAATATATGTTGATTCGGGCCTGGTGCATTTTTTCGCATTAATTTTTTGAACGTTTATTTTTCAAAACTGCAACCCTCCAGTTTCTATCAGCGAGGCTTAAAGCGCGAATAGGTTATCAATTGTCCATTCTGAACTGCTTTGTAAGGGAGATTTGTGCTGATAGATCGATTTCTTCAGCCTTTGCTTTCTATAGCGACCTATGCGGTCACTACCGAAGGTGGATGACAAAGCTTCAGATCGGTCATTACTTCCTCTGCATGTATACCTGCAGACTTACCTACAGTATTTTTTTATAGCGCTGCAATAAAGCGAGCTCGGCGCATCTAATATAAGCGAAACTTCCCAGAGCGCCTGAGCAGCAACCGAAACCGATACCTGAGTTACAGCCAGTGTTTCGACACATCAGTTGCCAAAGTTAAAGTCAGAAGTTGTATCTATGCTGATCTGTGGCAGTCGAATGAGGAGATTGTTAACAAGCATGCTACCTGTGTGGCGCATCAATCACTTTTAGCGTGTTCAGAAGGGTTTTTATTCTTTATAGTGCATACAGTCGGCAGCAAAAAAAAAACAAAAAAAATCTTTTTTAAGCCCCACGTATGATTCGTACCCGTTAAAACGTAGCGTCGCGGCAAGGGGACATTTGCTCTTGTTCAGTGAGCAACTGACCTACCTGTGGGAGGAACGAGAAACAGTTCAACGTTGCTTTCGTAGTTGTGAAACCACAGCGATATTAGACAGGTAGAAAGGAAGAAACGAAGTGCCTGTCTATGTGCTTCGTTCCCTTGTTTTGTCCGTCTGTTGGTAGCACTCTGGACCCAAAATTATTAACCAAAACTGACTAGCAATCTGCCGATCTACTTTAGATTACTAGTTTATTTAATCGAGGAAGTGGTCAAAAGGACATTCAGATCACGCCTTAGGCCTAAAAACTGCCTGCCTGTAACCGAAAACTCCGCCATTCCATGTGAACTTTTTGTGCTTATATAGGACTGTTTTGCGCTTGAAGCCGAAATATTGGTCAGCATGCAGAATCGCCGTAGTCAACGAAGTTACTCTTCAGTGAAGAGTGCACTTTAGGCCACGAAGTTCGATCTCCTGACTGTTCGCTTCTTGCTCACATGTCGGACATGGTGTGTGCATTCTGGAATTTCGATATCCTGGCGTTTTAATTGCTGCGTGACGGTGGCGATATAACGTTGGAAAGGATTGCTGAGGTCGGTCCAATACAATAGGGCATAGGGAAGGACAGGGATGTTTATGTTTGCCAATACACGATCGATATATATATATATATATATATATATATATATATATATATATATATATATATATATATATATATATATATATATATATATATATATATATATATATGAAGGAAAGAAGCCAACAGTCGGCGAGGCCAATATATATATATATATATATATATAATTATTTTTTGCTTATAATTTTGTGTGTAAAATTTTACCAATCCCTATGGTAAACTTTGCTTCGTGTTGAACTTTATGCTTCCTTCGTTGGTCTATTCAAGTGCGCAGCAGGTTTCGGGCGGTGTTTGGATTAGTTTCCCAAGAATAGTAGTTAGAAGTATTTCATTTCAAGGGAACGTCAGTAGTCAGGCAAGCATTGCGCAATCAGGATGAAGAATGGGCGTATTTAAAAGTGCTAGATAATGTCTGCAAGCACTGCACAGCGGGATTATACCTCAGCACAAGAAAAGCTATGTAATACAGCCCACGAACAGCGTTGTGAACGCTACACGTCGCCCAAACGTTCTGCGAGACCGCCAAGCATACGCCAGCGAGCAGAGTGTATGGGATCCAGCAACGTTAAAACAAGGCAACAAGGCTAATGGCTAGCGACGGGCATCTAGAGAATTCTTCAGCGTATCGGCATAAATAATAACAAATATCGCATGCCACCGAGTGCATGTATTTGAGATTACCCTTTCGTATCCCAGGAGATATATTTTTTAACTTACTCTCTCTTCCATCATCTTGTCTCCGCGTGCCTATTGCGACTATACCGGCTCTAACCTACCGGGCTGTCACGTAGCTTGTCAGCGATGCTGCAATAATGAAATCCAAGATAATTTATATCGCCTGGTCTTCTGCAGCCAACTTGCCCTTTTTTGTTTTTTCCATTTTGCAGTTACCAAAATGCGGCCGCTGGAGCCGGAATTTGAGCCGCGAGCTTTGGAGAAGCAGCCAATTAACGCCACAGCCAGTACCTTCTGTGTGTTGGTTATTGTTTTCGATGAAAAGTAATTTCTTCGAAAGTGAACGTTGCACAGCATATTTTCAACGTTGCGCTCACGTTTCAGGTAATTTTGTTGAGAACACAAAGAAGGTCAAGCTTTTCTCTCTCGGTGCCTAATGACATATAACAATATTGTCAATTCGAATGAACTTTTCTGCAAAATATGAGAAAGGAAGACTGTTTATTAGGTCAAGATTTTCAATCAGCCTTGCTTGAAATGCTTTAGAATTACCGAAAGTCCGTTACAAAGCAGCCGATTAAGTATATTTCCTTGACAGCAGTGCTTCGGCATTTTTAGGACGAAAGACTGGTGTCAGTTTGGGAGTAATTTTCGCATTGCTTGAAGTCGCTTTCGGTGGCTAAATACTTTCGGTAACACGCTCCATTTTTCATTATTAATTTAAACAGCGCAAACACGAAGACAAAGGACAAGATAAAGAAAGCCACAGTACAAGCGCTGACTCACAACTATGCCGTTTCGTTTTCTTCATGTTTGTTTTTTCTGGGCCTTGGAGTAAAGGGCTTAGACATAGTTGTGAGTCAGCGCTTGTACTGTGGCTTTCTTTATCTTGTCCTTTGTCTTCGTGTTCGCGCTGTTTAAATTAATAATGAATAAGTACCAACTCGCCCAACAAAGTATCTTGGTATGCTCCATTTTGCCTCGAATCGATCCGGAACAGTCGTGTTGAATCGTTTTGGCTTGGGTTTCCTAGACAACATCTAATGTCAATGTCGAACTAAAGAAATAAGGGTTTGCTTCAGTTCCAATTTAGGTCTGAAATATGGGTTCAGTTCCGGTTTTGGGCACGGGTTTGATTTTGGTTCAATGCCCTGCACCTAAGTATATCGCTGAGCCTATGTCCTTATTTTTAGTTGGAGCTGCTTTATCAGTGCATGCCAGGTGCCAGAAAGAAGTATTTGTCTAGGAGGCAGAAGGGGGTAATGGCTCTTATCGAAGCATGGAATAACCTTTTCGCCGAGGATTGAAGTGCGTTGCCATTTTGGGCGCCGGGCTGCGCTCGTAGCAAAGAACAGAGTTGTGATTTGAGCTCCTCCGTGAGCATCCCACAGCGAAGAAAACAGATTCTTTCGTCAAGTCCTGAAAAATACGTATGGAACTGTGCCCAGTGGGGAATGTCCGAATTCCGTTCTTTCACTTGTTATAGGTCTTTTTCACGTGTGCACTGCTACACTGGAAAAGTATCTCGATATCTGGCGACGCCATGCCGGCTTGGGTGCCAGCTGCAGCTGCGTTTGACTGCACTGCATAATCGGTTTGTTTTGAGATTTTTTTTTTTTTTTTTTGCATTGAAGGCTCGGGGTTTAGAGTCCCAAAGCGACTCAGGCTATGAGAGACGCCGTAGTATAGGGGTCAAGAGATTTCGACCACTTCGGGTTCTTTAACGTGCACTGACATCGCACAGCACGCGGGCGCCTAGCAATTTTCGTCTACGTCAAAAAAACAGCCGCCGAGGCCGGGATTCAATCCCGCATCCTTGGGAACAGTAGTCGAGCGCCGTAACCACTGCGCCACCCCGGCGGGTTGCTACAACTGACCTAATGGGTGTTATTTAAATGCATTGTAATAGCTAACAGTTAGTGAACCCTTGACACGTACAAACTCTACAGTAGTTTTGCATTTGCGTCGGCGGGGCATTAAAGAGACCGATGAATGATCCTTAAGAACTCTCCAGAGGCGCAATGAAATGCTAGGCGTATCCTCAGTGTCGATTTTAAAGCGGTGACATTTAAAACATTTTGAAATTTATTTAGGAGTTCTTACACCAATGAATGTGCTAACTTTTGTGTACTCCAATGTTGAGATCCATGGCCGCTAACAGCTACGCCGTCGCACGCTGGCAAAAGTGGCCTGCCGTAAACAAATGCAGCACCAGTCCAAATAACGTAATTGTTTTGTTGGACAATGCAATTGCGAAGGCTTGCCAGATGACTGATGAAACTGGTAACATTTCAACTTCGGCTCCAGAAATCGAAGATATGACATACGCACCTGCCGCATCCCACAAGAATGAAATTTCGCTCCGGCCGTCACCGCCACCTGTGCTCAATAACGTAAAGGTGAGTTTAAGATTTAGATGCGTACATTTCGCAACACGGGCGGACAACAGAAACTGTAACCAATGGAGTTGTCCAGCAGTGCAATCGCCTTTAAGCTTTCAGCCTAAATATATTCATGCTAACTGCAGCGGGAGAAGCGTTAATGATTTTCCTTAATTATGATACAATATTAACCTGCTCCTATATTTATATTTATTACGCATGTGCACATTTGTACGCACATGTAGGTAAAAACGCACTGACGTGCACTTTCACGTTGAGAGCGCTCGCCGTTCTTCTTTTCAACGTGAATAGTGGTACTGACATAAAATTTCATTTATTTTCATAGGAATAAGCGAGAATACAAACGCTAATGAAGTATAACAAACACATTCTAAAAGAAGCAAGGTGCGAACATTATGTACGGGTATGTTGTCACGTGACAGGGTTCAACGGTAGCGCGTAATTATTCCAGAAGAGGTAGCATCACCTTGGCGCACTTGATATCCTGCGCATTCTTCGAATTAGAATTTCTAGTTCAGCTTACAGTCCCACACCTGATTCCATAAACATAAGCCGCAATACCTCCTCATAAAAGGCTTATTCACGCTTTTGTCAGCTCATAGTAACGTTGAAGATTTTCTCAGTCACAACCAACATCAAATAAAAAAGTGTTCGAATGTAGCTTTCTTCGACGTCAATTTTAACTGTGGGGCAACTGTGGAATATTGTAGAAAGGTCCTGTCATGAAAATATTAAAATTGTATGGTCCAGTCTACGATGAGCAGCCAGATATTTCTTTTGAGGTTGGTTCTTCCACTCGCATAGCGTTTATGACTACTTAGGAAAGCAACGGGGAAGTTTCGGACAGTAGCAAAAGACGAATAGGAAAAAACTACGAGCCTTTCGAAGAGGAATCTCATTATATAATTATTGTCATAGCAGAAGTTTATGATATTTGAAGAAATTGCTTTGATAAACAACTTACCTTTGAAAAATGCACCGACCTTTAATATCCGCCTCTTAACCACTGAGCAGTGGCGGTACTCGACTGCTGAGTGGTCGAAATTGTCCAGAGCCTTCCACTAGGCCTCCCCATAGCCTTAGCTGTTTTCGGAGGTTTAGTACCATAAACCAAAAGGGAGTTTCTGGATATGAAAAACGTGAACAATGGCCGCATACAAGTGCCATCTTTTAATTTTTGAGTAAATTAGACCATGACATATTTATGTGATCCTGTGATAATGGTAATGCATCATGCAAAGAAAAACACCGATTCATACATCACTGCGGCGCCCTAATACCAGTGCAGCATCATAGGGGAAAGGGGTCGATTGTAGGTATGCTACAACTCGGTCTGATGTATTTAATGCATCCTTCGTAATTAGCGACCAGAAAATGTATATCGTGCGCACCGTGCAGGAGGTTACACGGCAATGAAAAGGTGCGGTTCGAACGACGTTCGAAGCTAAGCACCGCAAGCGCACTTTCTACGTGTCTTCAATGGATTGCTTTTCCAATGAGGTTGTGCACACCGAGAAGCCTGCCCAGGTATTAAACCGCGTTGCACAGTTAGCGTCCGCTGACGTTGCCACCGATGTCGTGAAACCAAGTTCTGACGGCCGTGTCATTAATCAGCGCAGGAGCGAAATAGATGGAACGATTCATTCAGCTTTAATGTCGTCGCCTACGGTGGACGTGTAGTTGCTTGCTACCGGTCAACTGGACTACCAATATGTCCCTTCCTCCTCCCTTTACCTCAAGGTCTCTTTTTATGCAAATAGCTATGTTGGCGGAATCGAACCCGATGTATTGTCAGCCGCTGTGATGACAGATCTGCAATCTAATGCTGCTTCGGCTTGTATTTCATTGGCCTATCTACAGTGTTACGCCACGCTGCTGGTCAGTCGTGCTGCGACGCGGTCCATGTTTTTCTACGGCTATAATTTACGCGGCTGTAGCATGACCGAAATAGCCATTTCGCCGCCCTCCCTTTGACCCACTGCGGGGCCAGTCTTTGTGGCCGTTTGAATGAGGGTCACTGGGCTCGCTGCGGTCGTGACACTGGGAGCTCACGCAGCCTGTGGGCTTTTGTCTACATAGCTTTTGAGCTACATTTTTACTTTTCGTTCTTTTCAGCCTCTCGCGCAACCATTTCCGGGCGCTGAGCCGAAAGGACAGTGGGGAACGAGGGGGAAACGAGGGCACAGCGTTCCCCTTTGTTCGGGGGCAGCCAACCCGTTCTTCCCGCGGATGTTCGGCCTGCCGGCGCGTTCTTCTCTTTTAAACGGCCAGGGAAAGCGCGTCGACGACATGGCTCGGCTTGTCTGGCGATGCTCAGCGTCGTGCGCTCTTTCTATCAGAAATGGCACTCCGGTAGCATGGCAGGAGTGTCCTGTGGAGGGCGAGGGCACGCTGTCACGTCCTGTGCTCTACGTTCGGCTTTGCCAATGAGCGTTGAGAGCGAGGGAGGCAGCTGCAGACGTTGATTTTCTCTTTCTAGCATAGCAGAAAGCTGGTTAAAAGCCATTGGCAACAGTTTGAGCAAACATGGCGAAACAAAAAAAAATATTTAGGGACCCACCATAGCTGTTGTGTTGCCTTGTACTCTGCACCCATCCGTATCTTTCGAGCGATTACCAGTGAGCCTATTTTATTGCTGGTAAAGAAAAAAGAGCTGAAAAAGGAATTTCCACCCATAGAGAGCCAAACTGAAAGTATAAGCTCCCCTCCTTACAGTATCCGAAAACGCTTCGTTGAAACCCGTACTACGTTGGTGCTCCGACAACCTCGATGCTGCCGTAACAACCGTATTGAACAGTTCATCTGCGGGAAGTGCACATTCATTGTTTGGATACATTATTTATAGGGTTTACAGGCTTCGAGAGGATAGCTGACGGACGTTTTCCCGATTGTCGAACTTGAGGGAAAAGTGTCTGGATTTCTGTGTGGTGTTACGGTCATGCAGTGGTGAAAGCGTTTAGCAAACCAGTCATTTTCCGAAGAAAGGACTTAGTGCATTTGAAATAGCACAGCTTTTACTTATTATGCTAGGCCCGGTCTAATTACGACCCAGATTAAACTATTACTGTCGCTTACACAATGCACAGACCGAGATTCGCGCATTATCTAAGCCAATTTTTATCTTCAGTGATAGTGCAAAGGTTTTCAAGGGGATAAACGGTGTATTCAATATAGCGAGTAATTCTAAATAAGAGTTTCTTATATCCAGGTTCGACACAACAAGTATTACGTCACTAGGAAGGGCAAGCGGTGGTTTTGTCGCCAGTGCCCGTTGTAGTTCATACTTGGCGCGGCTTTTCTTTTTGGCTTGCTTCTTGGCGGCCATATGACTTGAATTGGAGTCTTCTTTCTTATCTGTGCTGTATTTCATCATCATCATCATCATTTATTGTCCCTTAAGGGCCCCGGGTCGGGCATTACATAAGGGGGGGGGATAACGAGTAAAGTAAGTACGTGGTCATATGACTATACAGTGGAATGAAAAGCAGAGAGGCAAGGCAATGTTATACATTTCTATGGAATCGTAAGTAATGAAAGGACAAGACGAAAAGAACACCCATTTGAATCATGATACATTCAATAAAAATTTATATACGCACAATTATTGCAAAGAAAAAAAAAAGACATGCAAGGCAAACCCGAAAAATATGACATATACATGGACTTAGGGAAGAGCTACAAAGCAAAATTCGTGTTTGATACTTGAGTCAAGCAGGAAATGTTTTACTGATAAAATTATTTGGCAAAGTGAGCTGATATTAGCTGCCTGAATTTAGAGTTCTCACGTTCATAGACTATTGGTTCAGGAATTGAATTCGATTCTTCAATCGCTAAGAGTAAGAACGACTTATTAAATGAGTTTGTCGAACCAGTTTTGCGCTGCAGGCTCATGGAATTGAAAAGACGACGTGGTGTTCGAACAGGTGGCACTAAAAAGAAAGTTCTCAGGTCATGGCGACTATAATATTGACTATGAAATAGGCACAGCCTCGAAATCTTCCTTCGATGTGCTAATGAGTCAAGGCTAATGGATGATTTAATGGCACTAACGCTAACTCGTCTATCATATTCGGAACAGATGAAGCGAACCACCCGATTCTGAATGCTTTCGAGTGATTCAATTAAATATTGCTGGTGAGGGTTCCATAATGCGCTGGCATATTCAAGTTTCGGTCGAACGTACACCTCGTAGGAGAGTTTTCTTATGTGACTGGGGTATAAAGAAAGGGAACGCTTGATGAAACCAAGTGTTTTGGATGTCTCTGAGACTAATTTTGTGACGTGTTCAAACCAGTTGAGTTTTTCGGTAATAACAACACCTAAATATGGGTAGGAATCAATCCTTGAAATGGCAGTGGAGTTCAACGAGTATGACTAGTTGAAGGTGGAAATTTTTCGGGATATTTGATTTTTCTGTGCTTTTTTTTACGTTTTTGAAGCGGCAGCTACAGCAGCCTTGAGGAGCATAACGTTTCACTAGCCTTCGTTGGACGATTTTTATCAATAAGTTCAACCTTCTTGGTTTGTCGATTCTTGAACAGGTATAAAAATACTCCTGATAAAATTGTGGGTCGACCATTTCATAACACAATGCATCCAAGCTTGCTGAGTTGATGACGTAGTTTAGAAATGCTCTCCACAGAAGCTACGACATGCTGCGTGCACCGTATTGCATTGCTGAGAGGCGCTGTCAAAGTCTTTAAACCGGAACGGCTTACAGTTTCACACTCTGTCTTCGTCTCCTCAAAACCTAACATACAAATGAAATTCTAAATGTCGCTGTTTAGCTTCATGGTGATATTAACCAGCATTGTATGACCGGGACGTCGGGAGCCACATCCAATGCAGCTTTTGATACACGGTCCGCAAATTGTGTCTGTGTATTTTTTGCTTTTTTGGTGACGAGTAATGAAATGATATGTCTTCAGAAGAGATATTACAGATCTCATACATACTCGTTTCTTTTGCGTGAGCACGTGCCAGCTAGCTGCTGTCTGAAGAGAGAACGGCGGCTAGCAAAGGTCAGTCGGTGATCCCTGCCTCTTGGGGCATGCATGCGCAGCCTCAGAGACCGTGTCACGTCGCGATGTGCCTCGACACAAGTGGCGTCCCGGGGGCCGATGGCTGATTGATTCGCTTGGGCTGTGCGCGGCTCCATTTGGCGAGTGCCGCGGATCGTCTTCCGCGCGTCTTATTTTCAGGGCTGAATGGGCCGCAGCGAGGCTTGCAAGCGTGCCCCGGCCGACCCTGTGGGGGCTGCCGGTCTGATTGGACGATGGCGCGTTCATCAGCTGAGCACGGCTTTCCACCGCGTTGCTGTTTCGGCGAGCTGAACTATGGCTGCTGGCGTTGCAGTTCCCTGAATGGACGACGCCGATTGCCAAGAGGGGAGAAGGGGACGGTGACACTGTGTTGTGTGCTCGTGTGCACCCGCTCGACGGGAAAAGCTCGTCGGTCTCGAAACAATGGGGCGGCCCAGATTACTTCGACCACTCTCCAAACCCTGCTCGCCGTCCTTTCTGGTCCTGTTTTCTGTCTTTTTAACGGGGCTAAGGAGTTCCACTGCTTTCAGCGTCTTCGGTTTCGGCCTTTTCTTTACATGTCGCCTACTGTGAGCATGCCTTGTATGGCCGTGTTCAGTGCGCCCGGCGACAGGGTGGACAATTTAGACCCATTTGTTGGCCAAGTCATTTGTCTCAACGCCCTTTTGACGGCACTGCGGGGCGAAGTATTTTCGACATTTTGCTCAGCTTAGGCATCGAGTAACAGCCCGTTGTAATTAGCAATAATTTCTGCTTCTCTTGGCAGGCAAATTATTTTTCCGCCAAGTGAGATGGAGGCCTACGAATTCGGAGATGCTGCAGAGAAAAGCGAACTCCGATGAGTTGATTTCACTTCTCCCATGATCTAACTTATTATGACTTATTTGTTTGCTGCGAATTGAGGGCAGCAAGTGTTACGACCGAAAATAGTAAGCGCGCCGGTCTTTTGTACTTTTTTTTTTCAGTAATAGTACCTGCTCTTACGGAGGAAACGTAAATATATTTTTAACTTTTGCTGTGCAATGTGTCTGTGATGCGCGGTGTAATTGTTAACAGGGTGTGCGACCTCGTCTTGTTATGGCTTTCCAGCCTTACGGGAGTAATTAAAATGTTTACTAAACCCTAGTTCATTTCTCTCGTTGCAAGTCCCTTCAACAACGCTGTTGTGAAGTCTTCAATTGCTGTTAGCTGGTATTCGCCTGCCAAGTGTTTCCTGAAATTGAGCGTAAGATATGAAAACAGCCGAAATCAACAACCTTCAAAAGAGGCGTAAGGAAGCAATCCTGCTGTATCCTCAAAACAAAGGGGCAAGCTCCGGCTATCACTGCTTTTCCGCGAACGTCAGAAGCCGAGCAAGATTTAAACCGAAAGGCAGACATAAATACGACAAAAAATACCCGTCGTGTGGTAAGCTGGAAAAGACAAACTCGTCTGTCTGCGCGTTGAGCTGAAATGCTACGAGTTCTGACAGCTTCGCGTGGACTTGTAACGCCCCTGTTCCTTGCTATGTTTTATGTCGGTTTTTGTCTCCAAGGACAAGGCGCGCATTGCCTTTTGGCGGGTAACGCTATTCTGTTTTTACATTCCAACACTAGTACTTTGTTCTAAGAAGAGTTGACGGGAAAGTAAGCGACATTCTTTTCCGTTATTTCGCAGCGTTGTTTCCACTTGCTCTCTGTTTTTATTTTTCACCCCTTCTTTATTGGCACCTTTTCTACTTCTATTATTAAGGCGTTTTCATCGAAAGAGGATGTTGTGGCAGCCATTCGAAAATTGTGGTTTGCGCGCGGCGTGCTAGGAAAAGCCGCTTGGTGATCTTTGGGATCAGAGTGGAGGCTTCCAGTTTTCGCCGAATCGGGACTTGATTGGACATGTCCGCCGCCTTCTTTTCTTTCTGCTTTGCAGCATGGAGGCAGAGTGTGTTTGCTCCGCCATTGCGGCGTGCACTGCGTCCCTGTAGTGACTGAATGACGCCTGGACGCTCCCATTGTGCAAGGAGCTTTTCGTAACACCAAGAATGAAAGTGACAGTCTCTGGCAGAAGTGAGCTCGAAGAGGCAAATATGGCAACGATAGAAACCGCGCTTGATATATGAGCTTTCTGTATCGACGTTTCTCAATACGGGGCTTTACACGGGCGACAGAAGCACAGAAACGTATGTGGAAATTGGAGTTCTCATCTTGATGTCGATGTATCTCTAAATGCCTCTTGGCTTCACGTTGGTTCACGTTGGCTCACGTTAGAGGCGTCGCCCGTTTCAAAATGATGAAACGGGTGACAAGATGTTCTATTTTTGGCCTTGGGAAAGCGTGTCGCACAGCCATGCTTCGTCCTTTTAATGTTACGGGACGGGAGATCACGCAATAACACAAGTTTGTGGCAATCAACAACGCAAGTATTATTGTAGTCAACTAGGACGATGTGAACTACGCCTCCTTAGGAATGCATGCAGTCTCAACTGAGCAAAGTGTTGAACCGGAATTTTTTCGTGTTCAGTTCAATGTTGCTCTCTAGAGTGTTGCTCAGACCAGTTCTAACCACTTCAAACTTGTTCAAAAGCATTCCACACACACACACACACACACACACGCACACACGCACACACGCACACACGCACACACGCACACGCACACGCACACACACACACACACACACACACACACACACACACACACACACACACACACACACACACACACACACACACACACACACACACACACACACACACACACACACACACACACACACACACACACACACACACACACACACACACACACACACACACACACACACACACCAAATAGAAGGTAGAAAGGCGATTAGCCTGTGGTGTCATGCCGCGACGAATTGTAAGCAAATGTTACATAGGGCAAGGCAATGTCCCAATCACGATGGTCGGGTCTGTGTAAAATCGACGTATTTTTTATACCAATGTACCTATAATGTGGCACTTTTTACAGCATGTAAGGAAATGCCGCCAAATGTGTGTGTGTGTGTGTGTGTGTGTGTGTGTGTGCGTGTGTGTGTGTGTGTGTGCGTGTGTGTGTGTGTGTGTGTGTGTGTGTGTGTGTGTGTGTGTGTGTGTGTGTGTGTGTGTGTGTGTGTGTGTGTGTGTGTGTGTGTGTGTGTGTGTGTGTGTGTGTGTGTGTGTGTGTGTGTGTGTGTGTGTGTGTGTGTGTGTGTGTGTGTGTGTGTGTGTGTGTGTGTGTGTGTGTGTGTGTGTGTGTGTGTGTGTGTGTGTGTGTGTGTGTGTGTGTGTGTGTGTGTGTGTGTGTGTGTGTGTGTGTGTGTGTGTGTGTGTGTGTGTGTGTGTGTGTGTGTGTGTGTGTGTGTGTGTGTGTGTGTGTGTGTGTGTGTGTGTGTGTGTGTGTGTGTGTGTGTGTGTGTGTGTGTGTGTGTGTGTGTGTGTGTGTGTGTGTGTGTGTGTGTGTGTGTGTGTGTGTGTGTGTGTGTGTGTGTGTGTGTGTGTGTGTGTGTGTGTGTGTGTGTGTGTGTGTGTGTGTGTGTGTGTGTGTGTGTGTGTGTGTGTGTGTGTGTGTGTGTGTGTGTGTGTGTGTGTGTGTGTACTGCAGAGGCACAACGCAGAGCAACATCCGCCATTTATATTGGCTCTTAAGCGAGATATTGTCTATTCGCCTACCGAAGAAATGACTATCAAATATGAACTGGCAAAGCGGCAGTACCTCGCAGCAGAAGGCGACTTCGGGGAAACAAAGATAATCTAGGGAATGTCGCGAACCTGCCTATCCGCCGAGCAAGTGTTTCATCGCCTCGCATCAGCCACTCTACTGCTGAGGGATATCTCAGCCTCCGACGTGGGAATCCCCGTCCGAGTGGGCGTTGGCCCCTAGAGACTTACCAACATAGCCACGGCGCTCTTGCAATGGGTGGGCCGCATAGGCACCAGCAGCCTAACTAGTTAATTTATGAATTTCACATTATCATCCCATGTATCTTTTCCCCTCACGCTTCATGAAGCCCCGCACACGAAAGCGCGATCCCAATTAAGGGACGTCACACAATGTTCGTCCACCTACAGGCCAAATTTTCGCACTATTTGCGTTCTTACATAATCGCAGAAATACTTGCTTCTTGTTTTATGGTACCATCGGCGCGATTCATTTAGCGATTTTGCAAACTCAAAATCATGCGTTGCGAATAATCACTCTGTCATATTCTAACCATCAGCGTTTATTATGGTTCCTGAGGACGCAGGGTATTCCCTTATCCTTCCGTGTTTAAAGACTCATGATTGATAAGTTAGCGCTCTTCGTGATTAATAGCCAATTGTTTCGCTACTTTTTTCAAGAATTCAGCCTGTACCTATTGCCTGAGTATTGCGCTATGATAAATTTACACCTCAATGTTTTCAGGCGCGTCTTTATCAAACATATTGCAACGTAGTGTTCGAATGCTATCCTATATTAGAGATGTGAAACAAAATGTGTCTGTGCTTTCAATTTCATAATTAACAGTGTAACTTTGCTAAGTTCTTTTGTGACTGCAATTAACCTCCAATCGTCCTCAATACTCAATTTTTCTGTACTTTAGCATGTGCTCAGTCAGTCTTACTGTAAAATTTGTGTGTTATCATTTATTATCACTTTCCTTCTTCATTAGGTTATTTTTATCAATATTATGCTTTCTATTTATTGCAGGTATTTCGTTAATTCTTGACATTGAGACTTCTGCGTGCAATTATCACACGGACATACATGTATTTTATGCAATAAATAAACTGAAGCAAGCTCCTTTCTCGAGATATATTGGTAAAATGATAGCCCGCTCTCCCCTACAATATTCCCACCAGGCCACAAGCACTTTGGCGCCATAGTGAAAAGTCGCCTGTATTAGATGATTGAGAGGAGTCCACCTGCAATATTTAACGACACATTTTTTGGCATATCAAGCTGGCTTTCGTAGCACAGCGCACTGATGGATGGCATTCGGGGGAACAGTGTCATCTACACCGAACTCGTTTTCTGATTTCTGATAGCCCGGTTTTACGTGTCAAAGTTATTTTCCTGCACGATGACACTATACAAATTCATAGGGGAAAGTTAGTAGCAACCACTTCAGTTTTTATAGTTTCGAAAAAGATATTATCCCCGGTGCTACACCGCAACGACTTCCGGCAGTTTCTAGGCGTCAGACGCATATAGTGCGGTTTGAGAGCAGGGCCAGTCATTCCCTAGAGCGCACGTACGCTGGAGCGGCGAACAACGCACCGCAAGGAAGACAGGGAAGGCGACAGAGTGGGGTGGTTATTAATAACACCCGGCTAAAATCACTAAATACAACTAGCAACAGACACCACAGTTAACGAGTTTACAAATAAATGAATACTTTTGTTAAAGGCACCTTTCCTATAGAATTTCGCTCCAGAAGAGCCGAGCATCACTCTGGAAAGAAGTGTGTGAGTGTGTGTGTGTGCGTGAGGGGGGGGAGGTACTCATTCGACGGGGGATTACTCATGCGTCTATCTGCTACCAATGTCGGCCTGTCGGAAAGAACGCCCATATACGTTAACGAGCATCTCTGTCCACAGCTGAAGAAGCTGCTAGGAATAACAGTGGCAAGAAAGAAAGAGATGAGCTGGCGGTATGCCTGGACGAAAGACGGAAAAATATTGGCCCGCAAAACCGAAAAATCCGGAGTGCTTCAGATAACGAGCAGCAGTGATCTTGAAAAGATTCTTTAACAGGTTTGGGTGACGCCCTCATCGTTTTATGATATACAGTCGGATATCAGATGGCACCACAAGCATCGCCCTTGCCCCTTGTTCGAAAAAAGTACATTTCTTTCTTGCATATAAGTGCTCAGTCAGCAAGAAACAAAGAAGACGAAATAATTACACTTTTTGACTGTTTTAGTTTTAAGTTTGATGTAGTGATGGTAACTGAAACTTGGTACCAGGATGATTCAGAAGCACTTCGTGTGCACGGCTATCAAACCTTCCACTTGAATCGCAATGGGAGGATAGGGGGTGGTGTAATGCTGTTAGTGAAAGATGCATTTCAATGTGACATTGTTGACTCTTTTTCTGTTATAGCCGATAATTACGAAATGCTAACTTTGAAATGTAATATGACTATTTTTTTCTGTGGCATACCGTCCGCCTAAAGGTCGAAATAGTGCTTTTTTTTTTGTTTTTTCACGGATTTCTAAGTGGGGTTAACGAAAACGACTGCAAACTAATTCTCGGCGGAGACTTGAACATTGACCTTCTGCATTCGTCCCCACAAAGTGAAGAATTGTGCTGCACTTTAGAAACTAATGCGTTCACTAACATCATAGAGCAACCCCACTCGCATGGTACATCCACACTCATAGACATTTTTATCACAAACACTATAAATGTGCTTATAAGTTCAGGAGTTCTTCAAACACATATTAGTGGCCACTTAACTATATATTTAGTGCTTAGTTATAAAAAGTTCAAATTAAAAGACGCGAAGCGGAGTGTTAATACATATCGGCAGGTAAATGAAAGCACCCTGGAGGTTTTTTATAATTTACTTTCTAAGATATCTTGGGAGAGCGTTCTTTCGAGCACTGATGCGGAGGGGGCTTACAACACCTTCATACACAAATTTATAAATGTCTATAATGATTGCTTTCCCTTCAGAACCCACAAACGGCCACGCAAAGCACGCAAACGTTGGGTTACTGCAGAATGTATCAAAGCTATAAAGCTGAAAAATATTCTTCATCAAAAGTTTTTGAAATACAGAAACAAAACCGATTTAGATGAATTCAAAAAACAAAGAAACAGAGCAAACAGCCTTTTACGGAAAACTAAAAAAGAGCACTTTGAAAACCTTTTCGTCCAGGACACGAAGCAAACTCCAGAATTCATATGGAAAAAATTAAATACGCTCCTAAACCACCACCCTGGTGCAAATGATAACCCCAACGAGATAACTGTAAATGGTACAACTCTTGCTGGAGAAAATGTAGCTGTAGCTTTTAATGATTTTTTCACATCAGTAGGAAATAGCCATCATGACCCCAGCTGCACAGATTTTGTGCACCAACGAACAGAAGAGAGTGCATTTTTATCTCCAGTAACTGCAGATGAGGTCGTGTCTACAATCATGTCCCTAAACAATTGTACTTGTACTGATATAGATGGCTTACAGATTCGGCAACTTAAGTATGTTGCTATTATTATAGTACCAGTTTTAGAGTACGTCATTAATCAAATATTTTCATGCGGTCAATTTCCTTGCCGGCTCCAAGTGGCTAAAGTTACTACCATTTTTAAAGGTGGCGAGAAATGCAACATGTCTAACTACAGGCCTATTTCAATCGTCGTCGTCATCATCATCATCATCATCATCATCGCCGTCGTCGTCATCATCATCATCATCATCAGCCTGACTATGCCCACTGCAGGGCGAACGCCTCTCCCATATTTCTCCGCTTAACCCGGTTCTGTGCTAGCTGCATCACCTTGACCCCTGCGAACTTCTTAACCTCATCCGCCCACCTAACTTTCTGCCGCCCCCTGCTACGCTTTCCTTCCCTTTGAATCCAGTTTGTTACCCTAAGCGACCATCGGTTATCCCCTCTTCGCACTACATGTCCTGCCCATGCTCATTTCTTCTTCTTAATTTCCACTAGAATGTCGGTAACCTGAGTTATTTCTCTGACCCACTCTGCACGCTTCCTATCTCTTAATGTTACCCCTACCATTTTTCGTTCCATAGCCCTCTGGGTTGTCCTCAACTTAAGTAGAACTCTCTTGGTTAGCCTCCACGTTTCAGCCCCTTGGTGAGTACAGGTAAGATGCAACTATTATATACGTTCCTCTTTAGCGATACCGGTAAGCTGCTAGTCATAATCTTTGAGTGCTTGCCAAATGCGCTGCATCCCAATCTTATTCGTCTTGTTATTTCCTTTTCATGGTTCGGATCTGTGGTTACTACCTATAATAAGTAGACATTCGCCTACTACTCCCAGTGCTTCGCTACCTAATGTAAACTGCTGTTTCTTTCCGAGGCTGTTGAACATTACCTTAGTCTTCTGCATATTGATTTTCACGCCTACCTTTCTACTTTGCCTGTCTAGGTCACCAATCGTTTTTTGCAGTTCATCCCCCGAATTGCTTAGCAAGGCAATATCATCAGCAAATCGCAGATTACTGAGGTATTCTCCATCTACCCTTATCCCTAACTGCTCCAATTCCAAGTCTCTGAATACCTCCTCGAAGCAAACTGTGAATAGTACTGGGGAGATTGTGTCTCCTTGCCTAACACCTTTCTTTATGGGAATTTTGTTACTTTCATTATGCAGAACTATGGTTGCTGTGCAGTCACTATATATATCTTCCAGCACTTTCACGTACGGCTCGTCTACCCCCTGATTTCGCAATGCCTGCATCACCGCCGAGGTTTCATCTGAGTCAAATGCTTTTTCGTAATCAATGAATGCTATGTGTAAGGGCTGGTTATATTCCGAGAATTTTTCTATCACCTGATTGATGATATGGATATGATCGATAGTAGAGTACCGTTTCCGAAAAACTGCTTGATCCTTTGATTGATTGCAGTCTAAGGTAGTCCTGATTCTATTAGTGATTACCTTAGTAAATACCTTATACGTAAGAGACAGTAAGCTGATTGGTCTGTAATGTTTAAGGTCCTTAGAGTCCCCTTTCTTATGAATGAGGATAATGTTTGCATTCTTCCATGGTTCCGGTACAGTCGATGACACCAGGCACTGCGTATACAGGCTGGCCAGTTTTTATAACACGATATCCCCCCCGTCCTTCAGTAAATCTATAGTTATCTGATCCTCTCCAGCTGATTCCCCCCTTTTCATAGTTTCTAATACTTTCTTGACCTCGTCCTTCGTAACTGGTGGAACGTCTGACTGTTTTTCCCTACCGCCAATCTCCTTACGGTCCTGACTACTTTGGCTACTGTAGAGATCTGTATAGAACTCCTCGGCTACTTTGACTATCTTGTCCATATTCGTGATGACGTTGCCCTCCTTGTCCTTTATCGCATACATCTGGTTTTTGCCTATGCCCAATTTCTTTTTTACTGTTTTAAGGCTTCCCCCGTTCTTTACAGCATGCTCAATTTTCTTCATGTTATACTTGCTTATATCGGCCACCTTGCGCTTATTGATTAGCTTTGATATCTCGGCCAATTCTATCTGGTCTGCTGGATTCGAAGCTTTCATACTCTGGCGTTTCTTAATAAAATCTTTCGTCTCCTTAGACAGCCTACCGGTATTCCCTCTAACTATCCTACCGCCTAATTCTACCGCACATTCAGTATTGGTATCTCTGAAATTATTGTTCATTGCTTCTAGGGTAATGTCGCCATCCTCATTCAGAGCCGAATATCGATTCTGTAGCGAGATCCTGAACTCTTCTGCACTCCCCCTCACCGCTAATTCGTTGATGGGTTTCTTTCTTACTAATTTGTTGCGTTCCTTCTTCACATTTAGGCTAATTCGGGACCTCACCATTCTGTGGTCACTGCATCACACTTTTCCGATTACCTCTACATCTTGCATAATGGCGGGGGTTGAACACATTATCAAGTCAATTTTATTCTTAGCATCCCCCTTAGGACTTTTCCGTGCCCATTTCCGGTTCTTCCGTTTGCTGAAGAAGGTATTCATGATTATTAAGTTATTGCGCTCTGCAAACTGAACTAGTAACTCCCCTCTGCTATTCCTAGAGCCAATGCCATAGTGACCTACTGCCTGGTCTCCTGCCTTCTTGTTCCCTACCTTGGCATTGAAGTCAACCATTTGTACAGTATACCGCGTCTTTACTTTTCGCATTGCCGATTCTACATCTTCGTAGAAGCTTTTAACGTTTTAACTGCCTGGTCATCAGAGCTACATATAGGTGCATAGGCCTGTACAACCTTCAGTTTATATCGCTCATTAAGCCTAATAACGATGCCTGCCACCCTCTCATTAATACTATAAAATTGATCGATATTACCCGCTATATACTTATTGACAAGGAAACCTACTCCGAGTTGTCGCCTCTCTGGTAAACCTCGATAACACAGTACATGCCCATCCTATGCCTCATTCGGCCTCCTAACCTCACTAAGCCCTATGATATCCCATTTCATACCCTCTAGTTCCTCTAACAGCACTGCTAAACTAGCTTCACTAGCTAGGGTTCTAGCGTTAAACGTTGCCAGGGTCAGTTTCCAATGGCGGCCTGTCCAGCGGAGCCAGGTAATCTTAGCACCCCCTGCTGCGTCACAGTTCTGACCGCCGCCGTGGCCAGTTGTTCCGCAGCCGCTGGTGACTGAGGGCCGGGATTTTATGGAGCTTATCATAGGAGGTTGCGGCCAATTACTGCACCAGGGTGGCCAACTCCTGTTCTGGTGAGGGAGTAGGTTGCCGGAGGTGTTCACCGGCATCAGGTCGCGCTCCAAACCTGTTTATGCAATTCCATTGACACGCGGATTTTTTTTTTTTTTTTTTAAATCCGGTAGAGAATGCGCGGCACCGGGATTTGAGCCCCGGTGCTCTTGCATGCGAGGCCGATGTTCTACCGCTACGCCACCGTATCACTCTCCTATTTCAATACTCCCTGTTTTCTCCAAAGTCGTTGAAAAACTAATACATGTTCGAATGAGCTCATTCCTAACCAAGCATCATATCATGACACAATATCAGTTTGGGTTTACAAAAAAATTAAAAAAAACGATCCACAGAAAGCGCCTTGCTTGCGCAAAACGAAATCATTCTGAATGCTTTTTTTTTTGGGCGTGAATTTTATACACTTGGAATATTTGTAGACTATTCAAAAGCATTTGACAAAAACCATCACACCACACTATTAAAAAAATTGGAATATTATGATTTGAGAGGCTGTTTTCTATCTGTCATTAAGTCCTACATACAACACCGCCAACAAAGGGTACAAATAACTCTTGCTCCAGTTTCAAACCCTTACTACACGGCGTTCCACAGGGAAGTATTCTCGGGCCGCTGCTTTTCAACCTATATATTAACGACCTTGTTACCATAGATTTAAACACTTCATTTGCTATTATGCCGACGATACAAGCTTATTTTTCTCACATCACAGTTTACCCCTGCTTGTTAAGAAAGCGAATGAACTGCTTGATGTGCTAAACACTTGGAGTCAAATTAATTCTTTAACTATAAACGTCTCGAAGACAAAATCAGTTCTTTTTCGCCCTAAAAATAAGCCAGTTAATTCCCATATGGTCCTTCGACTAGGTCTTTCGGTCATAGATTTGGTACTAGTTATAAAAACGTTAGGTGTTCTTTTTCAATAGAATATGCAGTAGAGTGCGCATGCTGACCTTGTTCACTCCAAACTTTCGCGAATAGTAGGTATTCTTGCATGCTTTCGTTATTTTTTGCCAAAGCACATTAAATTGCTCTTATACAACTCCCTTTTCATGTCCGCGCTATCGTATGGTTATTTGGTATGGGGAACAACGACCTACACAAACCTTTCCAAAATCTATCGACTACAGAAAAAAGCTGTAAGAATCATTTCTAATGAACCCAATGACGCACACACAGAACCTATATTTCATGACCTTAGATTAAAACCATTACCGAACCTGTTCAATGCAATTCTGGTAAAACGTTATCATACTTATCGTATAAATAGTGACCCTTTCCTTGAAACACTTGCGACGCTGACTCCAGTTGAAAAAACGTATGGCACACGAAGCAGTGAGGTTTAGAAGATTCCTCATACCCGTACCAACTCTGGCCGCCAAATTTTGATGTACATGCTACCACAAGCTCTTAATTCCTCTGTTAACAAGTCTAGCTAATCTATACAACAGTATATGTCCTCAAATCAAAATATTGTTAACACATGCAGTTCTGTGCCACCCAATATTAGTCCTATCATCTAAATGTAGTTTGTAATATATAAAGCCGTCATTATGTTTATGGCTTTGTCTTGTTTTGTTGCGTTTTGTCCGCTGCTGTATTGAACTGTAAGCGGGGTGCTAGCCTTTGTCAAGCCATCGCAGGCTTTTTGCTAGCACCCTGCAGCATCACGAGTACTGTGTAAACAGTGTTCATGCTAAATAAAATTATTTGTGTTTGTATTTGTATAAAGCCGGTCGGGAACGGGCACTGGAAATCGAACCCAGTACCACCCGAATGCTTGGCAAAAATGGGTTCAATGCAAACTTTGGGCTGTGGTGTATCCTGGACGCCTGATGCACTCGCCAACATGTTAGAACAATTCAAAATCAAATGTTATGTCCAAATATTACCATCTCATGTGTCGTTTTGGTTTCTGAGGTAGGAGCAGATGGAAGCCATAAGCTAGAATTATCCATTCAGCAGGATTTGAAATGTGGTCCTGTGAATATTCAAATATAGCTTAAAGCTGAGAGGAAAGAGGAAGAAGGCCTATGAGCATATGACGTACCAGGCTACGTCTCAATCAGGTTACTGAGGTGCATGCAAGTTTTGGTCAACCAGGCATCCTAAGAACTCATAACGATTTCATTTACATATTGAAGACTGCGCCACCCCTACTCATGTCACCTTTTGTAGTATATACGATATATGTATACATTGCAAACGGTAACCACGAATTCTTTGTGGAAACTTCCATCACGTAACCATGTTTTGGTTGACACAACGACGGGAGAATTGTGAGAAAAAAGGAGCCTCTCATGCTCGGTTGCGTTTTTTACTACACTTCCGCAGTTAACATTCTAGGTTATCAGGAATGAAGTGCCATGCTCTTTCTGTCCTTTATTCAGCCTTTCGGTCGAGGTAATATGCTTTTCTTTCTCTGTATCCCAGGCAAGCATATCGCCAGTAATTGGTCCAGTTTTTAAGACTGTAGAGCAGATCTGCAATAAGCAGCAATTATACTCATTAATATTCGCTAAAGGGCAGCAATTCAGCTACATATAAATGCTATATAGCTCTTTCATAACTTCCCTAGTTGAAGAAAAATTGATCTTCGGTTCGGCCGTTCAAATCCGAGATCAGCGCCTGTCGCTGTACCAACTGAACTAATCAAGACGACCAGATATTGAGATGATAGGCGGAAAGCCAGTTGTTAGTATGACTATAAAACTTATGGGCATTATGCCTACAAGTTTATTATAAGATTATAATGTCACAATTTATGTTTCATGTCCTTGAAGCGTCTCGTATCCCGACAATAAATATTTGGACGTTCAGTATGGCTACGATTTTCTGAACCATCGTAAGAAAGGGTAATTGAATCTCAGACTCTGCATTTCGCGTACTCGTCTCCTCAGTGAACCTAGAAAACACAACTTCTGCTCCTATTCTGCTGTTTAGCGTTGAGATATGCTCTAATTAACTTCACCAATTGGCTAAGCAATAATGTAACGTAGATACACGGATGTATTTACCGATATTTACAAAGGGGTAGCTGACCAGAGGAACAATTTCATGCCAGCGGCGCCCAGCACGAATCACAGACTTCGTCGTTCTCCACCTTCCACACGTGAGCACAGCACTTAGTCGTCATCGTCGCTTACATAACTCCCGGTGGCAAAAGCACCGTCCCTCTGCTAAGTAGAAGACGGATCAGGTGCATGGTACGGCTTGAAGCGAACTGCGTGAACAACCTCGGTGGCAGGGCGGGCGGATGATGATGGAGAATCAAGAGGGGCAACCTCATATGTCACGTTAGTCCCCTGACGGAGCACACGATAATTGCCGTTGTACTGGCGAAGGAGCTTCTCAGAGAGACCGACACGCCGAGAAGGAGACCAAACGAGAACGAGTGATCCTGGAGCATAGTGTACTGGGCGATGCCGGCGGTCGTAAAGAGACTTCTGGTAGGTCTGGGAGGCGGTGAGACGGTCGTGGGTGATTTCGCGGGCGATAGTTGCTTGGGTGATGGCATCACGTGCGTATTCCGTGGTCGACTCTAAAGATGGCGGCAGCAGTGTATCAAATGGCAATGCAGGATGTCGACCAAATAGAAGATAGAAAGGCGATTAGCCTGTGGTGTCATGCCGCGACGAACTGTAAACAAATGTTACATAGGGCAGGGCAATGTCCCAATCACGATGGTCGGGTGTGACGTACATAGATAGCATGCCAGCGAGGGTTCTGTTCAGCCTCTGGGTAAGCCCGTTCGTTTCAGGATGGTACGCTGTAGTGAGCTTATGCTGCGTAGAACAGGACCGGAGTATGTCGTCAACTATCCGGAACAAAAAGTAGCGGCTGCGGTCCGTCAGAATTTGGCGTGGAGCACCATGGTGAAGGATGATGCCATTTTGAAGCAGAAAATCGGCGGCATCGGTGGCGCAACTGGTTGGAAATAAACGCGTGATAGCATGTCGGGTGGCGTAGTCGGTCGCAACAGCGATCCAGCGGTTGCCGGAACTGGACGTCGGAAAAGGTCCGAGGAGGTCTAGTCTGACACGATGGAAGGGTTCGAGGGGTATGTCGATAGGCTGCAGAAGACCGGCAGGCAATGTGGATTGGCGCTTTCTGCGTTGACAGAGGTCGCAGCTGGCAACGTAACGGCGAACACTGCGATATAGACCGGGCCAAAAGAAACGGCGTCGGACCCGGTCATACGTTTGTGAGACACCGAGGCGACCCACGGTCGGCAGGTCATGTAGTTTCCTGAGGACAGAGGAGCGGAGACGCTGGGGAACGATGAGCAGGAGCGGAGGTCCATCAGGACGAAGGTTGCGGCGGTACAGGATGGCATCGCGAAGAACAAAGAGTTGAAGTGTAGGGTCTGAGGTGACACCGCTGAGGCGATCAATTAGTGGACGCAAGGAAGAGTTTTGCGGCTGCTTGTCCGCGAAGATCAGAGATAGGGAACAAGCAAGGGCCGAGGTCACTGTCTGCAGGATCTGGCGGTTCCACAGGGTGACGAGATAAGCAGTCAGCGTCTTGATGCAGACGCCCTGACTTGTAGACAACGGTGTAAGAATACTCTTGAAGGCGCAATGCCCAACGACCAAGCCGGCCTGTAGGGGCCTTCAGTGAAGAAAGCCAACAAAGAGCGTGGTGGTCAGTCACAACCGAGAAAGGACGGCCAAACAGATGGGGTCGAAATTTAGACACAGCCCAAACAAGGGCTAGGCACTCGCGATCTGAAATGAAATAATTGCGCTCGGCAGTGGAAAGAAGGCGGCTGGCATATGCAATTGCACGGCCTTGACCTTGGTGACGTTGGGCGAGCACTGCGCAGATACCATATTCGCTGGAATCTGTGCGAACGTCTGTTGGAGCCGACGGGTTGAAATGGGCCAATACAGGTGGTGAGGTGAGCAAGTGAATCAGTGAAGAAAATGAGTTTTCTTGTGCAGGGCCCCAAAAAGGGGTGTCTTTCTTAAGGAGGTCGTTGAGGGGACGGGCGATGGCAGAAAAAGTATTGATGAAACGTCGGAAATAGGAGCACGAGCCGACAAAGCTTCACACATCCGTAGAAGTTCGAGGCAGTAGGAAGTCTTTGACAGTTTAAAATTTAGCAGGATCTCGGCGGACACCACAAGCATCGACAAAATGCCCAAGGATTGTGAGTTGGTGGCGTCCAAATTGGCATTTTGACGAGTTGAGCTGCAACCCGGCTCTACGGAAGACGGAAAAAATGCTCGTCAGTCTTACGAGGTATGCGGAAAATGTGGAGGAAAAAACTACAACGTCGTCGAGGCAACACAGGCATGTAGTCCATTTAAAGCCTCGAACAAAGGAGTTCATCATTCGTTCGAAGGTAGCTGGAGCATTGCAGAGACCGAACGGCGTGACTTTAATTTGGTATAATCCGTCCGGTATGACGAATGCGGTCATTTCATGATCTTTGTCACCAACAGCAATTTGCCAATACCCGGATCGAAGATCGTTAAAAGAGAAATATATGGCTCCGTGAAGGCAATTCAAAGCGTCATCGATTCTTGGGAGAGGATACACGTCCTTTTTCGTGATACTGTTGAGGTGCCGGTAATCAACGCAGAAGGGCCAACTACCGTCCTTTTTAACAAGGACAACTGGTGAGGCCCATGGGCTCAACGAGGGTTCTATGATATTGTTACGATACGGCAAGCCGATGAATACAGGAGCACAGAGGACAGAGAGATGGCCGATGACAGTGAGATGACGTTTAATGAAAATGTTGCCGGGCCTAGCGCGAGCGCTCCTGTCCGCGCTACTGCCCGCTTTTTCTTCCTTGATGTCGTCCGTAACATGACCCGGGGCCACCGAGCGATCGTCCCGATCGTGGACGAGGAAATGCACGATGTTGATTATTCCATGGCATGATGATGGGCGTGTCTAGATGCTTGAAAAAGAAGTGGAAGAATAGAATGGCTTGCCGGCACGATGATTCGCGATGAACCTTGGCAGGACACTCTCGGGCCATACGTTGCCACGACTCGATGGCGGAGGCCAAGGCACGCACCGCATGGCATAGGCAGGGGAGAATGTCTTGAAGTGTAGCGGTGTCTTGGGTCATAGAGTCCTTGGTCGGCACATCAGGTCAGTGGGGTCACATTAGGTCATTCGGGTCTCTCCTTGTGTCTTGTGGTCGGGGCGGGGGGCGGTCGGGGCGGAGGAACGGCAAGGTCTTGCTGGGTCCGGCAGGCTGGGGAACCGCCATGCAATGCCTCCTAACCTTTCGCCGACGGCGCAAGAAGTCGCAGGGCGCTGATGCTCCGGACCAGGATGGGGGGATGATGATGAAGTACCAGCACCTCCAACCAAATGTTACGATACGGCAAGCCGATGAAAACAGGAGAACAGAGGACAGAGAGATGGCCGATGACAGTGAGATGACGTTTAATGAAAATGTTGCCGGGCCTAGCGCGAGCGCTCCTGTTCGCGCCACTGCCCGCTTTTTCTTCCTTGATGTCGTCCGTAACAATATCTTTAGTAAGCATCTTGTCCACCTCCAGCTGAATGATGTTGCGTTCTGTACTGCACACTCTGTACGGACGTCTGTGAAAGGAGCGGCGTCACCGGTGTTTATGCGATGCGTAACTACACTTGTCTGAGCCAAAGGACGGTTATCAAAGTCAAAGTTGTCGCGAAAAGAGGAAAGAAGACATCTGAGATCGTAAGTTTGTGCTAGTAAAAGGTCAGAAGCAATCATCTTTGTGTATTCGTCAGATGGTGTGACGTCTGACACGTGGCAGTTCGCTGAAGGGGTACACAACCTGTAACAGCTGATACAACGCATTCAGAATCAGGGCACAGCGTGGCGAACGATGCCTTGGTAAAGAGTCTTAAAGTGCGGTACAAAGTTGAGGACCGGAAGGCACACTTGATTGGCAGACATAGTGACCACTGTATGGACAAGAGCAACATTCCGTGCGAGAGGTACATCAAGGGCTGGAGTAATGATGTACTGGCCATCTGGGACTGGTGGGACGGACAAGAACGATACATAGGTGACGGCTTCGGGGTCCAGGCGGTGAAAATTGACAGTACATAGGCGGCGCACAATTGGATCCCGCGGCTCCTCCGTAAAAGGTAGGTCGAGATGAACAACACTTGTGGCGCAATCAATGAGGGCAGAACGTTCAGAGAGAAAGTCAAGGCCGAGGATTAGGTCATGAGGGTAGTGTTCAAGGACAGTGAAGAGAACAAAATTATGACGGCCGGCGATTGATACACGAGCTGCACACATTCCAACGACAGCAGAAGTGCCACCATCAGCGACACGGACAACAGCTTAGGCTGGCGGAGACGGGAATTCATAACGGAGACGTTCGCTCGCGTGTCGATCAGAGCTGTAACAGTGATCCCGTCTACGTCGACGCTAAGCATGTTCCTTCGGGCCTGGAGAATTGGAGGGTTTCGGGTCGGGTCATTAGAGCAGCATCACCTCCAGACCATCACATCAGTTTTCCGAACGACATTAAGCATACGGGTCCGGAGAAGACGGGCGGCGAGATCGGGGCGACGGAGACGACAAAGTGCTGCGCTCACGTGTGGAAGGTGGAGAACGACGGCGGTAGGGCGGCGACGAACGGTTGGTGGGCAAATTCTGAGTGTCGAAGCTTGAGAATTGCTGTTCAGAGGGGGATGAAGAGCGGCGGGAATAGACATAATCCGGGTAGTGGCAGTAGGTCGATGGTGGAAGAGTTCGGTAGTGTCGAGAGATCTAACCGACTCGGGAGCAGTTAAAGCAGATAGGCCTGTGGTCAGGTATTCAACATTCATCTGGGTTGCGGCTGCGGCGAGGGTAGTACGGACATCCAGAACCAAGTACCAGGGACACACGGCGAGCATCTGGGGAGCTTAGGGAACATACAGGTTGGATCCCGAGATTGGCGAATTCTTGCCGGACAACACCCTTATAAGGGGTACCGTAGGGGCACTGTCCGGTACCAATAGTTGGGAAACTGCGGGAGACACTGCTTCTAGCTCCCGGCACACAAGTCGGGTCAGGCTGTCGGATGTTGGCATAGGGCAAGGTGGGGTCGAGTCCACGCAGGACGACATCGCAACCATGTTCGGCAGCCGCGTGAACTGAGAAGAAATCATCATCATCATCAGCCTGACTATACCCGCTGCAGGGCGAAGGCCTCTCCCATATTTCTCCAATTAACCCGGTGCTGTGCTAGCTGCATCTACTTGACCCCTGCGAACTTCTTCACCTCATTCGCCCACCGAACTTTCTGCCGCCCCCTGCTATGCTTTCCTTCCCTTGGAATCCAGTTTGTTACCCTAAGCGACCATCGGTTATCCTCTCTTCGAACTACATGTCCTGCCCATGTCCATTTCTTCTTAATTTCCGCTAGAGTGTCGGTAACTTGAGTTATTTCTCTGACCCACTTTGCACGCTTCGTATCTCTTAAAGTTACCCCTACCATTTTTCGTTCCATAGCCCTCTGAGTTGTCCTCAACTTAAGTAGAACCCTCTTCGTCAGCCTCCATGTTTCAGCCCCATATGTGACTAAAGGTAAGATGCAGGTAAGAGGTAAGAAATACGGCGGTTTTTCGCTTGCTCAAACCGACGGCATTCTTTTAGGATCACGTCAACCGCTTCGCAGTCCTTGTATACGAGTAAGTTGAAGACGTCATCTGCTATTCCCTTTACTACATGACCCACTTGAGCACTCTCTGACATTGCGGAGTCAACTTTCATGCAAAGAGCCAAAATGTCCTGAATGTATGACACATACGATTCTGTGGACGATTGGTTTCGCCACGCGAGCTCCTTCTGCGCGGCTAGGTGACGTCCGATTGGCTTACCAAATAAGGCAGAAAGTTTCCGCTTGCAGAGGTCCCAACTGGTTAGTTCCTTCTCGTGGGTCTCGCACCAGACCCTTGCAGTGCCTGTCAGGTAGAAAATGACGTTAGCCAACTTCATAGTCGGGTCCCACCTGTTGTGTGTACACTCACGCGCTCGTGCATAGCGAGCCAGTCCGCCACATCAGCACCGTCCGCTCTATTTAAGGTTCCGGGATCACTGGGGTAGGCAATGATGATAGCCGGGGTGAGGGACGCCGATGGTGTGGCCTCGTCGCTGGGCATGACTAAAGAGCCGGGAAGTCGAAGGCCGCTGCGGAGTTCCGTGCTTGCTGTAGGCTACCCCGCACCTCTAACCAATAATGCAACGTAGATACAGGGATGTATTTACAGATATTTACGAAGGGGTAGCTGACCAGGTGACCAGACTTCATGCCGGCGGCGCCCAGCACGAATTACACACACTTCGTCGTTCTCCCCCTTGCACACGTGAGCACAACACTTTGTCATCGTCGTCCCTTTACAAAATTTTTTGCTGATGCCTTCCGGCTCGAGCCCTCCCTACCTCACAGCACATCTATTGTAAGGGTCTATTTGTGCAGCTTAATTGAGTGAGCCAATTATTAGATTTTGTTTGGCTAAGAGAAGTTTCAGAAGTGTAGGCGCATACCGCCTTTTTCCCACTCTGGGAAAGTGCAGAAAAATTCCTATCAACCAATGTGATTGCAATCAACAACAAGATTCCACCTGTCCGTTTTTAGCTTTACCCCGGTCTTTTCTTTTTTTCGTCGATTATCACCGGAAGAGATCCGTCAATGGTCTGACTTGGTCAAAAGAAGAGCGCCGTAGTTTTTTTCCTCTTTTTCGTAGCAATGGATTCTTCCCTGGCGAGCGGTGACTTCGCGCCTTTGGCCGCCGAGCCTTCATTTCCATTACGAGCGGTCGCTGTGGTGCCAGCCGCAGGCCGAAAGCGGAGGCAATCTGCACCCCCGTCGTTGTTTGGCCGTCGTTAGCGGCCACTTGATCAGAGCTTGATCGGCCGCCGGCTAAGCTGGCGCCTGTTCCGATGTCCTTACGATCGTTCCCCGGCTTATTCCGGGCTCGGATGCGCCGCAGGGGGAGCTACGCGCCCGGGTGGCTTTATTTTCTCGCGCCCTAGGAATGGGCAGCAGCAGTCGTTCGCCTTGCTCAGCGGGTGCGAGGCAGGGGATGCTCCATTTGAAATTTAAATGAGACGCATGCAAATGAAAGTCAACTGCCGCCAGTCCTCAATCTTCCCTCTGACGATCTCAGTGGGCTCCGTTGCCGCGCCTTCTTTCTTTTGTGTGCTTCTCTCACTGCGCTCTTGGCACAAGAGAGGAGCAGAGCAGGGATTGCGTGTTATCACACCCGCGAAAAGTTTGGCGAGGAGGGCCACTTAGGGACGTTTTGCCTCACTCGGACGGTGCGTTTGAAAGTGTGTGCAGGTTTTCGGTAAGAGGGAAGTCAAAACAATGTGCCCCATTTGAGAGCGAGAGTCTGTCAGTTGAAGCGTAGTTAAATATGCGTATTCATCTCATGTTTCGCTTGCCGAGGCGGTGCGGAGACCTGCAATGACAGTATATCGCACGCTTTCTCCGGACGTCCAGAGCGCCTAACGGCGAACCAGATCCGACTTTTTACTCCCTTTTCCTGACTGCACTTCTTGTCTTCACGACCTAGTTTTCTTTCAGCGTAACTACTTGTACTTTCTTCTAGACTTCAGCGCGCTGTTTTTGCATTGCTTAATTCGAACACAGTAAAGAACGGGTATATGGGCTTTCAAGGTATCTTAGATGTTTGATGCTTCAGTGAGCCACACAGAGAAGGTTTATTAAGAGATAGTGGAACTTGTCCTGCACGTTGTAGCTTTGGAGATATGTGATAAAATTTTAAGCAAGGCCATGCCTGCCTTATTCTCTGAATGAATATTACTTGTGCTAGGATTCCTTTAGGCTTACATCAAAAATAAAGCCGCGGTGGGTTTGCAACAAATAGCGTTTGCCTGCAAGACCTTTGTTCTTGTGCTTAACTAAGTCAGCTGCTCTGAGTTTATTAGAGCCACTGCTTATGTTGGGCGTTTTCTGCATAAGTAAGGCGGCCTTGCATACTCCTGCACACATGACAGGAGTCGAGGTAAAAGCATACGTGACTTCCACGCACACGTTTTGATGACAGCTTTCCGTGGTGAGCCACTTGTTCTCGTCCCGTGAAGATCCGCCTCTTGTCTAATTCGTTTTCCATGTCGTTTACCTGGTGAACAACTGGCACAAATTAAAGAAAGTGCTAATGGCGCTTTCTCGCCCTACAATTTGAATTATTTTCAAGACGTGAACCTAATGGGGAGCCGGTGGGCTACAGTATAGGTGAAAATAAAAATTATTATTTTATTTTATTCGTAAAACTTAAAATATTGTTGAAATGAAATACTTGTTTCCTATTTTTGAGTATATCTAGACAAAGCCCTCCTCAGTAGGAGTTTTGCGGAGGCGTAACTTTTAAAACATAATTTGATTACATTTTTGTCCTTCCATGGGCACTTGTCATTGCGTCTATTTTTGGTCTCTTCTAAATTGTTATTAACTTGCTGTAATTTTCATATGCCACACTCTGCTGGTACATATATTATAAGAGATTTGGTTTTTCGATATACAGATGAACACGCCAGATCGACGAACTGAGTTCTATAAATCGACAGTGTTCGCCGGAACCTAAAAGAAACTCTTGAGCGTCTGTTACCGACATTTGCGATTTTGCCCAAGTATAACGCTCTACAGTACTTCACGGAGTGTGAAATTGTCGAATGCCATGCACTGAGCTAAACAACAGATGCCAAACACAAATTCCACATGTCTGTTAAAAGAATTAGGCTCCCAAGGTGATATATAGGCAAAATGGGCGCCTATAGGGTTCTTCGGTGAGCAGTTTGATTTTGTTAGCCGCATTGAAATTCTTGTCATGCGGGCATGCTAAGGTTCACTGACTTCATTGTGTAAAACGCACCCTATATAGACATCGTTGTCAACCCACTTGGCTAAAGCGTTAACGCTACTATAGAGCGGCTGATTATCCTTTGATAGAGTTATTATTCTTCGTCGAATTCAAGGTATCATGAGCAAACAGCTTGATTTGAAAAAGTAGCACTTTCATAGGAACTCAAAAATCTGAGCTTTCGATATGCCTTTCACCAAAACGACGACCGGAAGCTCTTCTACGTCTGTGAAAAATTGTTAGAAGTGGAGGGTGGGCATTATGGAGGGGCGAAGCCGACCTGTTTATTTAAATTGAAAAGAACTGAATATGCCATACATATTTCCAAGGACCAAAAAATGTACTACGCGGAGAAAAAAATTAGTAGCTGCTGCAAGAGAAGGAGACTAGATGTTTATTGAAAGCTTCCTGGGCTCCATGATTGGGCGGTGTCAAAAAGCGTACTGGAGGCATCAGGTTATTATGAAGAATTATTCTTGAACTTGGGGCTTTGTTTTCTAAAAAAAAAAAGAAACAACAACACGTGAACATTGCCGATAGTTTTACGGCCTGTAAGAAAGCCATGGCCTATAAATTAGCTGTAGGAACTGTGGCTTGATATGCACATGAATAGTTGTTACTACTGTGTGTAACGACACACTCTTTTTTCATTCAGCCCATGCGGAAAATTTAGTGATGTTAAAAGGTAAAATTTAAAAAAAAAGGAAACTATCACAGCTTTTTGTCCACTTTTGTGCAGAAACACTTATTAGGAAGAAATTCATATGAAGGGAGTCATGTAAGCAACATGAGAATCGATGTTCAGGCGAATTATTCACACGAAGGGAGCCATTTTGTTTTGAGCGAAAGCTCCGCAAACCAGAGTACCGCCTCCCATGCTTCACTTGCAGCCAGAAAAATCTAATTCATTGTGGTAATTAGGTATTATTCCGTTAGGTTAGCTAATAAACACCGCATATCCCGTTGTGCACCACTCCAAATTCGTGTATCGTCGCGGCTCGCTCGCTGACGCTGTTAAGCTACCAAGCAGCGGGTGGGCATCCACAAATGATACTCTGTGGTCCTTCCACCCTGCTTCCCGTGTCGCCTCTGGCACGCCATTTGCTGCCATCACTAACGATGTAAATCTGTCGTCATCTCTGATATCAAAACTGCGATGCAACCAATCTTGGTGCAGCGTTCCGGGTGGTGTCGTCATACCAGTGCGCTTATTTACCCGAGCATACCAGTCTGCGTGCAACTAACAAAGCATTTGCATTGCATACAAGACGAAAAAAGAACGCTAAAAATAAACACTCAAATAAGCCTAAACCTTATACAATCCATTTGTTTTGCGATTTAATCGCGTCTCTAACATGCATTTTATCGCTAATGACGCTACCGGACGTGCATAAAGAACTTAAGAGTTTGGAAGCGATTTGTCGAGTCAATTTGTCGTTTTCCAATTACGTTACATTTCTAATTCGACGCAGGGCAACTCGCTAGCTGTTCTACACATCCTATTATGTTTCCGCTCTACTGGTTTCCAAGTAGCTATGATGCCTGTTGACTTTTTTTTTCTCTAGAATTGTTTTTTCTCTGAAATTCTTTTTATCCACTCCTGTGTGACCTCCAAAAGGGGCCTCGATTAATTGCAAAAATAAAAACATACCGCCGTCCTTAATTACCTGAAATCGTCTTCCGCTGAGCAAAGATGCAGCAGTGCCCACAAATTAGTTGCTACCCGCTATAGGCGTCTCCGGAGAGAAACAACTAATGTGCGCTTGAGTTCAAACATAAGGCGAGAAAATGATTCTGTCACTGATCAAAACCACTGCACTTCCGTTTTGTCATCGTAACTGCGTGCTCTTCTACAGAAGTGACAGCTACAGCTTCCACACTAGGGTGTCAAACCTTTCTGACTTGTACAGGATTTTCGATGGAGGCGAAATGCAAGGCGCCCGTGTGCTGTGCGATGTCAGTGCACGTTAAAGAATCCCAGGTGGTCGAAATTTTTGGAGTCCTCCACTGCGGCGTCTCTCATAGCCTGAGTTGCTTTGGGGCGTTAAATCCCACAAACCAAGCAAAACTTTCTGACAGAAATTGTTGGAGTGAATAGCCCACTCTTACATATCTGTTTCTTTTGACATGTAGCGGCGGAAAGCGGGCGTGATGACTTGACGAACATTGTCCGAGAAGCAGCCAAGAAACGAACATGACTGCAAGCGGGAGTCGTGAACGGCCACGCTGACATCCAAGCCGAAGACTTTGCCTTCGGCTGCGCAGGTTTGCTTGGCATAGTGTCTCGCTCAATTCATCACATAAGAAAATTCCCACGGGATGTTCTAATTAACATGAACGAAACTCCAGTTGTGATTGCTCGAAAAGAAATTGCGAGTTCGAGATTGATATATTCAAGTCAGCGCATTCACCATCAGATGCCACTTCGAACGGCGTCGGGGCTAGGCATTGGCGAAAAGTGGAATAAATAACAGTGTTGCGGTCTCAGTATGCTTACGTTTCATGCTGCTACAGTTGTAAAAAGCTGATTTAAAGAAAAAAAAGCAGGCAATCGAGCAGTAATACACAGGGCGCTTTACCGCTTCTGAAGTGCTCGTCTGGTGATTGTCATCCTAAATTGAGTGCTGGGTGGTTTTAGTGTTGAAATGCCATCGGCGCAGACGCCTCTGAACTCACAAAAACCGCCAACATCTTCCTAGCATCTTTCAGGCGTAACAGCGCTGTGTCTATTCCTTGTCCATTTATGGACAGCACGCGTGTCACCCGAAAGGGGCAATAAAAGCATCCACAGTTCGGGATCAGATTCTCTTGTCAAGCACTCGTTCCGATAGGATAGTCGCTACATAGACGTGTCCTGCTACGGCACGTAACATCGCTTTGACGTTCCGGACAAGCACAGGAAATGGGAACATTTCCCTCGCCTTGTCTTCAGGCCGACACGACCGGGCAGAATAGCGGGAAGCGAGAATACGTGAAAGTGGAAGTCTCTCCGAGCGCGAAGAGAAAAGGAACGCCGCCGAGGCTAGACGGGTCGAAGAACTGATAAAGCCAGCCTATTTTCCCAGCGACATCGCTCGTTTCTTTGGGAACGATAATACGTCAGCAGCCTATCGGTCCCAGAAGGGGGAGCGGCGGCAAAGGATATGCCCAGCTATGAGCCCGGCGTGCAGCTGAGATGCCCGGCAGAGTCGGACATTCGCTCTCTCCCGGAAGGGACGGCTGAAGGAGGAGGACGCAGAAGGCACTTCTATTTCCTGACTGGAACTTCCTCTCCTCCTGTGGCAACCTCTCGCCGGTGCTGTTGTCTCTTCTTCCTTTCGCGTTAATATCTCGAGCATCAACGAAAAGAATAAACAAGCGGCATCGACACCCCTGCGAACGAGGCGCTGCTAGCGAGGCGTCCACTGCCACGGCGACCACCATTTTGGCCGGGCGATTTGTCCAAGCAACGGCGGCTTCCTTTTGTTTCTTGCTTTCCTGCATCCGGCCTTAAATCGCACCGGCGTGGCGCCCACTGTTTCATTTCCTGCGCCGTCGACTCTGTGCACAGCGCCCTACGTCGAGAGTATTAGCCGCATCTGGTTCGGAAGCCGGCGGCTCAGTCTTGGATTTCGAGTCGTTACACGTCCAATAAGCCCCGCCAACGGGAGGATGTCGGTTTTTCTCCCGTTTTTCTTCTCCGCCTTCTTTCGGTCAAGGACCTAGCCGCGTAAGACGCGCCATTCGTGAACGAAAGGTTACTTCAGGCAGAGTCCAGTTAAGTCCTTACTTGGAGAGATCAAGATCCCTGGCTGCTTTTGCCAGCCTACTCATGCACAATAGTACAATTAACGCGCCTACGCTGCCTTTCGTGGATGCCGTCGCTGGAGAATATGGTAGCCGTAATTGTAAATCTATGCTCATCAACTGCGCCCCCTGCCGGGGTGGTCATTTACACAACGAAAAATGATGGGGACGCTCAAGTTTCATCTTAAGAGTGGATGCGAAGCACCTTCAAAACCGCCTTTTCATTCCACCAATTTTTTGTAGATTTTGAATTGATTTTTTGGAGAAAGGAAGACCCAGTATCTCGATCTCTTCTCATTGGACACCTACACTTGTCAGAGGTGCATATACGTCGTCGATTCGAGTGCCTATCACAAACTATAGCCTCCAACTTGGCTAGCAGATGGATGCCAAATATGAAGCAAATATGCCACCACCCTGAATGTTGGACAAAGTGCGGTTGCCTTTGATACAAAATCACGTGCGTATTTTCTCCTTCACCGTTTTTTCTTCATTCTGGGTTACGGCAACGGCATTTGTAGACGCTCCGCCTAAAATGTTTATCTCAGAACAAACGGCCTACGCAGTTGCATGCGGGTGCAATTAAGAGAAAAGAAATAAAGGATGAGCCGAATTTCATCAGGCGAGCTCCGCTGTTCTATCGGGCTATGCACTGAAGTGGAAGTGACATTTAGTCCTCGTCATCAAGAGAGATGGAACAGGTTCACTACAACCTTACTAGCTGCCTGAGTGATAATAACTGAAATTCAAGGAATCAGGCGAGGCAGTGACAAATGCGAAGTGTTTTACCGGTGTTCAACTGTAGCTATTTTAATTCAGAACATCAAATGAGAACACCAGCGAGGTCATGGGAAGTTTGGTAACTGAAGACCTCATACAGTTGTGACAACATCGTATAGTGCGAATTAAGGGACATAAGACTGTTAGGCAGGTCACTAATATAAAATCACAATAAAAAATTCCCGAGAGCACTGTGGAACACTGCAGAAATGAGAAGGTCTAAGCGTTTCTCGTGCACACGGTGCATCACGTATGCTCTCATTATCATTATGAACTAAATGCACCGTCATTATCATTGCTAATACATCACTGCCATTATCACTAATTTCAGCTTCATTGTCATCGCTACTATCATCCCCACGGTAGACAAGGAGAATTGTGATGCGCGTTTTACAATCCCGGGAGTGGCGCAGTTGGTTAAATCACTCGGCTAGGGATCCAAGGGAAGGAGCTTCGATTCCCGGTGGAGAAAAGGTTTATTTGTTTATTTATTTTAATTATGTTTATCACGGTAGGCAAGGAGAATTATGATGTGCGTTTCATGATCCCACAACCTCACGACATCTTGCGAAATCTCGCGAAGAAATGTGACACTTCTCCTGGCCAGACGGACAGGGTCATGGCCGCGAGTATGAGCCATTAAGGGCTTTCGCCTTAACAGATGCCCCCGGTACCCAGTATTTGTTTTTGCCACCTTCAAGTAAATACCTAAAATACTAAAACAAGGCGACTTCACAACAAATCTCCCCAAAGTTGGTAGAAAAATGAAAAATAGTGGACCTTTTGGCACCCATACGGGTTCCTTCATCACAAAGAAGCGAAGGACTATAAATGGTTCATTGTGCAGGAACGATTCTTTGAAAAGAGATGATGTATACCTCTGGGAGATTGTCTCCACGCATTTAGGGTAGACAAGATGGGGTGACAAGTTTTTCTTGGCAATCAAACGAGATGCATCGGAGTTGATGGCATAGCCAACTGTCTTTATGGTGTTCTGCCAAAGCGTACGAGCGAGTTTAGCCTTGGGCGAAGTCATTGTAATAATGCCTAATTTCTATTTTTATTTTTTTACTTTTCCAATTTTACCTATGTAGGTAGCGTCACAATCAGGACAGGGTATCATTTAGACAACCCCTGCATACTTAGCAGGCTCAGTGGAGTCCTTGACTCGTAAACATTTTGCAGTAGTTAACGTGAACGGACGTTGGCGAAGCGAACGTCGTAATAAAAAAAAATGAGAGTGCACCACCGGCGTTCGACTGAAGAGTGTTAGCTGCGGCTTCGGCGGTATATCGTCATCCTGGTCGGACAAGCATCGGAAGGTCCCGCCTCCATCACCGTACATGTGAGGACGCGCTCGTTGCCTTTTCTTCAATGCGATGAAGTGGCGTCCCTCAGCGACCACTGGTTCAGCCCTGTGAAAGGTCGCCCTCAGTGCGGTATCCAGGAAGTCGTCGGTGCGAATCTCTCACACACGCTGGGTCTTAACTCGACTAGTAATCCTGCGCTCAATATTTTACGGAATCGTCTGCCGCGGAACAGGTGGGCCACAATTTTGACAGCAATGGTAGCTCTCAGTCTTGGCACCCGTCCGGCTGGTATTATACAGCAGAACAACAGCGCAGAAGGTAACCGCGGGCCCAGCGGCCGCGCGCGCGTGAGGGGGAACCTGTGGTAACGTCACAACATGACCCCCTAGTCATGTGATATACCTAATCAAGTTACACGATGACGTCACGACACAGCTACCAATGGTGACTACCTGTTACGTGATGACACACAATGTTATACGTGAGGTGGCTTTAACAGCGGCCCTTGAGACTAATTTGCTGCGGTAATTGCGCATAGGACGGACAAGAAATTTGCGAGCGAATGAGTGATGTTTTCTCTCACACCACGGACGCACGCGATAGGCTTTTTTTACTTGTGTCAGTTTGTTTCGGCAGAGGTTCCCAGCTTCTGTTACTTTAGTATTTCGCCTGGGAAGCAATGTTTTATGAGGCCTTGCCTGAATTTTCTTGCTCAGCGTTTTGGACTCGATCATATCGTTATGTGGTGTACAGCACAGGTACATATACCGGAGTGACTCAACGCTGTTGTGCTGGTTGGGATGGGACAAGCGGAAGTTTAGGTATATCTTCCGTTACGAATGGGCTTTCGTGGTGCCAGTTATCTCAAAAGAGTGCGCTGGGCATTACACGAGGACGTCAAGGAAAACGATGCAGCCGTCCTCTTCTCCTTTTTTGGCGAACTGGATGCTTTGTTGGAATGTGTTAAAGTGTAAAAGAATATATTACAGGTCTTGTCAGTCGGATGCAGAAACAATTACTGACATAACGTCGAAAATTCTGCTGCAGGAGGCTTAGGAAAGAAAGCGCCGCAGACTCAGTGTTAGGCAAGGTTGGCTCATTTTTCTCAAACTTTAGAGCGCAGCATTAGGCGCCCATTCCTTAATTGCACGTCTTGGGCTTTGTATTCGGTTTTGTAGTTGCCAGCGCAACCGGCCGCCTGCCAGACGGGACAGGTAGCAGCAGAGGGATGCGTCACCTTCAGCCTGCTACCTGTCATAGCTAGCAAGTGTAAAAAGAAGGGGACCCGCTACCTAGATTTACGGAACAAATGGTGGCTTGTGGGTATGGCAGAGGGAAGAACCCGGGGGGTGGTGAGAGCGTGAAAATCAGCCTGGGGCTACGAGAAGAAGTCGAAAAGTGACTACCGCGGAGGCACAAGTGTGTGGCAGGAGCGGTAGAATGGCACAGAAGGGCTGGAATGAAATGCTGAATAGGGAGATGCGGCTGGAGAGTGACGAGATCAACGGCGGTGGAAGAAGCGTAAGGTGAAAAATGGAGAAGGCTACGGAGGGGCAGATGAGATTTAAATTTTTGATGGCAATCCTAATTACCCGATCGTTGTGATCGTAGTACCATCAGAAGCAAAATTTTGCCTCGCGTTAGAAGTTTAATCATTCCCCTCAATGGTGTGCGTAGCAATATTCTATATCCCCAGTTCGCTTACAATAAAAGGTGCCCCAAAAAGCTGGAATTTACACTCCATTTCGGTGTACAAATAACGTTTATCAGTGCACAATACAAAAGTTCAACACATATCGCATCTGCGATTCAAATTGCGCTGCTGTTATAAAAATCGCTCCGTTAGTAAGAAATGGCAGCATGTATTTAAAAAAAAAAAGTCTACTGGGGATTTATTTCTCTCGGGACATTAAACGAACTTGAATGAACACATAAACAAGTTCTGTCCAGATATCAAGGACATATGCCAGGTAAGCTGAGGTAGCCTAAGTCTTTATAAAAACGCTACTATAGTCTAAAAACTCTGGTTGTTATAGTGCTAGGACAAAGACGCATTTTCAACGCGCTTTGCCTACACGGTCTATGATCCCAGACTGAAATTGATTGGGCACTGAGAAAAGAAAATTCTAGAGGGAACTTGGGACCACTAAAGTGTGATGAGGCGAAAGCCATTATAGCGCGGTGGATTGCAGACCTTCACTACGGCACTTCTAACTCCCTCTCTTATTTCACTCCCACCTTCCGCCCATCCTTTATGGCGTGGTACATGTGTCCACGAAGAATTGTGACAGATACTGCGCCTTTTCTATCCTGAAAACCAATTTCAAACGCCGCTGATGCCTGCTGTACTGACGCTTCCTAGATGTCTGGGTCTGCTTCTGTTTGCTGTGTGGTGCGGCGTTCGAGGAACCGTCAAATGAAAGGCGCCGCACGGACGCCTGGATCGGACGCCCGACGGGGTCAGCTTCGTATATTCATGAATCGCCTGGCGACGTTATGACCTGTCGTGACTGTAAATCGCGCGCCTCTTGCCGAACACAACCAGCATTTCATTGAACGCATCAAAGTTCACAGGCGTTCTATAATTCGTTTACAGGAAATCAAAAGCGCAGTATCTGTCACTCGCGGAATCCTGCTATCATCCTCACGGTAGACAAGCAGAATTATGAACAGCGTTTCACGATCCGGGGCACAGTGGTAAAGCGCTCGGCTCGAAACTAGGACACATTTGCTGAGGCCTTAAAGGAGTGGTACGAGCGCAGCCTCGCCTTCTGTTTTGGGGAACAGGGCCGAAATCCAAGTTCTCGAGCACCTGCCTCAATGGGTAATTAAAGAAAACAGTGGCACTGGGAGAGAACGGCAGGAGTTGATTCTTACGGAATAGGTCTGCCGTCACAAAAGCTTATGTGGTCAGCCAGATGCAGCTGCTTACGAGAAAGCGAGAACGGGCGAGAGATAAATATATAGAAAGGGAATTAGGTCGAATAGAACACGCCACTTCAGGGTTGGTTGTTTGGTTGATGGGAGCGTTTAACATTGCGTAACCGGCATCAGTTGCTGCACATTCTGGTATCACACCGCTTTCTGGAGTCATTGCTGTCTCACTCCTAATCGGTGAGACCAGTGGCCGTATCTTCGAGTACGAGCCTCTGGGCAATCGATCCGGATTAGCTCGCGCCAGTGGTCCCTAGCGAATCTTTCCCGTTGGGCGGTTTCGTTCTTCTCCCGCGGAGGCAGCCTTCACACCTGATTTGCCCCTTCGTAGCTTGGGTGGCATAAAGAGCTTGGAACTGCTCTTTCTAGGGGAAATATTTGAGGAATTCGCAGTCGTGCTTGTCATTAATTGTGCGGCCTAGAAAAACCGGACCGCTCAGTCAGGCGGTAATGAGTGTTCCCTCTTGCCAGACGCCCAATCTGTGCTGCTCGCGCTTATCGCCGTATTCGGCGAAACACACGGAAGAACGTCTAGGCGCATTTGCCTTTCGCCGCCAACTCAGTTGTGCCGCGTCTTAAGCACTGAGACACCTCGGCGGCCCATGCATTTGAGGCTCCAACCGAAAAGTGTGGCATCTTTCTTTCCCTACCAACCAATTTACAATTCTGTAAAACAAAACAAGAAATGCTGATAGAATAATTCGTCCCTTATTGACAGGCATACTTCACTACATAGACACGCGACATAACGGGCGCTATGAAGGTGTACAGCGAATAGATTTCAGAGTAGAGATAAGAGTAGGTGGTGATCAGGAGATTGAAGACTTTCCCCGTGATCCTCAAACATGGCGATTGATATTAGGTAGTCACCTGTACGAGGTGTTGAACGCTCACATTGCTCTAAATCTGTTTCGAAATTACGATAAATATGGGCGAGCACCGTCACGTTTAAAAACGATCTCGTAAAGTACACGTTTGATCACATATACTAGTGTGCGTTTTTTCATATCTCAGACGTCGCTGGGCGCCAGTTTTATAGACCTACTTTGTTTTTTCGTGACATTTTTTCGACACACCGATCCGGAGTAGAGGAAGAAGCTGGAATTTCAAGGGAGGCGGTTCGTCTCCGCCAGTATTTGCCGTTTCAAATACGTTGGCCTTCGAAGTTGCAACGGTGACGTAGCGGCAGAACATCCGCCTCGCATGCAAGAGGACCGGGGTTCAAATCCCGGCGCAGCGCAATTCTCAACCGGATTAAAAAAAAAATCCGCGTGTCGATGGAATTGCATAAACAGGTTTGGGGTGCGACCTGATGCCGGTGAACACCTCCGGCAACGCACTCCCTCACCAGAACAGGAGTTGGCCACCCTGGTGCAGTAATTGGCCGCAACCTTACATGATTAGTTCCATAAAACCCCGGCCCTCAGTCACCGGCAGCTTGGAACAACTGACCACGGCGGCGGTCAGACCTGCGACCCAGCAGGGGGTGCTAAGAATTCCTGGCTCCGCTGGACAGGCCGCCATTGAAAACTGACCCTGGAAATGTTTAGCGCTAGAACCCCAGCTAGTGAAGCTAGTTTGGCAGTGCTGTCAGAGCAACTAGAGGGTATGAAATGGGATGTCATAGGGAATGAGGATTATATAGTATTGAAGGATTGGCATGTACTAAGTTATTGAGGTTTACCGGAGAGGCGACAAAAAGAGGTTTCCTTGTCAATAAGTACATAGCCGGTAATACAGATGAATTCTATAGTATTAATGAGAGGGTGGAAGGCATCGTAATTGTAGGCTTAATAAGCGGTATAAACTGAAGGCTGTACAGGCCTATGCACCTACATGTAATTATGATGACCAGGCAGTTGAAAGCTTCTACCAAGATGTAGAATCGGCAACGCGAAAAGTAAAGACGCAGTATACTGTACTAATGGGCGACCTCAATTTCAAGGTAGAGAAAAAGCAGGCAGGAGACCAGGCAGTAGTACGTTGACTATGGCATTGGCTCCAGGAATTGGAGGGGGGAGCTACTAGTTGAGTTTGCAGAGCGCAATAACTTAAGAATCATGAATACGTTCTTCAGCAAACGGAAGAACCGGAATGAACATGGAGAAGTCCTAACGGGGAGACTAAAAATGAAATTGACTTCATACTGTGTTCAACCTCCGCAATTATGCAAGATGTAGAGGTAATCGGGAAAGTGCGATGCAATGACCACAGGATGGTGAGGTCCCGAATTCGCCTAAAGCTGAAGAAGGAACGCAACAGATTAGTAGGAAAGACACCCATAAACGAATTAGCGGTGAGGGGGAGGGCGGAAGTGTTCAGGATCTCGCTACAGAATATTCAGCTCTAACCGAGGATGGCGACATTACCCTAGAAGCAAAGAACAATGATTTCATCGACATCATTACTGAGTGCGCCGTAGAAGTAGGCGGTAGGATAGTTAGAGAGGATACCGGTAAGCTGTCTAAGGAGATGTAAGATTTGATTAGAAACGCCAGAGTGTGAAAGCTTCCAATCCAACAGACCGGATAGAATTGGCCGAGATATCAAATCTAATAAATAAACGCAAGGTGGCCGATATAAGAAAGTATAACATGGAGAAAACTGACCATGCTGCAAAGAACGGGGGAAGCCTTAAAGCGGTAAAGAAGAAATTGGGCATAGGCAAAAATCAGATGTATGCGATAAGGGATATAAGGGATAAGGGATATGCGATATGGGCGGGCAACGTCATCAGGAATAGGACAATATAGTCAAAGAAGCCGAGGAGTTCTATACATATCTCTACAGTAGCCAAAGTAGTGAGGCAGGACCGTAATGAGATTGGCGGTAGGGAAAAACAGTCAGACGTTCCACCAGTGACGAAGGACGAGGTCAAGAAAGCATTAGAAACTATGAAAAGGGGGAAATCAGCTTTAGAGGATCAGATAACTACAGATTTGTTGAAGGACTGGGGGGATATGGTGCTAGAAAAACTGACCACCTTGTATGCGCACTGCCTGGTGTCATCGACGGTACCGGAACCATGGAAGAATGCAAACATTATCCTCATTCATAAGAAAGGGGACCCTTCGGACCTTAACAATTACAGACCAATCAGCTTACTGTCTGTTACGTATAAGGTATTTACTAAGGTATTCGCTAATAGAATCAGGACAACCTTAGACTGCAATCAAGCAAAGGATCAAGCAGGTTTTCGAAAACGGTACTCTACTATCGATCATATCCATACCATCAACCTGGTGATAGAAAAATTCTCGGAATATAACCAGCCCTTATACATAGCATTCATTGATTACGAAAAAGCATTTGACTCAGATGAAACCTCGGCGGTGATGCAGGCATTGCGAAATCAGGGGGTAGACGAGCAGTACGTGTAAGTGCTGGAAGATATATATAGTGGCTGCACAGCAACCATAGTTCTGCATAAAGAAAGTAACAAAATTCCCATAAAGATAGGTGTTAGGCAAGGAGACACAATCTCCTCCCCAGTACAATTCACAGCTTGCTTAGAGGAAGTATTCAGAGACTTGGAATGGGAGCAGCTGGGATAAGGGTAGATGGAGAATACCTCAGTAATCTGCGATTTTCTGATGACATTGCCTTGCTAAGCAACTCGGGGGATGAACTGCAAATAATGACTGATGACCTAGACAGGAAAAGTAGAAAGGTTGGCTTGAAAATCAATATGCAGAAGACTAAGGTAATGTTCAACAGCCTCGGGAAGGAACAGCAGTTTACATTAGGTAGCGAAGTACTGGAAGCAGCAGGCGAATATGTCTACTTAGGACAGGTAGTAACCGCAGATCCGGACCATGAAAAGGAAATAACGAGAAGAATAAGATTAGGATGGAGGGCATTTGGCAAGCAGTCGCAGAGTATGACTAGCAGCTTGCCGGTATCGCTCAAGAGGAAAGTATACAACAGTTGCACATTACCTGTACTCACCTGTGGGGCTGAAACGTGGAGGCTAACCAAGAGGTTCCTATTTAAGTTGAGGACATCCCAGAGGGCTATGGAACGAAAAAAGGTAGGGGTAATATTAAGAGATAGGAAGCGTGCAGAGTGGGTCAGAGAAATCTCAAGTTACCGACATTCTAGTGGAAATTAAGAAGAAGAAATGGGCATGGGCAGGACATGTAGTGCGAAGAGAGGATAACCGATGGTCGCTTAGGTTAACAAACTGTATTCCAAGGGAAGGAAAGCGTAGCAGGGAGCGGCAGAAAGTTAGGTGGGCGGATGAGGTTAAGAAGTTCACAGGGGTCAAGTGGATGCAGCTAGCACAGAACGGGTTCATTGGAGAAATATGAGAGAGGCCTTCTCCCTGCAGTGGGTATAGTCAGGCTGATGATGATGATGATGATGATGATGAGAAGGCCAGGTTTTTCCTTAAGGCCTACATTTGACCCGGTTGAAGACCCTACTTCCTACCGTCACTTTGAAATCAAAGGCGCGAAATATCAACCGTTTTTTAAACGGAAGGTGCATGCAGTCACACTAGATTTGTGCTCAGGTTTCAAACATAAATGGTACGTGGAAAGTCCACATTGCTTGTCGTTGTCTCCGAATGATAGGCTCTTTCAAAGCACAAATGTAGGTTCTTCTGTCGCAGGGTATAGTAAAATACAGAGCAGCGAGTTTTCGTATTCCACTGTTGGGTTTTACTCTTCTCCCCTTGACTTGCTGTCGACGCTGAAAGAACAGAAATTAAAAATTTAAATTTAACCGTTACCGTGGGGAGCATTGTCCTCGGCGAAAAAAGAAAAACGAAGCAACAGAGCCTTGCATCAGGAAAACAAGGATTTCGTATTCCTTTCGGATGACACTGCTGTTGCATTTATTACGAAGTTCAAAGATGACGCAGTACGTAACCCAAGCAACCCTGCTTTCAAACATGCAGGTAAAAACGTCGAAACCTTTTGTCGGAGCGCGCAAAGAGCACCGGCTCGTTGGTCCGAAATTGTTCGCTTTTCTCCCAAAGTTTGCTATTTCGTATTTCTTTCAGCTCGCCGTTCGGAGTATAAAGGGCTGCGAATTTTTCATGTCCTACGCGTTTAGCGCTCGCCAAACAGGGCTTCTGGCTGTCCTCCTTTTTCCCATCGGCGTTCGCATAGGATCAGGCGAAATGAATTCCCCTTGCTGGGCGCTGCTGCTTCTCGACATCGGATTCGGCGTGTATCTAAGGAACAAAAGGCAGGAGCAACGGCGCCGCTAAGCGCGCTCAGTAACCGCCCCCCCCCTCCCCTCCCCCGCCCCCCCCCCCCCCAAAAAAAAGCAAAACAGCAGCACTGGAGGCAAAAGAAGACAAAAAAAAAAAAAAAACAAAGCGGCGCCACTGATTTTTCTACTCCTTTTGAGCGCCTCTCTTTTGTACTTAATTGCTCGGCGCGAATTCGCATTTTTCTTTGCTCGTATCCAACGGAGGCCCCGGAGCAAGAAGCCGCGTTCTGGGCCCTGGCTGTTTCGCGTTAATGCCGTTGTCGCGAAACGTCGGCCTGGCCCTAATTATAGGAGGCTAGAGAAGGCGACGCAACTTTCGACTCGCTTGCTGTAGTCTCCTCCACTTTGATCCTTTTCTGCCGTTCCATCTTTCCTTATGCTCTTTCTTTTTATGTGCCGCCAACTCTTGGCTCTTCAATGGGTCAGATCGCACCAATTTGAAAGGCCTTGCCCGCGTTTTACATGCATGCCCCGCGGCTCCGCCGGGCTCATTTCGCCATTTCTTTCCCCTTCGGCTCTCTCGAGTTCGCGCTGCATGCTGCTCATATTGGCGATGCGGAATTTCCCAGCTTTGTCTCTTGGCCCTTCCACGAAGTTTCATTCTGTTCCCTACACGCATGTTCTCTTCTTGGTTTACGGTAGTCGCTTCATGCATCGTTGAAATTGTGTTGCCAAGCTCCCAGAAGTCACGGGCGTAGCTTCAACAGAGCCTCGGAGCCGGCCGGCAAATAGGTTCTGGCTCATTTGCACGTGAAAAGCAGTGGCCCGCCGTCAATGGGGCAAGAGAGCCGGCACTCAATAAGCATTCGAATCGACGCCGTAAATTGGTGTTGTTCCATATGCCGGTTTTAAGAGGTATGAAGCGGGAAAGGAAGGGGGGGGGGGGGGGGGGGGTTACGCAGTGGTTTGCAGTCGGCACTTGTTCTTGCGTTCCATCGATGCTGAATGCAAAATTGCGCTGGCGCTTTGACTTCTTCAGCGACAGCCGATTCTTCCGCCTTGATGACACTGTTCTGCCCTGAGATAGTCTATTCTCCTATTAAGAGACACGAGTTTGTCCCATCGATTGACCTTCTCTTCATTTTGCTGAGGGACGCTGCGAAGCGCCTCTGCGACTGTCCAGTAAGCATTCATAAGACGCCCATGCGGTCGCCCACGTAGCGATTTTCTGTCAATTGTGAAAACAACGCATACGCATGTCGGATTCTGGCTATCCGCTTGGCGCATGAAGCACTTGAAGCTTTTTAACATGCTCATAAATATCACGTGATACAGGCAGTGTACTGAATACAACTGTCGTGAGAAACAGGCTGCGCACGTCGTGATTTAGTAGTGCATTCTTAACGCCACCATCGACCAGGCTCGATTTCAAACCCCTGCCGCCAATTGTCCCGCTCATTTGCTTATACGAAGGTGGGTATATAAATTGAGTTTCATGACTCAGTCTTGGAATATGCGACCAAAGTGCGCATTGTAAAAGCTTCTCGTATATAGAACAAATGCACTTGTCCAGAATTGCTGGGCGTAGAAGTCTCAACAACCATGCAGAAGCAAAGACACTGTCTATGCTTTGGTCTTCAGATAAGCCATTAGGGCAGCACCGGGACCTCACGACCGAAACAAAGAATGCCATCATAAAATACCGCACATCTCCAAGCACAATCAAAGTAACTGCGCATGAACCACAGGTTTAAGGATCGCAATAGCACAACTCAGGAAGTTGTGAAAACGTCTCTCGGCTGTTCCACAAAAGGAGGAGAAAAGCCGAAAAATCATGGAGTGCAGCGCATACGCACATTTATGAAAACTCTTCGACCGCACGAACAAACTCACAGTATCATACATTCAAATAGGTATCCGTAGGGCCTGGGCGCGAACATTTAGACTGATGTAGGTGGTTTAAATTTAGAAGTGCGAACATTGATAAACACCGAACATCGAAGTAGAAACTAGGCCAAGAAGATGTTAAATGTTCTCTTTTATATTTGTACACACGGGAATAAAATATTTCCGAGTGCATAAGCCATTGTACGCCGAATAAGGAAGCGAGGAAACGACCTGCGAAGCAAAAAGAGAACTCCTGGCAACCATAACCAGGAGACGTTGCCTCGCAATGATGTGTTTGCCACTCCAAAGGGGCGTTTCTCCTCCCCCATAGTGGAGAGAAAGAGAAAACTGGGGCAATCAGTTTTTCTCTTGTAGCTCTCTCTCACCATCATCATCAGCCTGACTATACCCACTGCAGGGCGAAGGCCTCTCCCATATTCCTCCAATTAACCCGGTCCTGTGCTAGCTGCATCCACTTGACCCCTGCGAACTTCTTAACATCATCCGCCCATCTAACTTTCTGCCGCCCCCTGCTACGCTTTCCTTCCCTTGGAATCCAGTTTGTTACCCTAAGCGACCATCGGTTATCCTCTCTTCACACTACACGTTCTGCCCATGCCCATTTCTTGTTTTGGATTTCCACAAGAATGTCAGTGACTTGAGTTAATTCTCTGACCCACTCTGCACGTTTCCTATCTCTTAATGTTGCCCCTACAATTTTTCGTTCCATAGCCCGTTGCGTTGTCCTCAACTTAAGTAGAATCCTCTTTGTTAGCCTCTACGTTTCTGCCCCATAGGTGAGTACAGGCAAGATGCAACTTTTGTATATTTTCCTCTTGAGCTATACCGGTAAGCTGCTGGTATAATCTGCGAGTACTTGTCAAATGCGCTCCATCCCAATCTTATTCTGCTTGTTATTTCCTTTTCATGGTCCGGATCTGTGGTTACTACCTGTCCTAAGTAGACATATGCACCTACTACTTCCAGTGCTTCGCTACCTAACGTAAACAGTTGTTCGTTACCGAGGCTGTTGAACATTACCTTAATCTTCTGCATATTGATTTTCAAGCCTACCTTTCTACTTTTCCTTTCTAGGTCATCAATCATTCTATGCAGTTCATCCCCTGAGTTACTTATCAAGGCAATATCATCAAAAATCGCAGATTACTGATGTATTCTACATTTACCCTTATTCCTAACTGGTCCCATTCCAAGTCTCTGAATACTTCCTCTAAGCAAGCTGCAAATAGTACTGGGGAGATCCTGTCCCTTTGCTTAACACCTTTCTTTATAGTAATTTTGTTACTTTTTTTAAGCAGAACTATGGTTGCTGTACAGCCCCGATATATATATCTTCCAGCACTTTCACGTACGGCTCGTCTACCCCCTGATTTCGCAATGCCTGCATGACCGCCGATGTTTCTACTGAGCCAAATGCTTTTTCGTAATCGATGAATGCTATGTATAAGGGCTGGTTATATTCCGAGCATTTTTCTATCACCTGGCTGATGGTATGGATATGATCGATCGTAGAGAGCCCTTTCCGAAAACCTGCTTGAACCTTTGCTTGGTTGCAGTCTAAGGTTGTCCTGATTTTATTAGTGATTATCTTGGTAAATACCTTATACGTAACAGACAGTAAGCTGATTGGTCTGTATTTTTTCAAATCTTTAGCGTCCCCTTTCTTATGAATTAACATAATGTTTGCGTTCTTTCATGGTTCCGGTACCGTCGATGACACCAGGCACTGCGTATGCAGGGTGGCTATTTTTTCTAGTACGATATCCCCCCCCCCCCCCTCCTCGTCCTTCAACAAATTTGTAGTTATCTGATCCTCTCCAGCTGCTTTCCCCCTTTTCATAGTTTCCAATGCTTTCTTAACTTCGTCCTTCGTCACTAGCGGAACGTCCGACTGCATTTTCCTACCGCCAATATCATTATTGTCCTGACTTCTTTGGCTACTGTAGAGATCGGTATAGAGCCCCTCGGCTACTTTGACTACCTTGTCCATATTCTAATGACATTGCCCGCCTTATCCGTTAGCGCATGCATCTGATTTTTGCCTATACCCCATTTCTTTTTCATCTTTTTAAGGTTTCTCCCGTTCTTTACAGCATGCTCAAGTTTCTCCACGTTGTACGTGCTTCCTTATATTGGCCACCTTGCGCTTATTGATTAGCTTTGATATCTCGGCCAATTCAATCTGGTCTGTTGGATTGGAAGCTTTCATACTTAAGCGTTTCTTAATCAAATCTTTCGTCTCCTTAGACAGTGACCGGTATCCTCTCTAACTGCCCTACCGCCTACTTCTACAGCGCACTCAGTAATGATATCTCTGAAATTATTATTTATGGCTTCTATAGTTAGAGCTGAATATCTATTCTGTAGCGAGATCCTGAACTCTTCTTCCCTCCCCCTCACCTCTAATTTATTGATGGACTTCTTTCTTACTAATCTGTTTCGTTCCCTCTTCAGATTTAGACTACTTTGAGACCTTACCATCCTGTGGTCACTGCACCGCGCTTTCCCGATTACCTCTACATCCTGCATTAGGGCGGGGTTAGAACGCAGTATGAAGTCAATTTCATTTTAGTCTCCCCGTTAGGACTTTACTATGGCCACTTCCGCTTCTTCCGTTTGCTGAAGAAGGGATTCATGATTCTGAACTTACTGCGCTCTGGAAACTCAACTAGAGTAACTCCCTCCTGCCATTCGTAGAACCAATGCCATAGTCACCCTGCCTGCTTTTTCCCTACCTTGGCATTGAAGTCGCCCATTACGGCAGTATACTGCGTCTTTCATTTCCGCATTGCCGATTCTACATCTTCATAGAAGCTTTCAACTGCCTGGTCATCATGACTAGATATAGGTGCGTAGGCCTGTACAACCGTCAGTTAATACTGCTTATTAAGCTTAATTACTATGCCTTCCACCCTTTCATTAATGCTATATAGAATTCCTCTATATTACAATATATCCTTATTGACAAGGAGACCTACTCCTAGTTCTCGCTTCTTCGGTAAACCTCGATAACACAATACATGCCCATCCTTCAGTACAATATATGCCTCATTCGGCCTCCTAGCCTGACTAAGCCCTGTGACATCCCATTTCATACTCTCCAGTTCCTTTAATAGCCCTGCTAAACTAGCTTCACTAGCTAGGGTTCTAGCGTTAAACGTTGGTCTGTTTCCAATGGCGGCCTGTCCAGCGGAGCCAGAGCTTTTTAGCACCCCTCGCTGCGTAGCAGGTGTGACATCCGCCGTGGTCACTTGCTCCGCAGCCGCTGGTGACTGAGGCCCGGGGTTTTATAGGACTAATCATGGGAAGTTGCCGCCAATTACTGCACCGGATGACCAACTCCTGTTCTGGTGAGGGAGTGCGTTGTCGGAGGTGTTCACCGGCATTAGGTCGGACGCCGAACCTGTGTATGCAATTCCATCGACACGAGGGATTTGTTTTTATTTATTTTTCACCCGGTGGAGAACTCCGCGGCACCGGGATTCAAACCTCGGTCCTTTTGCATGCAAAGCGAATGTTCTGTCTCTACGCCACCGCTGCACTTATACAGAGCGTGCGTATGTGAGACTTAGTACATTTCGTTATTGGTTTGAAGCACAAGAAGAGTTAATTTAAGCAACAATTATGAAGGAATTCATCTAAAGCGTTTATTCAGGCGCACTAAAGCATTTTCTAATCTCGTAGCACGATTCATATGCGCGATATTTATCTTCCATTTCACAGATAGAATGAATACCTCGTAGTGGGCACGACTATGACTTACTCAAGAGTTTTTTCGACGCACCTATGTGCGGCACATTCATGCTGGAAGAAAGCACATTGGTGTTGAACGCACAAAGAACGCATGCGGCATGTGTCACGCCGACGCTTCGAGCTTGCCACTGGACGCGCACGTCGTTGTGGAAAGCGGACATTTTGCAGAAACCCAAACGCGCGTAAATCCACGCCTCTGAATTGCCTCCGAGGCTTTTATCACGCTTTTCAAAGGGGTAGCCCGCCTGAACGCGCTGTATACCTGACGTCTTGACGAGGCGGTTGGCCTTTGAGGAATGAGCAGAGAACTGCAAGGCCGACAGGTCGGGGGAGAGTTGGGAATTCATAGTCATTTCTTGCGCAGGCATGGAGACGCGTTCTTTCTCACATTTTCTGTTTTATGTAGGATACCTATACAGGCAACGAAAATAACGATTTCATACGTCATAATCTAAAACGGAGGCTCTCGCTTGTGATGATAGAAACTCGCATGATCATCTGTAAAATAGTCAGCAATCGATGACAGCCGATGCCCAAGGCATATTTGCATACACTCATGAGCCTCAAACTATAGCTCCTTTCAAATTTCTATAGAGCACGCAATGTAGAATATGAATAATTGTAGTCGACACAATAACTAGATTACAACAAAACGGAATTACGAGCGAAATGCAGAGCCATGAAGCTCAGTCAAAAGTGCGTGCTAGATGTAGAATATGTAGAACTCAGGCAAAGTATTATTTACTATATTTTGTACGGTGTACGCAAGAAGTAGCAGCCGAGTCGGAAGGTTTTGCTGCAGTTATAAGGGCTTCGTATTTATTTTAGCAATCTGTTTCTTTGACGCTCACTTCAACCACTTATGCTATGGGTTTTGCAGTTCTGGCTTTGTCCTCGATATAAAGAGCCCGATCCGCTCAGCTGTACTCAGCACCAGGGCAACTGAGTCAACGCCGCGGGCAAGCCAAACTGGGCGCTTTTCTTTGGTGCCCCTGCCCAACTCGCAGCTAGGCTAGAAGCCATGATAGATGGGGCTGCGTCTTTAATTTTCAATTCCTGGCATTCTTAAAAGAGCACATAACATCGCAGTAGGCAGGAGTTTTCGCGTTTGACTTCCATGCATGCGGCTTGCAATAGTTATCGGAGCCTCGTGCAAGGTAGCCAATTAGCACCACTGTGTTGGGTAGTGGAAAATTTTTCATGACGTACCAAGCTGAGGTGTAAACGGAACAGAGCAGTGAATTCTATCACAGCCTCATCCAAACTCAAATTACAGATCTAAAATGAAAGCACAGATAGACTGTACTCAGAATAAGCGCTGACGTCTAAGGCACCTGACTCAAAGCTCAGGCCCTTACATTCAACCGTGGTCTAATATGTTGTGCAGAAATCGTCCGCAAGAAAAACGGGCCCACCGAGTCTTCAGAGTCACCCAGTTACGCGCTCCAAATCTGTGCCGAGAGAGCGCCAACAAAATGTCGGATATCGGCGCTGTTATGCCGCCGAATCGTTTTGCCTCCGGTTATTTCCAATGCGGCGGGCCTTTTTTATCCAAGTTATTTCCGCGGCAGTGTGCATGCGGAGTCGTAGAGACAAAATGGAAACGAACACCGCATACGAAAGCGCAGTGGGCGCCAAACGTTCGGTGCGAAAACGTTTCCGTCGCGTTTCTTGGTGATGGCTAATGTGCGAGGGAGAGGACGACGACGTTTTGACCGTTTTCAACGAAAGGATCGATAGAACTCCTGTGAGCATTCGTGTGCTCCCAGCTTTGTCCTATGCTAACTGGGTCGAGCATTAGTTGGCGAGATTTCGAGACCGCTAAAGACTTATCGCTATCGATCGCATTTTCACGGTTCCGACGGTAGCGCTGGTGGCTGTACCTTATAACGAGCGGCAGTGTTTCTGAAAACGACCTCCGAATGCAACGCAAAAACACCGGCACAAAATCCACATCAAAGCAAGAGCGTTCAGCCTGGCTCATAAATCATAGGGAATAATCGATGACGACCAAATTGATATTTTCCGTCCTCTCTGATGTACTGAGGTGTGCTGAATAACGCGAAGAAATACGCCATAGCACAGTGCACCATTACAAAGGGAGAGAGAAAAGGGACACCGTACACCGGAGGACATTGAGAGCAAAGAAACTGACAACAGCCATTGTAGTGAAAACTTCGTTCAGGTTGCACAAATCTCTTTTATATAATAACATGATGTTAAACTGGATATGGTTTACATGTACTTTCCTTGATTAAGAAATAAATGGCATGAAAGTGTGAGCGTAGCTATGCTAATAATTAACACTATGGCAAGTGGTGACCTCGTGCAAAGAACACTCCTTGTCGAACGTTCCAGACCTATCGCACGAAATATTAGGAAACTTGTCTCGTGCAGACACTTAGCACGGTGCTCATGTTGACGTCATATGCGCGGATGGTAGTTTCGCTGTGAGTGCCCGACTGCTGAACACAAGCACGTGGCTTCAGTCCCGTCCACGGAAGCCGCTTTTCGATGGAGGGGGAAAGCAAGGCGAACATGTACTCTGCGACGTCAGTGCATGTTAGTACCATGCATGCAGCACTCGCTACGGCGTCCCGCATTAACGATGTTGCTTGGGGGCGGTTAAGTGCAATATCGCATACCATCATCATCATCATCATCATCATCATCATCATCATCATCATCATCATCATCAGCAGCAGCAGCAGCAGCAGCAGCAGCAGCAGCAGCAGCAGCAGCCGGACTATACCCACTGCAGGGTGAAGGCCTCCCCCATATTCCTCTTATTAACCCGGTCCTGTGCTAGCTGCATCCACTTGACCTCTGCGAAATTGTCAACCTCATTCGCACATCTAACTTTCTGCCTCCTCCTGTTACGCTTTCCTTCCCTTGGAATCCAATTATTTACCCTAAGCGACCATCGGTTGTCCTCTCCACGCACTACGTGCCCTGCCAATGCCATTTCTTCTTCATTTCAACTAGAATGTCATTAACTCTAGTTATTTCTCTTACCCACTCTGCGCTCCTCGTATCTGTTTACGTTACACCTACCATAACATAACTCAACGTAACGTAACGTAACATAACATAACACTAGCCTTTTGCTATAGGTCGAATAGCTTAGTGCATACTGTATTGTAATAAAATCATTTTCCTTGACTAAATAAATAAATAATAAAAAACATAACATAACATTACTTAACATACCGTTTTCGTCATGGAAGGTGGAATAAGCATTCGCCAACAAGTGACATGAGCCACCACTGTGTAGCTCTTGACCGGACGTTTGTGAAGTGTGCCACCTGCTGCAGACGTGTCCTGCAATGACAGTGCCTCTGCAGAGTGGATGAGCATATTCTTATAAATTGGATTGTACAGAAATGGCAGTTGAGGAAGACAACGACATGCAAAACACAGTGCAAGATACTGGTACTTTAGCCCTCTGGAAGTTCGTCAGCGGCGATGGTGATATGCGCCATGGTGAGTAGAACACTGCGCTGCATTTCTTGACTGTAATCAACACCAAGTTCGAGAAAAAGGAATGTGGCGTGGCGTAGTGGTCTAATGGATTGGCGTACAAGGTGGATTTGCTCGCGTCGAAGCCTACTAGTGGCTGCAAATCTCTTTTTTTTTTTGTATTGTAATTGCTGCGAGGCTTACTCGTCATCCAAGACGACTTTTTCTTTAGCGAGGCACTAAGTGCTAACGTACTGGGGAACAGAACAATAATAAATAGCATTCGGCAGATCTGCTATAGAGGTGGGGTATTTGTTGGTGACTTAAGAAGGCCGTGTATTAAAGGCAAGCTATCGCGTGGTTCTGGCACGCAACCGCTTAAGGCTGTTTCACATGATGCGACGCGCACGAAAAATTTCGGTCCAGTCGCAGTGTCGTTGCGGCGCAAATCACAACAGCCCTTTCACATGCTTGCGGCACCAGCGATTTCTGTCGGTGCAGCACGAGCGGCGGCACCATCATATTTTACCAACAATAAAGGTAGAACACGCGTAACATTGAATGTAGTATTTAATTTATATTTTTAATCAAAATATAAAACACTTTATGCAAAATAGACATTTTTAACTTTTTCGATTTGTACGCAACTACGTACAACAGTCACATCAGGCTGAATTCCATAGGCTGGCGGCCGTCTCATTCGCAACGATCGCTGCGACGGGAGCGGCGTGCGACCAACTTGTTGGAAGTCTGTCGCAGCCGCTCTGCGACGGGAGCGGCGTGCCCTTCTGTCGCTGTGCGGCTGAAATCGCACACTGCTGCGGCGGGAATCGCATCATGTGAAACGGCCTTTAGTGTGGGATTGGCGTTTTTCCTTAATGGCTAAGCGGTCTTATCATTTGTCTTTTTATTTGCATACTACCATGGTTCGAGCTACTGTGGCCAGGCATCGAATTGTTCCCTAATAATATATGCTGAGAAGGCAGCTGCATCCGGTCTGCGGATGTGATCAGCCAAACACACTTCACTGCGAAGAAAAGAAGAAAAAAAAAAGCTTAAGCGAAGTACGTTGAGTGGCGCACTACCACGTGAGAGTGTGACGTTTTTTCACATGCAGGCGATAATCGGCGGAAGTCGTTGTCCTTCGAAATACGGGACTGTTCACCTGGGATTTTGCAAGCGACCTCCGCTCGCAACCGCTGGTATAGCTCCCGTCTTCTCCGAGTTGGGGTCTGCGAGAAGAGATATCTCACGCTTTTTGTCTTCGAGAATGTCTCGCAGGAAAGGCAAAGAGGGCAGAAGGGAAGGTACAAGGCGGTGCTATCTCTGCTTTATCGCCCCTTGACGCTTACGAACGCACAACCAGTTCTCCGGCTACTACTGAAACATGGCTTTTTCAGTGAGAGGTCGTAAAGACTTGTCCTGGCGCTTGACGACTTTTTTATTCTTTGGCTCTATCTCAACTGGCAGAGCGTGGGGCCCTAGAAACTTCATCATTGCACTCTCTCGTTTTGGAGCTTTGGAAAAATAAAAACAAACAACGTTCCTCTTTCTTCACTTTACGGCTCGAATCTTGTCGGTTACGGGAGCCGGGTATAAAATTGCGCAATACACACTGCCTGCGCCGATTTAGCGTTGTTTTCTAGGGCAATATGTTGTGTTAGTGCTATTTTAATCTTTTTCGCTGTTTCATTTGGCGGTTTCGGCCCTGGAGATTTGACGCTGCAGTTTCCTGTCCTATACTTAAGGGTGCCTTGTGCGTAACCGATCGGTTTACCGTTTTTTTTTTTATACCTTTATGCGCATGTGTGTATGTAAGTATAGAGCGAAAGCAGCGGTCTTTTGCTCCAGCTGGTTGCTGGGAGCGGCTGCTGAGCTTGGTTTCTTGAGCGGAAGAAAGTATCTTTCGGAAGCAGACTGCAGCGGTTACTTTATTATAGAACGAAAGAGAAACTGCGCGGTGGCGACGGGGTAGCCTGCATCCATACATCCTGTTATATTCTGCCCCTCTGCACCCGAGACAAACTACTCGCAGGCACGCTGTATGCTTGAGGTATACGTTTATCCTCTTCGTTCACAGAATGGCCGCCGAGCAGCGGGCATTCTGTCTGCGCTGTAAACAGCAACGGCACTTTTCCTTTCATTGCTTCTTTTGGGCTCCGGGATGATGTGCTCGAAAAAGTGACGCAAGGCTCATTCAACTTCGAGTTTAGATGATAAAAAATGGGACGATTTTGTTGCTTTTCTATGCTTGCACTTTTCTGACATGTTTAATTTTGCGCGTGCTCCATGACTAAAGTAAAACTGAGCTGTGGGGCGTGCAGGTGCTTGTGGCGTGGAATTGATAGATACACGGCTATAGAGGGGCGCTATTTCGGGCGGACTGGCTGAAAAAAAAAAAAAAAAAAAAAAAAAAATATATATATATATATATATATATATATATATATATATATATATATATATATATATATATATATATATATATATATATATATATATATATATATATATATATATATATATAAGCAGATAAATGAAGGGGAAATGAGGGTGCTCGTTATAATACATGAAGGAAAGAAGCCAACAGTCGGCGAGGCCAAGGAAAGCGTTGGGGATGTTACTTTATGTCTTTTTTTTTTAATTTTTACTTGGATAATAAGAGAAATTAGTAATGTAATCTGCTTAGGGGAAAGATAATTAAACACAAAGTAGAAGAGAAAACAACGTGCCGATGGTGGGGACCGAACCCACGACCTCCGAATATCGCGTCCGGTGCTCTTTCAACTGAGCTACATCGGCCGCTGTCCCCCCTGCTACTTTCTCGGGTATTAATGTTGTCTGTATACTAACCTTGAGAGTGTTCACCAGCGCCACCCTCAACCATAGCGGAGGACGTGGAACGTCCTGTGTTACCGCCAGCGTCACGTAGAACGTGATCAAGAGCGAGGGCGAAAGCTGTGCTAGAACCCTCTTACGCTACCTATGGCTTCAAGACTGCCAGAACCGAGACCCCCGTAAGCTACAAGCAGATAAATGAAGGGGAAATGAGGGCGCTCGTTATAATACATGAAAGAAAGAAGCCAACAGTCGGCGAGGCCAAGGAAAGCATTGGGGATTATGTTTTATGTCTTTTTTTTAATTTTTACTTGGATAATCGCAGAAATGAGTAATGTAATCTGCTTAGGGGAAAGATAATTAAACAAAAAGTAGAAGAGAAAACAACGTGCCGATGGTGGGGACCGGACCCACGACCTCCGAATATTACATTACATAAGATATTACATAAGATTACATTACTCATTTCTGCGATTATCCAAGTAAAAAAAAAAGACATAACACATAATCCCCAATGCTTTCCTTGGCCTCGCCGACTGTTGGCTTCTTTCCTTCCTATATATATATATATATATATAGGTCGTGGGTTCGGTACCCACCATCGGCACGTTGTTTTTTCTTCTACTTTGTGTTTAATTATCTTTCCCCTAAGCAGATTACATTACTCATTTCTGTGATTATCCAAGTAAAAATTAAAAAAACAAAAGACAAAACATAATCCCCAATGCTTTCCTTGGCCTCGCCGACTGGTGGCTTCTTTCCTTTATATATATATATATATATATATATATATTATTTATTATTTATTATTGTTGACAGCCCGCGTCGAGGACGCTCGCCACTTTGTCTTCAGCCACGCTCTACGGAGTACCCTGCTAACTACGACCGAAACAGACAAAGAAAAGTACGGAGAAATAAGTCCGTGGTGAAGGTTTTGCAGACGTGATCAGTTGCTGTACAGCTTGAAAAGCTCGGCGCACCACAAACGACTCGCAGTGTGTCGCGGTTTTTTTGCTGAGGCGTTTTTTGTTTTGGAAAAAAAATTGCTTTTGCACTTCCGAATGCGAAGTCTCGGGAGGCGGGCGAGCGGAATGCACCCCTGAATGCAACCAATGCTTCTGAATAATTTTTGCGGGAATTTGAATCAAGAACTTTGTATTAGGTAACCTCATATGCGCTGCAAGCTACAGTAACCTTCAGCATGCGCTCGTGTGTGAATGCGTCGAGCACTGCTTTCTGAAACGCTTCAATACAAGTTACGACACGCCGCAATAGGCGGGGTTCAACGCTTGTATTTAGCCCGCGCGCGTGCGCATGAGTCGGCCTTATCCCGGCGCGGCCGCTCATCCTCTCAGTGCAGAGGGCAATGCGTAGCGACGCGCCTTGTTTACAAACGCTCGCACAAATTGTAGCCATTGGAGGCAGGCTGAGGGACAGTTGAGCCCCTTGGCAGCTCCGCGCGGAATGCTCTTCTGAGCGCTTACATTTCTGTCCGGCGTGCCTACGTAAACATCGCGGCGTATGGTGGTCCGGTCAGTTCGGCGGCCTGCGGGGTGTTTCCCAGTGCGTTCTTTTCCGAGCTCCTCCCCAAAGGGGAGCACGCTTGCACGTGCCGACGAAGCAATGGGAGAGAAGAAGCCGCCTGCGACGGAAATATACTGCGTGGCCCAAATTGCATTAAGGGCTCGCTGCGCTGTTGACGCAGGAAGCCGCGGCCCGAACGGGGGAGAAGGGGGGGGGGGGCTCACTGCGCGAGTGCCGCTCCCTGGGCACCGGTGTTGCTCTTCTTGTTTGGAGGAGCGCTTTGGATTGTTTTCTCAGTCAATGTTTGCGTAACCTAATCTTTGAGCGGCCGTGTTCGGGCCCAGCTGGCCGGCGACCCTGTTTTCCACCACGGCGCGGTTTTCCCGCCGCCCTCAGTTGAGCTCGCTGTGTGGCCGCCGCTCGTCCCCTGCTCTCGCGAGGAGCGCTCTTGAGCGTGCTACGTATTTACCGCGGCCGTCAACACCGGCCAATGCAGCCGCCAGCGACATTGCGTGCAACGGCTTTTGAGTGCTGCTCGGCCAGCGCGCTTGAAGATGCCTTGCCGTGGAGTGCTTTTTCTGGCGTCCTCTTCTTGTGTATCCCCTCGGTGATGCATTTTGTAGCGGATGATGCGAAATTTGATCAATGGCGCCCACGGAAGGAAACAAATCGTGTTTTTACATTCTTATACGTGGGTCCTCTCCCGGGTGTCCTAACGTGAAATATTTTAGAAGTAAGAGAAAAAATGAATCTGCAAAAATGGCGGCTTATAATACGTAGCAGTGCGTTTTAGAAACCCGAACACATTTAGGTGAGGATATCACGCAGGAAGAGTGCTTTTTCTATCCTACAATTCCCATCAGTGCGCGTGGCGCTAATATGCAATTCTTAAATGGCTCTGTGCTGGAAGACAACAAACAAGTCCAAGAAACAATCAAGCACTGTGGTTCAAGCAGCGAACTCGCGACCAATTGCAAAAAAAAAAAAAAAAAAAAACGATGTCAGCAATTCAAAGGATGAGAGCAGCTTGCAAAAATGACTCTAGGCAACGGAAGAGGTGTGAGCGGCACACTTTCTCGCAAATCCATCTGCACGAGGATGCCTACACGAGGAAGCGCTTTTGTTAATCATCCTTCCTCCCCACCGTGAGGCGAAGACAGAAACTCTATCGACGAGGACTCTTTAAAAATTCGCATCGTTTCAACTGGAGTTTGAAGCAGCAGTGAGCAGAAATTACTCGCGCGTTCTCATCATATTGAGAACTAAAATCGCTAAAATCAGCTAAAATGCCCTCTAGCAGGCAGAAGTAGGGCACTCAGAAAGCCAGGGGAGTTAGCAGCCGCCAAAGTCGTGTCACCGTAAACTGCAGTCATGCAATGGAGCAAGAACACATTCGTATCTCTTGGCACGAGCGTTTCTATATTGATAACACCGCAATTTCAAGCGTATAACGGGAACAGATTTCTGCCCTGCAATGCTTATTCGACAGTGGACGGTGCGCGCGCAGGACGCTTTGTGCAGCATATGGCTCTGTTTTGTTCACTGATTGTTTTAATTCCATGTGAATACTTGTCCGCTATGGCAGTGATCACACCTTTACGCGAGCTAACTTAGGAAGCAATCTCGTCAAAAGTGCTATTTAATAAGTGAGCACTTCTGTACGCGAGATTTCAGCACGATACAGAGGAATTCTTGATTTCGCCTTTCTTTTCGCTTCACTTTTCATTTCTATATCGCTTTAACGCAGATGGCACCTTGCTCTCTTGATATATACTGACTGTCGTCTCCATACGGTGCAAATTTATGTCGGCGTAGCCAACAGAAAGAAAGAAGTCATTGGTGATCATGGCAATAAAATGCTACAGTCGGCTTATAGCACGATGTAGGATAAAAAAAAAGGGGGGGAGGGGGGGCAAAAAGCAAAGCGCTGCTTGTTACTGGATTTTTCGCACAGGCGTAGGGGACAATGTTTTCGGAGGATATTAATTTGCATTTATGACCCCGGTGGGGAACAAAGCCTGTCTTATGAGTTCGAAGGGGAACATCCAGGCGGTCTACTTGCGCAGCCCAGTGAGGCCATTGCAGTGATAAAAGAGCTGTGGAACTGTTATCGAGGGCGCTGGACGATGCGCTGCGCGAGGAGGCATGTTCCTCTCGCTATGCCTAGAATTCACTATAATCATTGTGATCATCAGCCTGAGGAAAGGGCTTTTTCCATATCCCTCTAATTAACTATGTCGTGTGCCAGCCGCAACCACCTCAAGTTCCTAATCTCCATCCTAATCTCCTTTGCCCAGCTGACTTTCTGCTACGCTAATCGCCTTCATTTGGAGTCCACTTGTCAAAACTAATGCCTGGTCGAGTTGGTATGCCATTTTGAGGAGGTGCTGCGCTACTCTTCAAATTGGAGTCCACACTTCGCGACCGTTGGTTACCCTCCGTACGCATTGCATGTCGTGCCCATTTCTTCTTCTTGATGTCGACTAGAATACCATTAATTCGCTTTAGGTTCCTCACCCACCCTGAAGCGCTTCCTGTCTCCTAACTTTGCACCCATCATTTTCCGTTCCATAGCTCTCTACGTAGTCCTCAATTTAGGTATAACCTTCAGCCTCCATACTTTTCGCGCCATATGTGAGTACTGGTGGATACAGCCTTATACACTTTTCTTTTGAGGAATATTGGTTAACTGCAAATTCGTGGTCTGAGTGTAACTGCCAATTACATTCACCCCACTTTTATTATTCAAGTTATTTTAACCTCGTAGTCCGGATCTGGAGTCACTACCTGTCCTAAATAATGCATACCTTTACCACCTCCACCGAATCGATACTCATTCCAAACTGCTGCCTTTAACCAAGACAGCTGAACATTATTTTCTGTATAATTTGTAGACCTACCGTTCTGCTTTGCCTGTCTATGTCACTGATCATGCTGTGGAATCAATTCCCCATAGTTGCTTAGCAAGGCTACTAAGATATTTTCCATTCACTTTTATCTTCAACTGTACCTAAATCAGACCTCTTTATTCACCTATAAACACGCAGTTACTAGCAGAAGAAAGATCGTTTCTGCATGATCTGCAACCTCCTTATAGGTGGTTGGACCAATTTGGTATAGCGGGAACGAAGATGTTTACCGGCTCACCGGATGCCTCTTGCATAGTTGTGGAAGGCGTTGCAACTCCACCTGAGCACCCCATTTCCGGTAGGCATAGGGCTTCGCTATGCTGAAAGCTTCTACTATTGAGCATTTTTGTTATTGAACGCATATACTCATTGATAATCCGAAATTTCACGCTATAAATTAGTGCGGCGCACGTTTGTTTGGACACATACATCCAGCTACTCCCTGCGAGGCAATAAAATGCTCCTAACGGCCCATTCGTGCTCATATTCGTATTTCCAACAAATCGAAGTGGTTGCGAAACGAGCTGTCGCTTCTAAGCAAGGCTTCGAAGCGGAGGCGTGGCTTTTCTTTCACGGCGTTGTAGTCGAATCTCGCTGCTCTTGCGCAACTGGTGTTACTTTAGCGTCGGACGAAATGCGTGCAACTGCAGACGCAGGGAGCACGCGAAAGCCCCCACACATACAAAGAAACCAAGGAATCTGTTGCATCTTTCGAAGGGCAACCCTTCGGCGTATCATATTATAGCCGCGCCGATATTAGAAGCCGCCACTCGGGAGCGCTTCATTTTCGAGGAAATGTGCTGCCAGTGGAGATAGCACACAAGCGTGGCTTATATGCCTTCCAGCCAGGCGCAGTCTTCACAGCAGTGCACCGAATTAAAGGGGGTAATGTGGGCGTTTGCCCGTCTTCTCGGCATTGCGCTATTTCATGCACGAGACGGGCTTAGGTGCTCGGCTGGCAATTAGGCACCCTGTCGCTTCTTGCAACACCGATTGCCCGCACACCAAACGGCCGGTCTGACGTAACATGCGCATCCCGAGAATTGGCGCCCGCTCGATCGCAATCTTTGTTCCTCAGCGTGGGTATGCACCATCTTTTGAAAGTTAAGTTTGCGCGTAGCAATAATGGCAGCGTTTGGGCGAGTTGGTTAGACATGTTAAACCTGGAAAGCGCATAAAAACAACGGACAACAGAAAGAGACAGACACACGAGCGCTTACTTCCAACTGATTTTTATTTTCATGCGAGAAGCAGAATATATGTACACTTCAGATCACATGCGCATGCGAAGAAAACTCAAACAAGAAAAAATATTATCTGGCTGCACATGCAAAAGATGAAAGATATGCAGTCTCTTTCTCAGACAGCAAAATCGACGCACCACTTACACAATCATCGCCAGTTCGTGCTATCTCACTTGCCTCAACAATTTCACGCGTTGTTTTACGCTTGCTTTTATAAAGAACTTCACATTGATGAAAGAGAGGACGACAATTCTTGCTTTTGCACTTGAGGCAATGAATGCTCAAATGCCCACCTTTTCTGTTTTCGACAGCGTAATTGTGTTCACCTAATCTCTCATTTAGGCATCTACCAGTTTGGCCTATGTAATATTTACCGCAAGTCAATGGCATCTTGTACACAATCCCTTCTGTGCATTTTACAAATGGTTTTTGGTGCTTGATCATGCAACCTGACTTCAGCCTGTTTTTTGACGTGCTCTGCTTACTTAGCGCACTCAGCTTACTTGGGGCAGAGAACAACACATTTACATTCACTCGGTTACCAATTTTTCTTAGGTTGTGTGACAACCTGTGCTTATAGGGGATGACTGCAAACTTTCTTTTATCTTTTGTCTTATCCGGCTCTTGCTTTGAGTTAGCATTCCTTTTGTTTGTTTTAACAAGTCCTTCTGCAGCAGACACCAGCATGTGCAATGGGTAGCCAGCATCTTGCAACTTTCTTGACTGTAAAAAGATGCTTTCTTCAACAGAATGTGGGCATGACTTTTTCAAACAGTTTATGAAACCTAAACGAGCTATGTTACGTTTAATGAGTTTAGAATGCGCGGAGCTGAAAGGTAAAGGCAATTTTCCATCTCTAGGATGATAAGTCCAGCAAGTATGATCTGCAAAAAATGTTAACATGATGTCAAGGAAGCGTATGCTATTGTTATCAGGGAGCTCATGTGTGACAACAAGTGGAGATAAACAGTTCGAAAAACAATCTAAAACACTTCCAACGGCCTCATCGAGGGTGATTACAGTTGTGTCTAACAAAATTAAAAAGTCGTCAACGTAACGAAATACATTTAACACCCCTACGTCTTTCAGGCGAGCAAAGAGCCTTCTGTGACATTCAGATAAAAACACGTCACTTAAAATGGGAGCCACACTGGACCCTATACAAATTCCTTGCTTCTGTAAAAACAGGTCATCGCCCCACCTAACAAATGTAGAATCGAGATATGTTCCTAAAAGTTCTAGAAAAGCGCCGACACTCACACCCACTGAATTCTGAAAATCAATTACACCAGAGTTCTCGATACATATTTCAACGCACTGCAGCAAACCATTTTGGGGCAAAGAGTAGTAGAGGTCCTTTATATCTACAGAGAGGTCCTTTATATCTACATTGTGTAAGTGGTGCGTCGATTTTGCTGTCTGAGAAAGAGACTGCATATCTTTCATCTTTTGCATGTGCAGCCAGATAATATTTTTTCTTGTTTGAGTTTTCTTCGCATGCGCATGTGATCTCAATGTGCACATATATTCTGCTTCTCGCATGAAAATAAAAATCACTTGGAAGTAAGCGCTCGTGTGTCTGTCTCTTTCTGTTGTCCGTTGTTTTTATGCGCTTTCCAGGTTTAACATTGCGCGTAGCAGTTGTTTGAATGACACTCCTTGCGAGAAATTGTCAAGTGGTGCGCACCCGTATTACCAGCATGTTTAAGTATTTCAATGACGACACGGAAATATTTACGGCTAAACACTTTTGCAAAACCGCACACACATTTGTTTTGATCACTTCTTCGGTCGAGTCCTTTATTATATAGTCTGAAAGTGGACTTTCATTTCGTGATAACGCCTGCTGTTAGCATAATAATGAAATCGTTATGCACAATTCACTATTCATGGAAGATCGATGTGCAGAAGCGCGCGTTTGCATGCATTCCTACATAGAGTTCAACGTTCCAAAGCGACTCTGGCTATGAGAGACGCCGTACTAGAGAGCTCCGGAAATTTAGACTGCCTTGTTTTTTAACGGGCACTGACACAGCAGAGGTGCTTTTGAATTTGGCTTTGAAAATGCGGTCGCCGCGTGGCTCAGTTATCATGGCGCTCGCTTACTGATCCCGGAGACGTTCGATCCCGGCGGCCGCATCCTGGATCAAACCCGCGTCTCCGGGATCAGTATAGGAATCTTGTGCATCTAACTCCACTGCGACATGCGCGTCACTCGCGGCGGCGAGCGCGTCCCTATCATAAAGGCACGGCCTGCCTCGAGAGAGAGAGCGCGCGCTCTTGCTTACGGCCTTCCCAATCGCCGCTGGAGCAATGGGAACTTTTCTCCTTGAGTTACGCTCTCCGCCGCCGCAAGGGGCGCGACCTGCTCACTGTTCGCTCCGCATCTGCTTTAGCGGCGGCGGGTGGTTTTTGCCTGGTTTCGCGCTGTCGTTCGCTTGTTTCTCGGTTAGTGCAGCCCCGAAATGAAAGAACATGGAAGGTAGATACTGCAGCAGCATGTCGTCAGAGTACTACACACGTGAACCGAGTCTTTATATAAAAACACTGTCACTCAGCAAACGTTTGACAAGCATATGAGATGCATTACGGCATGGTAGCTACTTTTGTCCATTTTAATCCGACTTTTTCCCAAGCCTGCACAAGAATAGCAAAAAATAAAAAAAACTGATTGAGCAGTGATCACATCGAAGCGTCTTCAAGGCTAACATTATAGCAATTCGTCTGCAACAGCAAAACCGTCTTTCAGCGCTAGATGCGAAACCATCCATATATAACGCCGAAGATCAAAATAATTTATTAATAATGTAAGGTAAGTTGCATAATGCTTGCATGATATAAAGTATTAGTGTAACAGTCAAAGTAAAAAATGTAAGGCTGAGTTTTCAATGTTATTATAATTTACATATTAGCAAATGCGTTGTATTTAAACATTATTTTATTTTGAAAATAAATGTTGTTTTAATGAAATTTTACCTGATATTATGCTTATTATGAAAACAATAAAGAAATGGTTTGATATTCATGACACCTCTTGTGCTGGAAATGGTAAAAAGAGGCTAATAAATGACGCAGCTGGTGATACTCGATTGCAGTGGCTGACAAAAGAGTTTGCTATATCGAAAGCATTCAAGAAACTTATAAAGCGTTAAAGAAGAAAACTGTCACTGAAGAAACATTTCAAGAAATGCTGTTCATCACGAGTCTACTGTACAAGTGGTAGAATACCTCCTGGGAAAGGTGTCGGCTCCGTTCTCACCAGGAAACTCAATAGTGGCCCCATTGAAACTTTCTTAGGGAAAGTAAGGTTAATGTGCGGAGAGAACGACATGTTAGATGCGAGGGCCGTAACAGCGGCACTTGACCACGTTGTCAAGACGGACGTTTCATCTTGGAGCAAAACCAAGGCAGTTTTCATCGATGCCGAAGAAATCATTTCTCCTTGGTCACAATCAGTAACCGAGGAAATAAAGGAATTGTGGTGGCATCTCCTGTCATCCTCTTACTGTCACGTATTCCGGTTTAGCCTACGTCGGCGGATACATTCATAAGTTAATCAGTGACCTCGGGTGTGACGCTGCGCTATCTTTCTTGAAACTACCGAAATAAGCAGCCCCATATACACTCTTCTACGAGGACAAGAATTCTAGTGGACTGCATTATTTGAAACCAGAGTTTATTTCCCTATTACAAGATAAAAAAAAAAAAAAACTCATGCATCTACCACACACAAATGCTCTCGAAGTACTTCAAACCCTGATCAAGCAGCACAATTGAGAATTCGCCATTGCTGAGTTGCCCTGAAGGAATTAACAACAGCCTGTAAGGTCCGCTTCTTTGATATCTGAAAAATTTATCAGAATCCTTCTTGTCAATTATGCTAGGAAAGTGACAGACCGGAATTACAGGCCAGCTCCCTATATGAACAAACTGACCAGGGAGATATTGAGACTGAATTTTCTTGCCGCTGGTCACATTTTGATGAATTGATGAATATGTAGTACAATGTATAACTTTGAAGGACAATTTGTTTGTTGTCTGCCGCTCTTTTCAATTAGGCATAACTGTTCACGCCCATTTCCTCGATTAAAAGTTTTTGTTTATCTATGTATTAAACCGACTACGTCTGTTATAAACGCACGTGCGTCAGTCGCGAGACTGCAGATACATATTCTGTCTTTCAACGGACTGATTTGTTTTGAACGAAGCTAGAACAGCTCACTCCACTAAACAACTACAATTTTAACTATATGCGTAAATTTTGTTCCTTACTCTGAATCTGAGATGTGCCATGAATTTTTCGCCGGTGCCTCTTTTGCTCTAAACGAAAACAGAAGCGGTTGACAGAATCTCCAGCCAACAGTTTGCCATGCACTCACGTCAGGTCACGCTGCACCTGCTTACAGCTTTCGAAGGAACACTGCATAGTCTGATATATTTATTTCTGTGGAAAATTTAGGGGCAAAAAATGTTGAAGTGTACCAGCTTCATTCGACCGTGCTTGGCTGCACTGACGAAGGCGCGCGCGCGCGTGAACGGTGTTTACTGTATTTTATTCCTCGTACACGCTGATGAAGGTGTCTTTGTATAAATCATAAGGGGTGAAATGTCAGGACCTGCCGGTTGCAACTGACGCAGGCGAAGCGAAGACCGAGCGCGCGTTTCCCTTGCGCGGGAACGGAGGTAGCAGAGGCGCGGCAGTAGGGCGGTGGCGACTCCACCGAGGCGCGGCGGGTGGTGGAAACAGACCCCACCCCATTGGTGAGGCCGTAAGAGAAGAGAAGCGCGCTCTCCCTCCAGACCGGCCGTGATAAAGGCTAGATCAGACGACGGCGCCAGCAGTGCTGTGCCGTGCTGTGGTCACGGAGGAGCTGTGCGCCTCTTTCTCGATCACAAAAGCCGCATAAGAACAGTCGGACACACTGTTGTGTTGCAGGCTGTAGCAGTACATACACGAATTTGTTTTCTGGAACAAAATTTTACCCAACGCGGCAATAGGAGACGGAACGACGGCAGCGTCGGATTAGCCTTGTTCTCGCGAAAAGTAAGTTTAAGCTCTGTTTTTTTTTTTTTTTTTTCATACACATCATGGTGTAAAAGTTGGCACTTGTTGAAGTCTTAAAATGCGCAAACGAAACGTTTCATGGCAACTGCCGTGCATACTGCACATACATGACGTTGGATAAAGGCACCGTAGATCGCTCATTGCATGCGCGTAGAAAAGTATGTTGCTTATTTGTTTTTATGTGAAAATGCCACGGATTTAGTGTCTTCAGTGAAATCCAAGATATGCAGCAGCCATTTCGTAGAAAATGCAAAATCGAACGAAGAAGGCCATCCGTCCTACAACCCAAGTATTTTCTCCTTAGTCTACAAAAGAGCGAAATTCTTCCAAAGCATGGAACGGCATAAGGCGGACGTCACATAAACGAGCAGAGACCGTAGCGCGGTGGCCGTACACTGCGAGACATTCCAACGCAAGAACGGCTTGAAAAAAAAAAAACAAAATATTGTGCTGGACACAGAGCCGCGCTCACACAGGCGACTCTTGCTGGAAATATAGTAGGCACTAGGAAGCATAAACATGCACCCAGGATCCCTACTCGCTTCCCCCCCCCCCCCCCTCCTTCTGTCTCATCCCATCTTACATCTACGGGCTACGGTGACCCGGCGAATCGATGACTAATGGCAGGAAAAAAAAAGGGCAAGCGGCAACTCTCCTGCATCCTGTCCCTTTTCATTTCACCTAGAACTTCCTTCCAGTTACACCTGATGAAGGAACCGAGTAGGTTCCGGAACGTCGTGTGTTTTTCTTCGGGTTTAAAAATGAGATGATAGCCTGTTCGTGCTTACCCAATGCATCAAAATAGCGAGAGCGGAAAACAGACTTTTGTATTTAGCCTTTCTGGACATAAACGGGGCGTACGACAACGTAAGCAGGGAACTCCAGTGGAACATATTAAAAGAAGAAGGTATCGGTTATGAGATAATAGAGTTCCTACAGGAAATATACCGGGATAACAAAGTAGAAATTACGTGGGAAGGGATAAGAAGTACGGAAGATGTCAAAGTATGCAAAGGATTAACAGAAGGCTGTCTTTTATCACAGGTGCTGTTCATGATTTATGTGGAGGCTACAAGAAAGTTATGTAGGTTTTAACCTGTCACATAGGTCGTAGAGCAGCGCCTCCCCGGTTTAATGTATGTACACAATATTGTGCTGCTGGCAGGTAGCCAGGAAGACGCAAATTCTAGTTAAGTGTTGCGGAGACGAAGGGGATGATCTAGGCTTCGGTTTTAGTGCAGTTAAGTCGGGTCTGATGATTTTCGACGGCTCAACTGATCAGGGTCTTAAAATACAAGGCCATGAAATGCCCAGAGGGGCAGAATATAAATATCTCGGGGTATAGCTAAACGAAGGATTGACATACATTGAAAAGCATGAGTAATCATTTAGGGTAAAAGAGCTAAGAGATGCTGGGATGGTGGGAATGGTGCTCTAAGTATCTCTTCATAATATTCAATGAAAATCTGGAACAAGCTACCATTCCCAACGACTGGAAAACAGCTAGGGTCATCCCCATTCATACCCCGCCGGGGTGGCACTGTGGTTACGGCGCTCGGCTACGTTCAGTTCATTTTCAATTTTATTTCCTTAATGACCCCCTTTTTGGGGGTATTACATAAGGGGTGGGGTTAACATATAAGTGCTTAAACCATTTTCATGATGACAAGTGAGATGTGACTTTGCCTAGGAAGGTGGATGGGCAGGTGATGGCTGTAATTTCGTGGGGAAGGTCGTGATTGACTTGCTGCTAGGAGGAAGAATGACTGAAAAAGTAGTTGTACGAGCAAGTTGGCGTGAAACTTTAAACGGATGACCGATGCGATGAGACGTGTGTGATGGAGGCGCGCAGATGTACGGCTCTTGTTTCAGATCGGAAAAGTAAAATTTGTGATATAAGCACAGGCTAGAAATGTGACGACGGACGGAGAGGCTTGGTAACTGTGATTGCTGTTTGAGAGATGAGACGCTGATGTTGTATGAATAGGAGCGATGAATAAAATGGGCAGCTCTGTTTTGTACGGCTTCCAAATATTCTTTGAGGTAATGCTAGCGGGGGTTCCAAATTGCGGATACGTACTCAAGTTTCGACCGGATTAATGATTTGTAGGCAAGTAACTTTACATCTTGAGGAGCGTGATGAAGGTGACGCTTAAGAAAGCCTAGTTTTTTATTCGCAGTTGAGATTAGATTTGTTACATGCTCGCGCCATGACAGATCCCTGCTGATAGTAATGCCTAGATATGCATACGATGGAACACGTTGGACAGGAAGACCAGAAATTGTATATGTCGATAAATACGGGTTTCGACGGCGATGAAAAGACATGAGCTTGAATTTAGTCGGGTTAAGGGTCATCAACCAGATATTACACCAATCTTGAATTCGGTTACGGTTCTCCTGAAGGAATTCTTGGTCGTTTGCATTAGTAACTGTGGCATAAATAACGCTATCGTCGATGAATAGACGGACTCTACAGGGGGCCAAGAACAATTCTTTGTGGAACGCCTGAAGTGACTGGTATACGGTTAGAGGAGCAGTTATTAACGATAACAGACTGTGAGCGATGTGTGAGGAATTCGCGTACCCATGAAATAACGTTGGGTGTAAGTTAAGTCGGGAAAGCTTTAATAGTAGGCGTTTACGAGGAACTTTATCGAATGTTTTGGCGAAGTCTAAGAGGATGGCATCAGTCGTATGTTAGCGTCGAGATTAGAATGAAGATCATGAATGAATGTAGCAAGTTACGTCTCGCATGAATGACCCTTTCGAAATCCATGTTGGGATGGAAAGAAAAAATGTATGGAATCAAGGTGCTGCATTATTTGAAAGTATATTACGTGCTCCATGAGTTTACAAGGGATACTAGTTAGCAAAATGGGGCGGTAGTTGAGGGGTGAATTCTTGTTACCTGATTTAAATACCGGAACGACGTTCCCCACCTTCCATTCATCCGGGATGATACCTGGGGTAAGCGACTGCGAAAACAACAAGCATAAAAATTTAGTAGAAACATCCTTGGTGTTCTTGAGAAACTTTTAAGTAATTTCGTCGGTTCCAGCTGATGATGAATTTTTTAGTTTATCAATTATATTCGAAATGCCGTTTGGATGAAAAATGACCGAAGAAGGTAGGGAGGGCATTGGCTCATCACGCTCAACTGTAAAGACAGATGAAAATGCTGCGTTGAACAAAAAGGCACACTCTGTATCATTGACAACTTCGCCGTTGTCGTTAGTAAGGGCGTGATTGTTGGGAGTTTACCAGTTGCCAAAATTTCCTTGGAGTACTGGTTATCATTTTCGGTAAGACGGTATGGAAGAAAGAAAGTTTTGCGCTTTTTATCGCTGTCAAATATTCAACTTCAGTTGCGTAATATTTTTCCCATGCAGCGGCGCTCGGCCTAAGCTTCGCTGCGCGGAAGAACCGTTGCTTTTTATTTTTTACTCGTTTCAATGCCTTGTTAAACCAAGGCTTTTGGTTATCAGCTTTGATATCGCACGTGGGGATATATTTGTTGGTTAGATGATTAACTTTATTCTTGAAGATAGACCAATTTTCGTGGACCATGTTTTGATGGAAGTGTTGTTCGAAATCGAAAAAAAGGGTGAGTAGTTCATTATTTATTGCTATGTAGTCAGCTTTGTCGTACAGCCTTATTGTTTTTTTGGCTACCTTTCTTTTTTCGGGGGAAATATTAAGCGTTTCGTGAATTACTTTGTGATCGCTGATTTCTTACGAATAAGTAATAGAAGTTAAAGTCTCGGGGTTACCCGACAAAATCAGATCTAGAATGTTTTCCGATTTCTCAGTGACGCGTGTTGGTTGAGTTATTAATTGTGAAAGATTAAATTTAAGACACACGACGACAAATTCAAGGGGTTCCTGAGCTATGGTAGCGTAAGCTTCATGACGCCAGTTAATAGATGGGCAGTTAAAATCACCAAAAAGAATAATTGTTGCGTTGGTATGCCTGGTTGTGAGCTCTAACAGAACGTTGTTAAGTTTACGAGGAAAGTCAGGGCTATTATGGGGGTGGTCGGTAACAGGCGCCAATTAGTGTTGTTATCGGTGCATTGTGGTATATTAGCCATAAAATGTCTAGATCGAATGTAATGTTCACAAGAGTAAATGGTAGTTCTTGATTAATGGCAATCATAACTCCTCCCCCTCGAGAACCTTCACGGTCTGTGCGAAAAAGGCGATAGTTCGGCAGGTCTTGTAAAACTTCAGAATCGCTGATGTTAATATTGAGCCATGTCTCAGTTAGAACAAGTATGTTGCTGTCTGACGATGAAACGAGGTTAGACACAAGCTGGCGTTTTGGAATGAAGCTGCGTATATTTGTAAAGATTACCGAAAGGCCAAGATTACTCTGCAAGTTGGTTCGGGGGTGCGAAGCTGAACGATGGGAACGTGAATACTGGCTATGAAGAGATACCTGCTATTCGATTTCGTTCCGATGTCAGACGATTTCCTTAACAGATTGCGATACCTCGTCAAAGAAATACCGTTTGGAACCGATGTGAAGCATCTTAAAGCGGAGGGAAAATATTGCAGACTTTTCTTTTGCGAATGCAACCAATTGCTTGCGAATATTTTGAATGCGGCGGGAACAATCTTCAACGACGCTAAAGTCCATTCCCTTAAATCTACGCCCGTTTTAAAGAATGTTGTCCTTGGTCTTGGATGATATGAATCTCACGATGATAGGGCGTTGATGATTTGAGTCATGACGGCCGAGACGGTGGGCGCGTTCGATGTCTTTGCTATCTGAAGCTATCTCCAGGTGTTCGAGGCAGTGATCAATGACTAGCGTTTCGGATTCGGCGAATGATTCGCGGGGAGATGGATCGGGTAGACCATAAAAAATGAGATTATTCCGGCGCGAGCGGTTTTCAGAATCATCGAGGCTAAGTTCTAAGTCGTGAACCAAGCGAGCAGTCTGGTCAGATATTGTTTTGCACTGTTTCAGGATCTGATTGAATTGTAGGCAGAGCCTGACAATGTTGTTCAAGTTCAGTGAGGCGATTATTGAAGTCGGATATCGCTCTGTCGAGTGAAATCATTTGTGTCTTTATATCTTGGACATCCGTTAGCAGCTTTGACTGGCCGTCAGACAACTTCGATTCGGCCAGAGCAATATCCAACTTGTCGGGACCGGGGTTCACCAGCAAGTAGTAACAGAGACCGTGAAACATGAAAGCACTCAGCAGCGACAACAATTAAATACTGCGGGCTCGGCAGCTGTATAAGGAAATAATTACTAGATGTTTTTGCAAAAATACTTTCTGATTCACTAACCTGCATGATGAACAGGAAAGGATTCGATAACTGTGCCATGGCACAGCCGCCGAGCCCACAGATTGTCGAAGGTACTTGCAGTCCTTTTAAAGGAGTTGGCGAGTGACGTCGTTGTCGATGGCGCTTTCCTATCAGTGTCGAGGGCACAGGCATTCCAATGTGGCGAACTGGATGAGGCGTTGGTGGGAATGCTGACAGAGGGCCAAGAAAGCCCGGTTGAAGGCAGGCAGGTGTCCGGAATCCACGGGACCTCAAGAAAGGCAGGCAAGAGAAGGCAGACAAAGGCACGGAATGACATCTGCATGATGAACAGGAAAGGATTCGATAACTGGGCCACGGCACAGCCGCCGAGCCCACCTGTTCCTTAGGTCGCGGGATCGAATCCCGGCCTCGGCGGCCGCTTTTCGATGGAGGCGAAAAGCAAGGTGCCCGTGTGCTGTGCGATGTCAGTGCACGTTAAAGAACCCCAGGTGGTCGAAATTTCCGGAGTCCTCCACTGCAGCGTCTCTCATAGCCTGAGTCGCTTTGGGACGTCAAACCCCACAAACCAACCATCATCCCCATTCACAAGTCCGGAGATAATACTATTGTAAACAACTACAGGCCTATTTTGCTCCTCTGCACTGCTAGCAAGGTGATGGAACATTTTAAGCACATAAGTAGCTTTCTGGAGAATAATAATTTCGGTTCTAAGGAACAGCCCGGCTTTCAGCGTGGCCTGTCCACGGTTACGCAACTGCACACACAACATATTGTCTTATCGCTGCTTTGGACGGGAGTGGACGAATCGATATACTTTTCCTGGACTTCGAAAAAGCGTTTGATAGGGTTTGTCACAAAATGTTAATACTGAAGTTAAAAAATATGCTACAAAATTAACAAATTTTGAGCTGGCTTGATTCGTATTTATCTGACCGTAAACAGTATGTCTATGTAGGAAACTCGAATTCTTCACCTGCCCCTGCATTATCCGGAGTACCGCAAGGCTCTGTCTATGGCCCTCTCCTTTTTTTTTTTTAATTTATATAAACGATCTTTCTTTGAATTCCTCTGTACAATGCCGGTTATTTGCTGATGACTGCATTGTGTACCAGAACATTGAATCAGTGCACGATCAGGCTGTCCTGTGTGATTACCTTTCGGCAATTAGCTACTGGTGCAACTCCTGGCGTATGAACCTGAATGCCTCAAAATGGGCTCATATGATGGTAACAAGAAAGAAAAACCCGTTAGTACATACCTACAAAATTAATAATGCGGATGTCAGGCAGGTTGACAGTTTTAAATACCTGGGTGTTATAATTAATTCTAAGTTAACGTGGAACGCACATCTCGATTAGGTATGTTGTTTCGGCGTCACTGAAAAAGCTTTGGCTACTAAAACACCGTATGAAGCACTGCACCAGTGGAACAAAACTTGCAACCTTCATAACGCTCGTCAGGCCATACTCGACTACGCAGACACTGTGTGGGTCCCTCACACCAAGAGAAACTTAAATCAAATTGAAAGGGTGCAAAAGAAAGGACTAAGGTTTATCTACAACGCTTACAATTGAGGCGTCTCTGTCATGGACCTCAGAATACGAGCTGGAATCCCAACGCTAGAAATGCGCCGTAAACTACACCGCCTACAAATGATGTACAATATTATTAACAAACATGTTAGAATCAATTTTAACACTTACATGCAATTTAATGAGCACAGAAAAACGAGGGGAAAGCACAGTAAGACAATTGTAATGCCGGAAGGTAAAACCAATGCTTATCGCTTTTCTTTCTTTCCCAGAACTATTGCCAAGTGGAACGCCTCACCTTACGAAGTTGTTGATGCGTCTTCCGCTGAATCGTTTGTAAAGGTCGTGACACCTTATCTGTGATAGCAAATATTTCCTTGTAACGATTCTTCATTTCCTCGCCGTCTGGGTGTCTTTCGAACTTTGGATTTCCTTTCTGTGCATTTTGTATGTCAACCGTATGCTCGGTTTTCCTGCCGTTAAAATGCAACCTGGCATGGTTTCAAGGACATTGTAACCACTCCTGCTTTGACTGTCAAGAGGCAGTTAGCAGTATTCAATAAATAAATAAATAAATAAATAAATAAATAAATAAATAAATAAATAAATAAATAAATAAATAAATAAATAAATAAATAAATAAATAAATAAATAAATAAATAAATAAATAAATAAATAAATAAATAAATAAATAAATAAATAAATAAATAAATAAATAGGGCACTGTGGGGATACAGCAGGTATCAGGCGCTGAGGGGTATTTGGAAAGCAATTATGGTACCCGGGCTTACTTTCAGAAATGCGTTTTCTGCCTAAACGCAGAGGTAGAGAGTCGACATCAGGAATAAATCAGAGAGCCGTAGGATGATTGGCACAGGGTGCCCACGGCAAAATAACAAATGAGGCGGAACAGGGAGACATGGGCTGGGCATCTTTGGACGCGCGGGAAGCCCAGAGTAAAATATTGTATGGGAAACGCCTGAGGAAATTGGACAAGTAACATGTGGGCAGCTAAAGTATTTAAATAACTATTCCTAAAAAGCATTGACTGACTATGGAGGAAAGAACTAGGAAACTAACCAGTAAGTATGCTGGTCACAAGGACGGAGAAATCAACAGGTGAAAAACACAGAAGGTAAAAATCGGATACATTTTATGAAAAAAAAAAAAAAAACAGAGTGTAGAACTATACCGAAAGTGGAAAAGACAAATCAGGAAGGAAGCTTTTTTGGATAACTCAAGAGGTAGTGCCCTACTTTTTTAAGCCAGATCAGGGTGCCTTAGAACACGCAGCTACAAAACTAAATTTAACCCAGAAGATGACACGTACATATGCAGTATGTGCTAAATCCATAGAAGCAGAACATCTTATTCTCGAATGGGATGATATTCATCCGGATGTCGATGCAGGTGCTGGCACTCTTGCTGAGGCCCTGGGGTTTTGAGGTACCAGTGGTCGGGTGAATGAATCTGCGGTGGAAGCTAGCCAAAAGCGATTGGAAGATTGCTGATTTAAAAGCAGAAAAGCGGCATGATGTTAGTAATGGAGAAAAAAAATCAATAAATGGAATGATTGTATACTTAATCGATCTAAAACAATATTCAAGATATAGGGAAAGAAACGAGAATGATAGCAACTGCTAGTAACCCGTTTCAAAGGGGACGCTTCTATATTACATCCAGCCACGGTGGCGCCGCCGCCTAGCGGTTGTAGCGTGCCTATAGGCGGGCGCCGTGACCGTTCAGCCATCGCGGCGAGGCGTCTAGAAGAATTCAGAAATTGGGTTGAATATTCGCCGCAGCAAGCTCAGAAGTGCGTACATCTACTTAGCGTTCTCACGGTCCATCGTCACAACTTCATAGTCATCTGCAAAAGTTCACAGAATTGCTGAAATAAATATCACTACATTTCATACCATATTTAATTCACAGAGTTACCATAATAAGTATCATGCCATTTCTGCATAATCTTATATTCAAATAGTTATTGTAAATACCGCGACATTTCTGCAGTCTCTTTCATATCATAACTGAAGCCCTTGCAATTGTTTTCTTTTCTAAGGCCAAGAGGCCATAATATTCTGAAGCAAGCTGCGGCATCTTACACACTGATGTCGTTGTTTTTATATCAATCCAATATTGCAAGTGAATAAACGGGAGTGCTTGTTCTATTGCTGGGTTTTGAGCAATCAGTTCTCCACTGTTGCTGTTGGTATTATTTAATGTACTTTATGTTTAATCTCATACGCAAATGACTAAAATTATGAGCAGCGCTCCCCCTCCTATTTTATTTCTTTTACTGAGTGCTATTTTTGCTTTTACGTTGAGGACTTGTGCGGCTTTTGACACCAGAGAAGCCATATTCTACTACTGTGAAAAGGAAGTAAATGATAATAAAATATAAAACTGAAAATAAAGAAAAGATCAGCCATTTTTATTTGTTTGCGCGTCCGCAATATGACAGGAGAGTTATGAATGTGTAACGCGAATGTGTAACGCGAGCGTTAGCTGTGAGGCGAAAGGAAATAGTTTTTCACAGACACATTCTGTGTTATCTCATTTCTCTCTGTCTCTCTCTCTCTCTCACGAAAACTCATACGGCCAAAGGTGAATCAGGAATTCTCCATGTCTGCAGTGTTACCTTGAAGTGGACTTCTTTCGGAAGATCCCTTACAGCAGTCACGTTTAACTCGTACGCCTGTTTATAGACACGCTGGTTAGAGCGTCCTCCGCATTTATCCGCCCACGCCATAACCTCCTTCCCCAGTAGCTGTACTCCGTCTCCTTCTGACTTCAGGTGTCTTCTGGATTTCTCAAGTGACTAGGCCTAGCCGGTCTCCACCCAATCTTCAACTTTCTGTATCCTGCCGTTCCTTTAAAACGAAGAGAGGGATTTCTATCGCTCTACTCTGCCGCCTTCCAACCGTGGCAGTTTACGGCTGGCCGCTGCGCATGATGACGGCGCAAAACTGAGGGACCGATCAATATCAGCTCACAATGTTAGAGAATGAGTTTGTAGAGACCTAGAAGAATATGAGACAGGGCGCCCAAGCCAGTGCACAAAATAAATATTTCTTGCTTGCAACGCTTCTAAAAGGCTGTCAGACAGTTCTTGTAATGGTGCAAACCATTCCAAATAATTATTTAACGTGCTGCGAAGTTTCAGTAAAAGCAAGCTTATTTATGCATTCCGACTTTATCGCTGTTAATTAAAGACATAAAAGCCGTCTGCCTTGGCTCTGTCTCATACGCACGCGCACACACGTATCAGACACATATATCGCAATTTCTCTGATTTCGTTTGGATTGGTTTGTGGGGTTTAACGCCCCAAAGCGACTCAGACTGTAAGAGACGCCGTAGTAGAGGGCTCCGGGAATTTCGACTACCTGGGGTTCTTTAACGTGCACTGACATCGCACAGCACACGGGCGCCTAGCTTTTCGCATCCATCGAAAAGCGGCCGCTGCGGCTAGGATTACATCACGCATGCTTGGGCGCAGTCGAGCGCCCTAACCACTGCACCATCACGGCGGGGCCAATTTCTCCGATTTAAAATACCAAGGCATAACGTTACTCTGACGCCGAATACGAAGAGAAAATCCTGCGTGGACCTACGATTTCCTCGAGAGACAGCGGTGTTCTATTGAACCTTGTTTTTGTCTCTTAATGAGGAAGCTTCACTGTACTCCGAACAAGCAAGATATCAAAAAAAAAAAAAAAAACATTCCGCCCCTTGGAATAAATTTTCTTCTCTCGGTACTTTCAGAGAAGCAATTTCAATGCCCCTGTGTAAATATATTCTAAAGGAGCCGGCAAACGCTGGCAAGGACAAGTTTTTCATCATTATCATCATCATAATCATCATCATCATCGGCAGCAGAACTATAATACACATCAATCAATCAATCAATCTTTATTTATTGTGCGCTGGATCAACCAAGTGGTCTTCATGCTACAGCACAAATAAAAAAGGAACTGCACACACAAGTTTTACACACACAGAACACAAAAGAAGAAACAAATAACACATGAAACGAAATTGAGACAAAAAGAGTCACGGAGAGAATGAAATCAGTGAGTAGCATGTCTTGGAGACACGGTTTGAGAATTGTACAGCACATCACGAAAAAAAAAAAAAGAACGATACAGAAAAAGAACAAATAACAGTCATTGACTATAGTAATACAGCAATATACATAAAATAAACAACCATTCCAGGCACGACAGTAACAAACCCAACAAAAGTAATATTCAATCAACCAATCAATCAGTCAATCAATCAATCAATCAATCTTTATTTAATGTGCGCAAGAACAACCATGTTGTCTTCCTGCTGCAGCACAAAAAAAAAAGAAAAAAAAAGAAAATGTACAAACAAGTTTTACACACACAGAGAGAACACAAAAGAAATAAATAACACGTGAAATGAAACTGAGACCAACAGTGTCACGGAAAGAAAGAAATCAATGAGTAGCATGTCTTATATACACAGTCAGATAATTGTTGACCAAATCACGAAAAGAAAAAACGGTAGATAGAGAGAAAAAACAACAACAAATAACTGACATTGATTATAGTAATATAGAAAGATACATAAATTAAACAACCATTCCAAGCGCAACAAGTGCGTGGTACTTAAAACACAGGTTAGAAATACAGGAAAATACAATAAAGAAAGAGAATTGAACGCGGGACAGTAACATTCTAATATAAAGTTTTAAGGTAAAATATAAATAAGAAACGGATAAAAAGCAGTACAAGATACAGACAGCATTGAACAGGAGAAAACGCAAAAAGTGAAGTAAAACAATATTTTAGGGTAGAAAGTGGGAGTTATACGTGATAAAGTACTATTTAGAATACAACGCCACGAACATCCAATATAAATGAACAGAGCGAGTTTTGGAAGATGTCAAGGTGAGGACAAAAAGAGTTAAATAACCACTGCATTTTGTCCAGAGAAGAATGGGAATGAAGAGACGGAGAAACTTGAAATGGTCTGAATTCCCTCATGCTCTTTCGCGGAACGCGCAGTAGAATGTACTCTAAGAGCTGAGGGCACATAATGTGGCCATGAAGGAGTTTGTACAGAAAAATGATATCAACTCTGATACGACGGCAGTGAAGAGAAGGAAGATTCAGTTGGACGCTCCTGGTGGAGCGGGAGGAGGAAGTTGCGCAAGGAAAGCGATAATGAAATATCCGTAATTTTTTTTTTTTTTGTACTCTGTCAACCTAGTCCAAGTTCGATTTGCAAGTGCCATTCCAAATAACCGACGCGTACTCCAAAAGCGGCAAGCATATGGACAGGTACAGTTTTAAGAACGGAAGTGGAGTACGGAACTCTCTCGAAAGTCTGCAAACGAATCCGAGTGTGCGCATAACACGCTGAGCAATGCGTTTAGTATGAGAGGAGAAGCTGAAGGTGCTGTCAAAAAGTACATTAAGGTCATTATTTCATCAACCCTGTCCAACAGCACAGAATTCACAGAATAATGGTACAGAAAGCTGTGTGTTTTACGAGTAAATGAAACACCTTAGTTTTGGAAGAATTGAGGGTAAGTCGATTCTTCGCACACCAATCAGAAAAAGCAGATATGTACGATTGCAACAACAAGCAATCATGAAAAGAACGAGTTACCTTGAATATTTTTATATCATCACCATAAAGAAGAAAAGAGGAGTTCGTGATCGCCGAGGAAACATTATTAATAAAACGGAGAAGAGAAGCGGGCCTAGTACAGAATCTTGAGGAATTCCACTGGTTGCAGAGTAAACGAAGGAGGCCTTCCATTGACACTGACAACGCAGGAGCGATCAAGGAGGTAGTTGCGTAGGAGGGCTACAAGTGAGACTTCGACATCAGAGAGTAGACGCTTTTCAAGAAGTAGTGAGTGAGTAACAACATCGGAAGCTTTGCTCATATCACAGTACACAGTGTCAACCTGACCTCTCTGAAAGACTGCTGCAGAGGCATACGTCATAAACGTGACTAGGTTGGTTGAAGTAGAGCAACCTGATATGAAGCCATGTTGATTCGCTACTATGATATGTTTGAGATGGAAGGAAAGTACGTTGTGCAAAGCTAATTCGAAAAGCTTAGACGTTGCACATAGAAGAGAAATCGGACGATAATTGGTGGAAACATCAGATTTGTTTCCTGACTTCAAGACAGGAAACACGCGTGCCATTTTCCACACTCGAGGAAAGGCAGCATTTTTTAAACAGTTATTAAATATGGCGGTCAGTACTGGTACAAAGATACAACTGAAGGCTTTTATTATTGCGGCTGTAATGCCATCAGGCCCAGGAGACAAAGACGGTCTGAGACGCTTAAGACTCTAGTAATCAACTCCTCGTCAAAGAGAACGGAATTAGATGGTGGACCAGATGGGTGGCCATGCGGAATCACAATGTAGATGTTTGTAAACGAAGAAAAAATGTTGGGCAAAACTGTCGGCAACATCCCGAATTTCCGATAATAATAACATTAATCAATCAATTATTCAATATTTATTTAATGTGCGCAGGAACAACCATGTGGTCTTCGTGCTGCAGCACAAAAAAAAGAGAAACAAAATGAAAGTTCACACACAAGTTTTACACACACAGATAGAACACACAAAAAAGAAATAAATAACACATAAAATTAAACTGAGACAAGTGTCACGGAAAGAAAGAAATCAATGAGTAGCATGTCTTATATACACAGTGAGAGAATTGTTGAGCACATCAGGAAAGAAAAAAGAAAAAAAAACGATATATATATATATATATATATATATATATATATATATATATATATATATATATATATAGAGAGAGAGAGAGAGAGAGAGAGAGAGAGAGAGAAAGAGAGAAACAACAACAACAAATAACTGACATTGATTAGAGTAATATAGAAATGTACAGTCGTGAGCAAAAGTGGTATACAACACTCAGCCGGTGAGGGAGCTCGGAAAAACAGCATCTAAATGTCACCTAGCGACAGCGACAGGTACAATGACAGTGGCACATGCATGTGAATAAAATGGGGAACCACCCCTATTGTCTCGATCCCAGATAGCTATTGCTACATGGCCTTGCAACGCAATTTTCCAGGGATCCGCCACTGGCTGAGTGTTGTATACCACTTTTGCTCACGACTGTACATAAAATAAACAACCATTCCCGGCGCAACAAGTGCGTGGTACTTAAAACACAGGCTAGAAATGCAGGAAAATACAATAAAGGAATAGAATTGAATGCGGGACAGTAAGATTCGAATATAAAGTTTAAAGTTAAAATATAAATAAGAAACGGATAAAAAGTAGTTCAAGATAGAGACAGCATTGAACAAGAGAAAAAGCAAAAAGTTTAGTAAATACAATATTTTAGGCTAGAAAGTGGGAGTTATATGTCATAAAGTAGTATTTAGAACACAACGCTACGAACATCCAATATAAATGAACAGAGCGAGTTTTGAAAGATGTCAAGGTGAGGACAAAAAGAGTTAAATAACCACTGCATTCTGTCCAGAAGGGAATGGCAATGAAGAGACGGAGAAACTTGAAATGGTCTGAATTCCCTCATGCTCTTTCGCGGAACGCGCAGTAGAATGTACTCTAAGAGCTGAGGGCACATAATGTGGCCATGAAGGAGTTTGCACAGAAAAATGATATCAACTCTCATACGACGGCAGTGAAGAGAAGGAAGATTCAGTTGGGCGCTCCTGGTGGAGCAAGAGGAGGAAGTTGCGCAAGGAAAGCGATGGTGAAATATCCGTAAAATTTTTTTTTTGTACTCTGTCAACCTAGTCCAAGTTCGATTTGCAAGTGCCAATCCAAATAACCGACGCGTACTCCAAAAGCGGCAAACATATGGACAGGTAGAGTTTTAGGAACGGAAGTGGAGTATGGAACTCTCTCGAAAGTCTACAAACGAATCCGAGTGTGCGCATAGCCCGCTGAGCAATGCGTTTAGTATAAGAGGAGAAGCTGAGGGTGCGGTCAAAAAGTACATCAAGGTCATTAATTTCATCAACCCTGTCCAACAGCATAAAATTCACAGAATAATGGTAGAAAAAGGTGTGTGTTTTACGAGCAAATGAGACAACACTAGTTTTCGAAGAATCGAGGGTAAGTCGATTCTTCGAACACCAATCAGAAAAAGCAGATATGTCCGATTGCAACAACAAGAAATCATGAAAAGAATGTGTTACCTTGAATATTTTTATATCATCAGCATAAAGAGGAAACGAGAAGTTCTTGATCGCCGAAGAAACATCATTAATAAAAACGAAGAGAAGCGGGCCTAATACTACTACACTACTACTACTACTACTACTACTACTACTAATAATAATAATAATAATAATAATAATAATAATAATAATAATAATAATAATAATAATAATAATAATAATAATAATAATAATAATAATAATAATAATAATAATAATAATAATAATAATAATATTAACCATTCATTCATTCATTCAATCAATCAATCAATCAATCAATAAATCTTTATTTAATGTGCACAGGAACAACCTTGTGGTCTTCGTGCTGCCGCACAAAAAAAAGAACAAATAGGAAAATGCACAAACAAGTTTACACACTCACAGAGAGCACAAGATAAGAAATAAATAAAACATGAAATGAAACTGAGACGAAAAGTGTCACGGAAAGAAAGCAATCAATGAGTAGCATCTCTTATATACACGGTGAGAGAATTGTTGACTACATCAGGAAAGAAAAAAAAATAACGGTAGATAGAGAGAAAGAAACAACAACAAATAACGGACATTGAATATAGTAATACAGAAATATACATAAAATAAACAACCATTCCAGCGCAACAAGTGCGTGGTATTTAAACCCAGGAAACAGCCAGGTCCAGTGACTGCATGGAGCCAGTGGCAGCCCAGCAACACGTGGCGTCAGTGGATCCCCGTAATCCCGCATTCAAGAGCCAGCAGCATGAGCCGTCCGGTGCCTGTTCCCCCACAGTGGATGCCGAGGATGAAGAGGGAGAAAACGCGGTCGAAGCCCCCCGTTATAGAAACTTCAAAGCGCGCAGTACGCTATGAACACCGTTCTGTGCTTTAACGAAGTTTAGTTTCTTCTATTAATCAAAATCAAATCAACGTTATTCAGCATTTTTATCCTAACGAACTGAAAAAAAAAAGTGCTAGGGAGGGAACAAGAAGGTACAAACGCAATAGATTCACGAGGTTTCTAGCCCTGTTTCGCATGGGCGACATACAGCCATATTATTAAATATATTTGCATGTAGATACAAACGAAAGAAGTAAAAAAAATATGTACCATACAAACAGGTGCTGTGTCTGTGAAAAAGGCCTGGTAACCTTGGCTCGTAGACTCTTCCAAGAGGCTGTTTTTTCTATCGTGCAAAATATTTTATTGGTTTCCTATGATGCGAGCAAAGAACAAACTTTGAAAGAAATGTGCTGCTATATGCATGAGAAGATTGGATCATTCGCTCCAGTACTTTAAAAACAGTGTCTTACATTATTTCACAGTTGCCTCACAATTAATATTGATGTTCATAAAAATTGGGCTTGTGCGACAAATATTTTTTTATCAAATATTGGGACTATTACGTTGGCAAACGAAGCACATAAAAGGCTCCGCATTCAATTCTCACCCAAGTATGCTCTAATCATCAGTTTCTTAGTCTCTTCATGCAGAAACAGCGTGCAGGTACATGACGTTCAGCTAGCATCACGAACAACATGATCAGATGTTTCTGAAAGAGCACAAAGAGCGCATCTTTAGCATCGGGGCACTGCATTGTTACGGGACTGTAAGGATTCGGGGATCCACGTACGTGAGCGAACGAATGCGCCGTCGTTTAGGCAACAACTATACAATTTCGCCATTACCATTGTCTTCGGCCCACGCCTCTCTTGTGTACGAATAGGTCCTTTCTTTGTTGCATGAACGGTGCTGCAGTCTCGTTTCTACAGTGTCTAATGACCTGCCGCTTCAACGGAGATCCAGTCTCACAATTTTAGCCTGTGTGCTCGGCAGTCGAGGAATAGGGCTCGCCCTTGTAAAGTATAATTAACCGGCCGGCTTAAGAACGAGTCAGTGTTTCTGGCGGGGCGTGCACGGTGCTGGACAGCCAGAACAAAGCACCAACGGCGGCAAGACGAGCAGCAGCGGTCGCTCTTCGCGTCGGGCATTTGTTTGCGGCCTGGCTGGCGGCCTGCTGAGGGCTCTAATTGTCCCGCGGTGTTCTGGTCCGGACGGTGGTGCGATGTCCACTCGTCCATAAGGGAACGCGAGCGCGACCGGCGGCAGCGTGTGGTGCGGCCAATCGCCTGGCATGCATTATTCATAAAGCGGGAAGAGCGTCTTCGGCAACAGCCGTGGTTTAGCGGAATAATTGCGCCATCTAGGGCAGATGTATACACTCTTTGCGCGTCAGACGGGCTTCTCGAGAGAGGAGCCATCGTTCCAAAATCTGTCCAGCAAATGTCCCCCCCCCCCCCCCCCCCTTACCGAAAGGACCCCCTCCCCCTCTCTCTCTCGGTGTCTGGTGCCTTTTGTTTTGCGCGGAGGTCAGCCGCCGCAGAGGGCGCCTCTCTTGTCCGCCGTTTCTCGGCGTTTTGTTTGCCCCTGGAGAATGAGATTTCTGCACGGTGTTTACTGTCCCTCGAACGCTCCGGATTCAATTTCGAGCGCTATTGGTTTTGATGGCGCCGCCTTTCTCTCCGTTCCCGCTTTTCTGTTTGTCGTGGACTGCGGCGGCGGAACACTTGGAGCGTGGGGCGAGTGATGTAAAGCGTGGAATTAAAGGAACCTTCTCTCGGGACAGTCCGCGACTGGCAGTCTGCAGCGTGTCGCGCGGAGAGTAATAGAGACGGGCCCCAATTCTCTCCCTGCGGAGAGAAGGGTCTCGCGGGAGGCGCTGGGCGGCCGCGCGTGTCATGAGGTGTCCGGCATCCGCGAATCCCCGAGCGAGGCAGGAGGTGGGCGCAGTTTGTCTTGGGCCCGCAAGAGGCCCGACGTTGGGGGGTGAGCAACGGGGTGAGCAGCAAGAAGGCGCTCTTTTGTTCCCGCTAGTGGCGGCGCCTGTGCTCCAAATGAGTTACGCGGCTAAGAAGGTCGATTTGATCTCCGGTCACATCTCGGCCGCGGGATAAAACCTTAAGAGCCTCGGCGCTATTCGCTCTGTCCTCGAAGATGTGGAGAGCATTCATTTTAGATTTCGATCCGCGCGAGACAAGGAGGAGCGGCGCCCTCCTCTCGCGGGAGCAAACAGATCACGTTGTCTGCTTCCTGTATGTGTGTCCTGCTGGTGCCGCCCGCGTTCCAAGTGCGTCCTCTGGTCTTGACCCTGCTGCCGCCTTGAAGCAGCAGACCGGCCGTATGGAAATTGGCCTTTCTTCGCGTGCGGCCCGTCCTTAATTAAAGTGTCTGGCCGCATGCGAGCGGCCAAGTAAGCGCTGTGACCGTCTCGGTGTGCCGGGTGAAGCCACACCGGCGTGAACGTTGCTCGGCCCACGCGCGTCGGCATTCGCCGAGGCTGCGCCGCACTTTTTTACATCTTTACTGCGGTCTCGCAAACTGGCCTCTTCGCTATACTTGACATTCTTTAACTGGCCAAGTTTTTGCAACTTCAATGAGCGGCACATTGCAGGATTAGCAGAGGGGCACCGCGGTACGAGAGTTAAGAAACATGGAACTGGGGATGTAGTATCCTAAATGAGTTCAGGGAAATTGAAATTTAGGTTCCGGGATCTAGTGAAAACAAAAGTGCATACTAGCGGGAGGTACAAAGTTTTTCCCTAATAAGGCGAGGGCTGCAAAGAAACGCCTAAAGTTAGCTGCTAATTAGTCCGGGCAACGCATGGCGTTATAGCGGTCGCGCTGAACAAATGAATGCAACATTTTCTGTCCGTTCGCCTCGAGTGTAGTTCAAATTAAATCTTTGATAAGCGGGACCTCACTGGCAGCGGCCTGTTTTTGACGATGTTTATGCAATCGCTCTGACCGTCCAGTTTGCGTCAGGTAACAAGCTACCTGGAGAGAGCAATGTATTTGGGTTTTAGTGGTATGCATTCGCAATGCCACTTTTTGCGGGCAGGTGTGGAGGGAGGAAAACGTACTGTACTGTCCGAATTGCTTCTTTGGCGGTGTTTTTTACGACACAAAAAGTCTATTTGTCCCAAAGAGAGCTGCTTCTATGGCATTCAGAAAAGGGGTTAATCTCACGACCTCAAAACGGTTTTTTGCTTCAGCGGCTATAGTCTTGAGAGTCGGCGCTCTAGAGAGAACAAATGAAAGAAAAAAAAAAAAGGTCTAAGAGCGATTACAATACTCCGTAAAGCGAAATTTTTTCATCATCATCAGCCGCACTATACTCATTGGAGGGCTAAGGCTTCTCCCATACCCCTCCAAATAAGCAGGTCTTAATTGTGCTAGCCGCATCCACTTAAACCCTGGAAACTTCTTAATCTCATCCGCCCACCTAAGTTTATGCCCGTCCCTGCTACGTTTGCCTCAACGTTACTAGAACCAGCTTCAGTTTAAAAACTCCGGAGTAGGGAACATATACAGAAACACTACTCTGGAGCGCCGCGCGGCGACTGGCGCTAAAGTCGAACTATATAGGCTTCATCGCGCGGCGCGTTTACCGGCGGCAGCAGGCGTTTCCATGGGCGCGCGCGCGAGTTCATAGCGCTGGCTTGACGCCGTGGAGCCCTAGCGGCTCTAGAAATAATGGATTTAATATTCCTATTTCCTTGATTTTTTTTTATAGTTCACTGAGTTAACAGATTCCATTTATATGGGCGGCCTGGTGCGCAAAGTTGCCACTGAGCCTGATAACGGTGGCGGGAAGGACAGGAAACGAAACACTTTATTATCCCTGCCTACGAGATATTTTGAAAGCGTGCTGGTGTCCGTGTGCAAGAGGAGTCCTTTTCGGACTCCTCTTGCACACGGACTCCTTCGGACGCGGTGGCTGCCTATGTTGTCACCGGCTGCGCCAGTTGCCAGATCAGCAAGCTGTTCACGAAGAAACGAAAATACTACTTTTAAAGATATCTGCAGCTCTGATGCAACTGAAACGTTTAGGTTTAGTTTCTTGGTACATTGGAGTAAGATGCAGTAAACAGTTTATATTCCGGGTGTCATGATCTCTTTAATCACGGAATATGTGTTAATGGCGGTCTCGGCGTCAGCTTTAAACAAAACTACGCTTACACAAGGCGTTTCAGCCTTTTTTCCTTCCCTCTTGATAGTTGTTGTCTCCTGAAATTGAGCACTGCAAGCATTAATTGAAGCGCGACGAATTTCTATCGTTGGTAGTGCACAAGACTTCGCGTTTTGAAGTTGACCCTGGCAGGGAACAGAAGGAAATAGCATCCTGATGTGAATTTCAGAGTCAATTAAAAAATTAGAGCTGTGTTAGCAGTGCACGATACTATAACATGTGATGTAACACATCCCGGCAGGTAATCACTCTAATAACTTATGGGACGAACGTGTGCTTGAGAAAATATCTCGGCGGTGCCAACAGCAGCGCTAGAGGGAATAGAAATATGCGCTGCTATTGGTCAACTTATAAGGACAATTGCCGAGATCAAGCGCCTGCAACATGTAAGATATTGCAAAAATCGCTGCGCGTAATTTCAATCAACTGGCAATGATAACTGTTGTTGCTGCACTTCCCGTGGCGAAATGATAAGGCCACGAAAATTCGAAAACTTGGCGCTCATTCTAATGGACTCCTGACATATGGAGCCTTTCCTTTTCGGCTCAGTGCAGTATTTTCATTAGCATCGTCATACGATGCTAAATCTGCTTTGTTTCTGTTCTCGCTTCAGTTTGTGAGCTGGTCCTTCGTATCGTAAGGTAATAATCTGCGGCGTTCCGAGGCATTTCGAGGTTTTCGTTCAATAAATTTAAATAACTAGCAAAGACTAATTCGCTATATTTTAATTATCGGCTTGAGAGAAAAAGCGTCAATGCAGAAGTTGTAGATCTCGAAAAACGGCTAGCTACGTTATTTCCATCAAACTAGCGTTTACGTAAACTGATACTTATACCAGCCGAAAACGCCTCCTGGCGCAATAAAAAAGAAAGCTTCTTCTGGGCAGCGGCGTCACTTAATGCCACGAGACGCGTCCGAGATAACAAAACCCGCTTTTCTGGGCCTTGCTCTCTACGATGAAGCTGGTTGTAAGCTGGCTGTACGCACTTTTCGAATGATTTAAAATAACAGGTGGACACGGGACAGCAGTTTTTTTGGAGGCCTATAAAGGGTGTAGTAAGTCATAGCGTAATCTAAACAATGTAGCTAGCTAGATCTACCACTTTTGTATTGACACTTTTTCTCTCAAGGTAGTAATTAAAAAATAGCTATTCAGTCCCTAGTAATTATTTAACCTTTGTGAACGAAAAAAATATTGTAGATTACAGGCGACTCTGAACAGCTCTGAATATGAATAGGTTGTACTGTGCTGGGGCCCACCGCATTTTTAAACCTTATATATATATATATATATATATATATATATATATATATATATATATATATATATATATATATATATATATATATATATATAATATGTATGTATAGGGAGGGGGTTGAAGCTCGAATGGGTCCGGTAGGGCATAAACTTAAAGTAGGTGACACACGGTGGAAAAAACAACACTTTATTCTGACGTTTCGGCCGGGGTCCGGACTTTGTCAAGGAATGTAGGAATGCTACATTCCTTGACAAAGGCCGTACCCCGGCCGAAGCGTCGGAATTAAGTGTTGTTTTTTCGACCGTGTGTCACCTACTTTAAGTTTATATATATATATATATATATATATATATATATATATATATATATATATATATATATATATATAATTCTGCATTTGGGCACTAATGACCTCAACCGCAAGGGCATCCAGACCGCGCTGGAGAGGTATGCCAGTGCCTTCCAGTTGATCCGCACGGAACGGCCTGCAATCCGCATCATTTACGCTACCCTGGTGTTGCCACGTGCCCCTAACCGCCGACGAAGCTTCGGTAATTGGCGATCAGTCAACAAATTTATCCACCAAGCCAACATTTTCAACTCCGGTCTAATTGAACTTTGCGGACGACACCCAGAGACCTTCTTCCACCATTCGCTGGAACTTTTTCCCCCAACCAGCGTCCTCGCGGCGGATGGCGTGCACCCGAGCTTTGGTGGGGTGTCTATTATAGCCTGGCGCATCTATACGCTCCTTCTCAATTACCACCGGCACCACCTATCACAGTGGCAAGATCATTTGCCAGTAGCTGGTGACACCTGGTTCCCCGGGAAACAGCATACCCGAGCGGCTCCCACCTACTCTGCGATCCTTAACAACCCCCAGGAGGAGACCAGTCAAAACAACCCCCGAGGTCACCCAAGGCTACCGTGCGAGGCAAACTTCGCGGGACCATCGGGTACCCAGCGCCGAGCCCTGCTGCCAACACCGGCGTGGCCATTTCAGCATCTCAATGAGATCGAGGGCATGGTCGTCACAACCAGGTCTTCAGGGGAAGTGACACGGGATGCCACCATGAAGGGAACCCCTTCGGCAACACGGCCACCATCTGAGACGCATAGGCAAACACCTGCTACACCCATGGATGATACATCGCAGTGCACCCCTAAAACTAAGAAGACAGCTCCAACCAACACAGCAAAAAGAAACCAGCAAGCCCCTTCCAGAGAAAATGACCATATGGAGAGCACCTGTACCCGGAAACAAAGTGCCGCAAGCGGGCCCCCTAAGAGAAGGAGAACCACTGCAGACACTTCCCCACACACCAAGGACCAAGTGAACTCTGAAGCCGAGGGCATGATTCTGAGCACACCTGTCTCGCGTTACGATTTGAGAAAGCGCTGTGGTTCGGCACAACGCATCCGTCATGACTGACATCCAGGCCGCGTGAGTACGCCGACTCTCTTCTTCTCGCATTGCCAACAGCCTTCCTCAGATAACTCCAAATTTTTAAAGTTAAGAAAAATTGTAGATAAACGTATTAGACATGAATTTCATATCCGTAGCCTTAAGATTTATCTCCAGTCCAAAATCACACCAACGGGTTTGCAGGTATCACTGTCACCCTCAATGAATAACCTGTGTGACGAGGACAAGGAAAATTGGAACCATGTATTGAAATCTGCATCTTTAGATCTCCTTAACGTCACCATTTCCCATTTTGAGAGGGTGTTGGTATCCCTGAGAACAGAGCAGAGTCGTGCTCGCAGAAAAAGCGCCCTTTCCACGCTCCAGGCCACTGAACTCATGTTGTTTGAGGAAAAAAGAGCGACCGAGATAGCCGAAATCAAACGAAAAAAATTTACCCGTGACGGTGTTCCCCACATTATGATCACAAACCTAACAATACCGGAAAAAAGCTCGAAAACAGAAGCAGTTAAGCATTATTACCCCCTGGTTGAAAGCTCAGATTTTGACCCCGAGGACAGTATTATAAACCATTCATCCACCCCCCTTATGCCAGAGGAACGATCTGTACTCTCACGAGGACTTACATTTTGCCCTACTACTGGAAAATTTAATGAATTTTCGGTATTGAAGGACCTTGACAACTTTGCGCGAACTCTGAGACTGAGGGAATACTTTTTCGAAGGGACACAGAGCACGGCACATGACAAAGAATTCAGCCTTGAAAATCACCAATGGACTCCGAGTACGGGGAGAGATAAACATTTGGACATGTACATTAGTGCCGTCCAGAACGATGTAATCAGGGCTTATAAGGACTACAGACCAGGGAAGCAAAACCTTTCCAAAAAGGAACGTGACGCATTGAAGGCGCTCAGTAGACGGAGGGATGTGGTCATCAAACCGGCAGATAAAGGAGGCGGCATAGTGGTAATGGACAAGGACAAGTATATTGAGGAAGGAATTAGACAACTCTCTAACACTAAATTTTATAAACACCTAAAAGCGGACCCCACCCTAGAGCATCAAAACTTCATAGCAGGGACCCTAAATGAGCTCGCAAAAAGTGGGGACATCTCCCTGCGATTATGCAAAGCCCTGACCGCCTCACACCCGTCGCCGGGCCGATTCTACATGCTTCCGAAAATTCACAAAAATGGTAATCCTGGCCGCCCTATAGTATCTGGCATCGGTACAATCACAGAACCAATCTCCAGTTACATTGACACATTAATTGGACACATACCTGAAACACACCCATCCCACATACGTGGGATGGGTGTGTGTGTGTGTGTGTGTGTGTGTGTGTGTGTGTGTGTGTGCGTGCGTGCGTGTGTGTGTGTGTGTGTGTGTGTGTGTGTGTGTGTGTGTGTGTGTGTGTGTGTGTGTGTGTGTGTGTGTGTGTGTGTGTGTGTGTGTGTGTGTGTGTGTGTGTGTGTGTGTGTGTGTGTGTGTGTGTGTGTGTGTGTGTGTGTGTGTGTTTTGCTTACAGGGTGTTGATGCTTGGACCATACGTAGAGAAAATGGAATAAATGTTGATTGCAGGCAACTACATGCGAGGTGGAAAGGTATTGATTTCGGGTCGTTGTGCATTTCTGTTGCACTGGTGGAAAGCACAATGTTAAAATGAACAAAACAACAGCAGTAGACGCAAAAACATGTGCTATGCAACGTGAATACAAATTATTTTCAATTTTCTTAAAAAATGTGTTGCTTCTAAAATGACGCCATCCGCACTTGAGCGTTTGTCCGTGACTGACTGCAGGTCGTTCCCACAAAGCGTCCCAGTTCACTATACTGAAGGCTTTTCCTGAAAGAGCTAAGTGTCGCTCTGACTTTTTTCGTCACCGCATTACGCTGTCAGGAGCTCGCATGGGCAAGAAAATTCAAATTCTGTAATGTTTTTTCTTTAGCTTGAAGAGTGCACAAAAACATAGACTTCAAGAAAATAAAAAAATAAAACGAACGCCATTAAATGATTGAAAGTAATGTATCTCGTTAATTCCGGAATAAGTTTTAATGTATGACGGGCAAGAACAGCCAAATCATGAATTTCTGAAAATATTGGTAAAGTTACGCTAGCAAGATACTATGGTAATGTTGCCCAGGGATTCTAGCATTTAACTCGTCAAAACTACTAGCAGAAACTCACTTGTTAGTAATGGGAGTCGCTACTACCTCAAAAAGTTGCGAGTTAGTTCAAGGTTAGTAAAAAGGTAGTAAAACCTATTCGAAGTTAGTAACTGCTGCATTTACTACCTTCTTACTAACCTTTTTTCTAAGAGTGTATATATATATATATATATATATATATATATATATATATATATATGCCTGCTTCATTCTTCTTCATGTTTACGTTCGCTTTATTTGTTGACGTTTCGGTAGGAGCTGTGCCTTTTTTCAACACTGAATGACCATGGTTGCGCTCGACTTCTTACGGCGCTGGTAAATACACAAATACAAACAGATAACGTGTACATAGATACACACAGACAGCGTACTGACTCGCAGCCGGTGCCTGGTGGACTGCCTGACTGTGCCTGACTTGCTCTCTGATATGCAGTGGGTCGTTTATTTTGCGTGCGCTGTATGTCCGTACCTGTGTACACATTATCTGTTTGTGTTTGTGTATTTGCAGCGTTATAAGAAGTCAAGGTCAACCATGAACCTTCAGTCTTGAAAAAGGCAGGGCTCCTGCCGAAACTTCGACTAATAAATAAAACTAAAACAAGAAGCAGTATTAAGCATATTTTTACGTGCGCATATATCTAGCAACCAAGTACGTCTATTATTTATACTATATCCTCCTTATCGATTACGAGTACGGGGCGATTCCAGACTCTAATGGGGGACGGGTGCTCACGGGTCGTCCGGCTCGGTCCGCAGCACCACCAGTTTCGGCGACCAAAGACCTCGCGAGCTTAATTGATTCGCTGTGTCTGTAGTTGGTGTGAAGACGGTGGTAATGCAGGAGAGCTTACTTTTAGGCGCCACTCGTGTGCTTGCGATGAGCAAGCAAGCAGCTTCTCTTTCTTTCCTTACACAAGTGGGGGTACAATTTGGGCAGAACAACTTGACACTCGCTAGCCATGCTTAGGTCTGCATTTGATAAATGTTATGCTGGCAAGAAGAAATGGAGTGGGCCTGCCTGTATGTTTCCGCATCCCTTAGCTACAAGCTCTGTCCACCACTGTGTCAGAAGGTCAGTGCGGCATCTCTTATAGCTGAATCGAGCACATTTAGCCCTCAGCGCGCATCACAGGTGCACAAGTATACGGCTCTCGTATACCGGGCTAACTGAACCACCCTCACCACGGTTGCATAAACCATTATAGTTCATCCCAGCCAGTGGTGCTGTCAGACAGGGAGGTGAAAATGCCAAGAACTTCTCTCAACTGCGTGGCATTGGATCCAGCCGGTGTAATAGGATTGCAGTTATGACATGCATGTCACAAATAATACCTGGATACGTTCGCCTTGTCGCATTACGTGTAAGTGATCAGGATCCCGAGACCTGGTAGCAGTGATCTTGACCGAAAATGGCATTTTATTCTTCTTACTGTATTAGCATTCTGGCCTGTGTTACGATGGGGTTTGTTAAGAACGCTTGAAGGCTTGCAAATTATGCAACGATGCTACTACAGTTTGCTAAACGGAACGATTCTTCCATTCAATGATGATGCACGGAACTTCACACAAAATGATTTGTGCCGATGAGCTTCAACGCGAACGCGTAAAATCACCATGCAGCATGGCGCTTAGCTGACGTGCCACGCATGCACTGACTGCACGTACGTTTGGCAGGAGCTGCCAAGTCGGGCCTCTCCTTTCACATGGGAAGAGGGTGATATTGAGAACTAGCCTTCCAGGACCCTTGGAGTCGCGTTACTCCCAGGCTTCGCAGGCGTGTTCACACGGCTTGGTTAAAGTGGGGCTTTATATGCGGGCTGGCAGCCTGTGCTATTACGTCATACCCTAAAAATGAGCTTAAATCTCCCTCATATTTTTTTATTAACTGCCATATTACTTTCATGTTGGTTAACCTTTGAATAAGCACGAGGAATGATTTTGTATTATATGTTGCCTTCCGTATAAGGAGTATGTCAAGTACATAAGCGCACCTGGCCAGATGCAGGGCCATGACCAGTTTATAGGGATCATCAATGTTGCCTCACAGAGTGCAACGTTCGCGGTTTGATAATGAGTGTAAATAGCACAGGTGGGCAACCTCGTGAGGCTTCGATCTAAAGGAGTTGACCTCAACCTCAAAATGACGTCAACCTCACGGAGTGAGGTGAGGTTGAGGTAAGGTCGGCGAGAGTTCGAATTTGTTTTGTAGTAGGGTCAGGAAGTCGGACCTCAACCTGGCGCGTGAGTTTGAGGCTGAGCGAGCTCGTCATTCTCTGAAGTTGAAATTGTGAGGCCCAGGCTCCACTAACTCCGAAGAGCGCCCCTTCTGACGCGGGGTTCGTGCGTACCGCTACGACGTGCATGCAGAGTACCCCCAGTTTGTATGGCCGCAAAGCCCGCTCAGCTGGAGCTCTGCGGAGGATGCTTCCCTCACAATCTTCTCGGAAGGAGTGTTTGTTCCGCGACACAAAATCTTCATGCACCCCCCCCCCCCCCCTTTTGCTTTGTTGGTGGAGGTGCTTGCCACCGGCTCAAACACCCAGGAGTGTGCAAAGCACGTAACCCGTGGTGACACGTGGGGACTCGCGGGGACCCGCGGTAGCTTTATCAGATGCCACAAAAAACGAAAAACAAAAAAGAACTGCCAAACAAGTTGCTCTGGCTATCTACTGCAACCGTATCGGTTGGAGAAGACCTGCAGGCGGGGGGGGGGGGGGGGGGGCGAGACTTGAGGCACTGACATTGGTCACAGCTGGAGCCGTATTGTTTAGTGGTCTTATACATTTTCGGCATGTAAAAACACTGGCGAACTTTCTGCAATGTACGGTAAAACCAAAGGTGACCTAATCCGATGTCGTCGTGCATGGCGTGTCGCACATAATTGGGAAGATTTTCCGGGACAACCAAAAGCACGGTTGCACCATCAGCCAAGTAATTATTCTTGTACAGGCGTCCATCTTGCATGATGAACGGTGTGAAACGTGCTCCTGTGTTGGCCGCAGCAACAAAAGGTTGCAACTTGAGATGGTTTTGTTGCTCTTGACGGAAGGTCTCTGTGCTTGAAAATGGCATGGAGGGCGAGCCCAAACATCCCTCGAAGTCTGTCTCTTCGATCGTTGTTGGCAGCGGATGGCGCGACAAGCATTCAGCATCACTGCGGCGATGACAACTTTTGTAGGTGACAGAAAAGTCATATTTATGCAGGCGTAATACCCAATGCGCCATACGACCAGATGGATCGCGTAGACCTATGAGCCAGCATAAGGAATGATGATCGGTCACGATTGTTAACCAACGTCTATATAGATATGGGCGCAATTTCTGGACGACAAAGACAACAGCTAGGCATTTTGGTTGAGTTACAGTGATTTCGTAAAGGTTCGACTGGCATACGCAATTACACGCTCGGCACCACCATGAATCTGTACGAGCACCGCCCCGAGACCGGCGCCAATAGCGTCAGTGTGAACCTCCGTGGCTGCAGCAGGATCAGAGTGACGCAAAAGGGTGCCGAGGTCAGAGCAAATTTCAGCTGGTTGAATGCCGAATCATAATCGGGTGTCCAAACAAACTGGGAGTCTTTGTGCAGAAGGGCCGTTAGCAGATGTGCAAGGTACGCAAAGCCAGGGATAAAGCGGCGGAAATACGACGACAGTCCAAGAAAACTCCGTAGTCTTTTGACCGTACGTGGCTTCTCGAAGTCTCTAACTGCAGCCAGCTTCTGCAGATCAGGTCTAATGCCATCCTTATCCACGAGGAAGCCAAGGATATGAGTGTCGTTCTCCGAAGTGGCACTTTTTAGAAATTAAGATGAGCCCAGCTTTGCTGATCCTGCCAAGGACGATTCCAAGGCGTTCATTGTGCTCTTCAAATGTCTTGCCAAAGATGATAACCTCATCCAAATAGCACATACAAATATGCCATTTGAGGCCACGAAGAACCGTATCCATGAAACGCTCGAACGTCGCAGGCGCATTACATGCCGAACGGCATTACATTGAATTCAAAGAAGCCGTCAGGAGTCACGAAGGCAGTCTTTTCTCTGTCGCACGGGCGCATTGGTGATACCCGGAGATCAACGGACGAGAAGTACGATGCTGAGCGCAGACCGTCGACAGGGTCGTCAATGCGTGGCGGTACACGTCCTTTTTTGTAACCGAATTCAAGCGGCGGTAATCGACGCAAAATTGTCATGAATTGTCCTTCTTTCTCACATGTATTACGGGCGCGGCCCAGGGACTAGAAGACTCCCGAACCACTTCTTTCTGCAGCATCTCTTGGACTTCATCGTGAATAATTTTGGGCTCGACGGGAGATACTCGATACTGTTTCTGCCTGATGGGATTGGCATTCCCCGTGTTAAATGGATGTTGCATGCGGGAGACCAGCACAGAAAAAAAAGATGATCCTGTGCTGGCAAAGTCAAATGCAGAAGCACGAGACACGAGAACGTCCTGCAGTGTACGTCGATCGGTAGAGGATAACGACTTGCTGATATCGCTCGCAACACGTCAGAATAGCCCGGCGTCTTGGGTGAAGTTCGGGGGTAGTCAGAAATGGCCGGATTAGCTTCGGTAACATAATGTTCAAACCTTGCGAGTTTAGAGCCAGCCGGTAAACGCACAGACTGTGCGGATAGGTTCAGGGCCCACGCGTGCGTACAACATTCTTCTGCGTCGACAACAGCATGAGGGTCCAGCACATTTTTCTTCAACACGTTGCAGGTATCCGGCTCAATTACAAGTTGACAGTGCCCTTAAGAATTCCGGAAGACTGTGCGCGGACAAAAGCTGCTATCTGAGCTGGCAAGACCACATCTTGTTTGAGAAAAAGCAAATCGTTGCGACTCGAGGACTAATCTTTGACTAAGGCGGACGGCATGTTTCGCCGCACAGATACATCGCCGGCTCCAATGTCAAGTGTTGCACCACACTCGCGCAAAAAATTAGTTGTGGTTTAGCTCTGGTTAACCCTAGTTGAAATTGCGAAAGCAACGGCGGAAGCTTCTTTTGCCTGCTACATTATTCCCCTATCACGCCCTATCAGTGTAAGGTGCTACATTATTGGGGATACATAAGGTCATCTTTTAAAGGTATGACGCGAGAGCGTAAGCTACCAGCCCACATATAAAGTCAAGCTTCAACCAAGCCGTATGGATGTGCCTGTGTGTCGTAGGGTTAACGAGAATGCAAACGGTTCTGGCATGCTGATTCTGATATCACCCTCCCGTATGAATGGAGCGACCCGAGTTTTTTTATTTATTTATTTTATTTATTTATAGATACTGCGATCTGGTACAGATCATAGCAGGGTGGGAAACCCAAAAAGAAATACAAGCATGTAAACGCACTCAAATTCATAAAATTTGCAGGCACTTTTCAAACATTAGTAAAGAACTCTGAGTTACAGTCTCGCTATTAAGTTTATTCCATTCCGTAATTGTCCTCTGAAAGAAAGAATATTTAAAACAGTTATTTCGCGCGTTCACAGGGGTTATTGTTAGTGCATGCCTTTGTCTCGTATTATAACCTGAAGAGTAAGTAATATAATTGGAAGTGTTAATATTATATTGACCTTTTACGAGCTGGAAAAGAAACTTTAATCGGCAGATACGATTGCGCTCAGTCACAGAAGCCAATCCACTACGCTTCACAAGCTCGCTGATAGACGCACGGCCATATGAATTAAATACAAACCTAACGACCTTATGCTGTATGCGCTCAAGTTTATGAATGTTAGTTAAGGTGAAAGGGTCCCATATAATTGCGGCATATTCTAACAGTGGACGGATGAGAAAGTTGTAAGCTAATAGGCGGACACTGGGCGGAGATGACTTCAGTGAGCGCCTCAAGAAAAAAGTTTGCGCAGTGAATTAGCTACAATTGTATCTATGTGTTTAGTCCATGAAAGGTTGTTAGTAATCCATAAGCCCAAATATTTATATTCTGTTACCTTCAATAATGATGTGTTATTAGTACCATACACAAAATGAAGACGGCTTTTCTTGTGTGTAATTCTCATGAAAACGGTTTTCTCACAATTAATACACATCTGCCAATCGTTTCACCACGCAATCACCTTTTCTAGATCATTATTCAAACGCACCTGGTCATCAACTGAAGAAACATCTTTGTACAATATACAATCATCTGCGTAAAGCTTCATGTGGACTGAAAGGCCAGACACAATATCATTAATAAATAACAAAAATAAAAGGATCCCAAAACGGATCCCTGGGGGACGCCGGACACAACCTGGGCACTGTTGGAAGAAGTATGGTTTAGGGTGACCAATTGACATCTGTTTGAAAGGTAGGCTGTGATCCATGTAAGTATCTGTTCGTTTTTTATATAATAGCTTACTTTATGAATTAGTTTGTTATGCGACACCTTGTCAAATGCTTTGCGAAAATCCATGAATATGGCATCGGTTTGTTTTCCCTGATTAATCGATTGAGCGAAATCGTTTACTGTCTCAACTAATTGTGTAATTGTAATTGTGTAATTGGCAGCTCCTGCATGGCATAGGGTAACGTGAATTCAAATGGCATTGCAGGCTGATTTCCTTTCTTTAGTGCTTTCCATAACGACTAGATTCCACCAAGTCAAAAGCCCCTCTCCTCTGCCCGCGGAGCACACATCTGGCGGGAGCGAGCGGCAGCGGCTTGGCGCAGATTGCTGCGCCATTTGGCGGAGCTCGGCAAGCGATTGCTAGGCGCGGCTGTTCAAGGTCATCGTGGCTGCGGCCACAGCATACGCGACGAGCTGAAGCCTGGCGTAATGTTGCTTTCGCAACAAAAGTCGATGACCATTAATGACGTCATGCGTAGCACGAGGTAACAAGACACATTCGGTCCTGAAACTTGTGTCATCCAATTCAACAGAAGCCGAAAAAAGGCCGACAGGAGTTTGTCCCCCAACACCGCAAAATGTGCTCGCTCGGTCTCACGCAAACATAACGTTCTCGTCGAGACGAGTTCTGAATGAAAGTGTCATCACAAATACAGCGGCACCAGTGTCTACCAAAGCAATCGCATTAACATTTTTCCCACCTTAAGCAAAGCAATAGGAAGAGGTATGGACAAAGTTTACCGGCCGGCGACCTTACCTCCATTGGTCGCATCAGCTAGTTTCCCATGGGTGGCGGACTGGAGCGGCGACGCGGCGAAGCGGCGACAGTGAACTTCGTGGCCGGATAGGAGGCGGTGTCATGTTGCGCTCGAAAGCAGGAGAATCAGCGCGGTGGATTCGGGAGAGAGAGGGTTGGCGAAGAGAAGCAGGCAGTTGCCATGGCGCGTCATCTTAAAATCGAGATGGACGTCGTGAGAAAGTTCGCGTAGATCGACGACGCTGACAATAAAGGGAGATGTGTCCGCTGAGGCCGCATCTGTAACAGACCGGCACCTCTCGGTTACTGTAGAAGTAGGAGGGACAACTCCGCGTCGAGCGAGAGTAACCGGTGTTCGTGTGTTGAGGTGGTTCAGACGGAAACTCTTCGTAATACTGATCCGGTTGATGTCGATGTTCGTAAAATTCGGAAAAAAAGGGGACGATCGTGTCCGCCCTGGCCGGTGCGTTGCTCGTTGTTGGTACATTCCGCCGAGGGAGTAGGCTGGACCATACGTGGCTCAAGCAACGAACATGCGTGGTGCGCTTTATCGTGGACGGCACCTTGTAGCTGAGAGGTGAACTTCTCACGCACGATGCACCGAACCATTGAGGCGACGTCTTCAGAAGCAGGAAGGTCGATGCTGGCGGCTCTTTTGACGCTATATAGCCGACCAAACTTGGGTGAATTTCGCCGCGACTTGAGTGCCTCAAACGCACGACACTGCTGCATCCCGCCAGCTGTAGAGGCAAGGTTGTCTTTCATGATGAGAAAGTTGTACACGTCTTCGGCAATTCTTTTGAAGAGGTGACCCACCTTGTCCTCTTCAGACATGTTCCTGTTGACAAGCCGGCAAAGTCTGAGCACTTCCTCGATGTACTTAGTGCATGTCTCATCTGGAACCTGAGCTCTTCGGGCAAGGGTCTGTGCGGCTCTCATTTTCTTGGCCGAACTGTCGCCAAAGCACTTGGTAATGTCGTCCACAAACCGGGTCCAAGTGATAAGTGTGTCCTCTTAATTTTCAAATCACGGAAGAGCGCTCCCGGCGAGAAAGAAGACAACATTACCGCGCTCAGCAGTCGGATGCCAACGGTTGGATTTGCTGACTGGTTGGTCAGCCAGTCTTCAACGTCGTCATCAGATTCCCCTGTAAACGTGCAGTAATCTTGTCGACAGAAGTATCTATTTCAGAGTAAACGCGCGCCAACACGGAGCGAACCCGCCATCCACCTAAACTGCAGGTTACGCTTGGAGGTAAGGTGGACGGTGGGTTCGCTCCGTGCTGGCACACCTTTTTTTCTGGGCTAGATAGCTCTATCGACAAGAATACTTGCCATCTCGGCTCATTCCGTGCTGCTTCCATAAATCAATATTTAATTCTAGCAAAACTCTCATGTTGCCAAGCTTTTGCTTATGATTGCACTTAGGTGCACATTAAAAAAACCTTCTTAAAAATGTGTTATTGTAATTTTTCTCATAACCAAAAAATGAAATAATAATGTTAAGAACTGGATTGCATAGCACTGCACCCCGCAAAAATAAAGAGATTACATAATGGAGAAAGAGTCCAAACGTGACTTGCGTTCTCCCACGAAATTGCCAGAAGTAGCAAATTTATTCCATTTTAAGCTGTCTTCAACCCTGCCAACAAGCATAAAAAGAATTTGTAAGCAATGAGAAGGCTTTGGATATTGCATAAGATGAAATGTAGCTAAATCCAGCAAATAATAAATCAAAGTTTTGACACCTACTCTGTAAGGAGAAGCTATAAGCATTTCTCTAGATTAAAAACACGCGTTCAGTTCTATATTTATTTTTATATTCCTAGTTTACAAAATGCAATACTGTTTTGTGCCTGCTATTTATAAAGTACATAGGATTGTTTTCACTTGATTTCGAATATAGAAGTTATGGTTGTTTGTTTAAATTCGAATCAAAATTGTGCATTTTTAGATACTTTTGAGTTTTGGCCGAATTCAAAATAATATAAAGAAATAACTGACGACTCTGGAGCTTCATGTTTTCCACAAATAGAGACCAAGGCCTCGATAATATAAACAAAATGTTTCAGTGCCAACACTTTGTTAGTCGTGCCAAAAGGTACGGCTTAATATTGGCGATATTCAGGACAAGCACTCGGTTTTATATTTATTTTTATAATTTTAAACAACATAATGCGACACGTTTTTACTTCGTAATATTTCTGAGGTACTGAGAATTCTAGAGAAGGATTTTTAAAAAAAATCGAAGATGACACTTTTTTTTTCTAAACTGGAATCAAACTTGCCTCTTTTTTTGCTGTTTCCAAATTTCTGGCGGTTTGATGCCTTGTGGAGAACCCATCTAGCAATCTAGAGCTTCAAATTTTATTTGAAATTAAGAACGTAACCCGTATAATAAAGAAAAAAGTTTTAGGGCGAACAACTTAAGGCATCATGCCAGTAAGGAAGGTTTTTTTTATAGTCGCTATTTATTGCCTTAGGGCATCAGTAGGGTATGAGATGAAGGATGAATAAATGATTAAATGATGGAAAAAGGTTGGCTGATTTTATGAAGTTCAGAAGTGAGCGATGATGAGGTCCCTGCGTCCAAGTGACGTATGAGGCAGGATTGGTTGCTGAAAGGCCAGCTATGCTCAGGTGCCGGATTCGTGTTGGCGTTAGTGCTGGGCAGTCCCACAGCAAGTGGTGGATGTCGGCCTCGACATCTTCGTTGTTACAGATCGGGCATCCTGGGCGAGGATATAAGTGTTGGAAGTATGACCACGTCCTAGTTACAGCTGGTGTAAGGGCAACACCGACCCGGATCCTCCTAAGCGCTACCTCCTCTGCACGGGTGTGACCACGGGGAAGGGATATCGCACAAGGAGGGATAAGTGCACGTGTGCGGCGCCGGAGGTGCTCCTTTCTTGACAAAATGAAGGTAGCGCCGTCGGCTTCGAGAAGCCGTGGGATTGATGCGTCTTGGTTCACGAGGCGGGTTGCAAAATCAGCTTGACTTTGGGAAGGCAGCAGATCCAGTGGGACCCACTCAATGCGTATTGATTGTGGAATGCGCGCCGCAAGCTGGTGGATGTCCTGGCAAATTTTATGGCAGCGGCTGACACGTCGGAGCAGACGTACTGCTTGAAGTGCGTCAGTGCGGATGACAACGTTGGCTGTAGGGAGCATGGTTATAGAAGTCACGGAGCAGAGTGCCTCCTGAACTGCCACAAGCTCAGCGCAGAAAGATGTAAGTGGTTCCGAAAGTTGAAACGTAGTAGTTTGATTCAGGCTAGGTCTCCGTGGACACTAGACTGCCGTTTTGGCTTCACAGCCTTGCAGGCTTCCATCCACGTACACTACTATGGAATCTTGAGGCAGGTGAGTATCTTGCTCTTCAAACTTCTGGCGAAGCAACAATGCCGAGTTAGCAGACGTTGGTCTGCGGATATCAGTTGGCTTGTTGTCTCCTAACTGTATAAATTTCCAGGGAGGGAGAACTGGCGCAGGTGACTGAAGAATAATGTGTGACGTTGCACACGCCCTCAGTGCTTGCGTGGATAGTGACAAAGTGGCCTTGCGTCTGTGAGCATCACGGCGCTGCTGCACCAGTTCATCGATGGTGTTGAGCTGCGCATTCTCCTGTAACGCTACGACCGGTGTGATTCGTGGACGGCATGTTATAGTCCTCATAGCTTCTCGATTTATGGCTTCAAGGCGATCCCATTGTGCCCTTGCAAGATGCTGGAACTGGGCCTGATAAACAATACGTGGCTGCAGAACCGCCCTCACTAACTGGCGTGCAATAGACGAGCCAGCGCCACCCGTTTTACGTGCAATTCTTCTTATTAAACTCATAGTTTGAAGTGCTTGCTTTTTTGCCTGAGAAAGCCAAGCAGTCGCTGATCCTGATTGATGAATTGTTAAGCCCAGAAGTTTCAGGCTCGAACTTTCTTGTATTGGGGTGCCTGATAGAGAGAGACGAATTGGATTTGAGGTAAGTTTACGGCGTCCCCAGCGGTTGGCGACTGGCGTGCATGAAGTTTTACACACAGAAAGTTGAAGGCCAATGGAGGATGCGTAATCAGAGGTTACGTCTAATGCTGACTGAAGGGCGGCCTCTTGAGTGAGAAGATCATGGTGAGTGCTCCATATCGTGATATCATCTGCGTACTGCAGAAACTTGATTTCAGGGATATCATGTAAGCGCCACGCCAATGGGATGAAAGTAAGATTGAACAACGTCGGAGACAATACTGATCCCTGGGGCACGCCACGTAGTGAAACGAATTAACCAACAGTATCACCGCTGAGGCGTATTGCAAATTTTCTTCCGTCCAAAAATGATGCGACAAAAGTGCGTACTCTCGGAGGGACATGAAGCATGTCAATGGCACACACAGCATATCAATGGCACACACAGCATGTCAATGGCACACACAGCATGTCAATGGCACACCGCCAACCCTTCCTCTGTACCTATGTATGGACGAAATCCAATTTGAGCAGGGTGATAAAAACCGTGCTTTTCAAGCCACCAAGAAAGTCCTGTGGCTAGCATTTTCTCTGCGAGCTTGCAAAGCGTTGATGTTAAGGAGATTGGTCGTAAGTTGGCGAGGTCCGTTGGGGGCTTCCCAGGTTTGGGAATAGGGATCACGACAGCGGTTTTCCAGATCTCGGGTACGACACCATCAAGCCACACTTTGTTTATGGTGTCTAGTAGTTGAGGAAGTGCAGCAGTACTGAGGTTCTTGTAAACCTCATACTGAATTTTGTCCAGGCCGGGCGCTGTTTTCCGTTTCGCATCGTCAATTGCAGCCAGCAGCTCGCACATCGAAAAGGGGCTCGCAATTCCATCTGCGTCGGCAGCAGATGGTAGTTGCCATGCGTCTGCAGGGATACCTGCCAAATTAAAATTTACAGCTGAAGGAGGCAGTATATCGTATTTTGGGAAAAATTGTCGAGCAGCTTCTTTGGCGAAATCGCCCGGCGATAGATTAGCCGCAAAGCATGCTGTTGCTGCTGCGTCAGTAGAACGACGACCGTGTTCCATTGCACGAAACTTTCGCCAGAGTGAGGCATTCGATGATTTATCAGAAAATTGTTCGCACCATGCATGCCACTGGCGTCGCGAGAGATCGCGTTCATATCTCCGAGCCTTCGCGGTGAGATAATTCAGTCGTGTACATGTCTGCCCCGAAGTAGGGTCTCGCGTAGCAGCCAGCTCAGCTTGACGGCGGGCTGCCCACAAGTTAAGCAGGCCGAGATCTGGTGCCGGTCGACCTACATCAATCCAGGTAGTAGTCGTAGCGCTGTTTAGTGCTCTCTGTATACGGTCAACAAGGAGTGACGGCGAATCTGAAGACATACTGTCGAGACATGAGCGAAAGCTGTCCCAGTTTATCACAGAACATTTGCGGCGTAAAGGGCGGAGACGGGAGGGATGGAGACCGATGAGGATAGAGTGGTGATCACTTCCCCAGCAGTCCGGCTCCATGTGCCATGAGCGAGTTCCTGCGCCCAACCACCACGTCAAGTCTGGAGCATAGGCAGCACTACGTATGTGACGCACAGGCCGTGTTGCTGTCCCAGGGTGATTAAGCAGAGCAAACAGGGCATCAGTGAAGGCGTCCCGCACACGCCTACCACGAGGACTTGCAGTCGGATACCCCCAATCTGGGTGAGGGGCGTTAAAGTCGCCTCCGACTAAAATTGGACACCCGGGGTATTGCCGACGAAAACTTAATAACCAACCAAGATTAATACGGGAAGAGGCGCCTCCAGCTGGTCGAATGTAATAAGAAACAAGAACAACGGTTCCTTTCAAAAATTTCGCAGCAACTGCTACTACCTCTTGGTATGATGTGCACCAGTTTTCGAGAGAAAGGCGTACGTGAGGAATACGCGTTTCAACATATACCGCCGCCTTTCCCGGGGGAGAAGCAGTCTGCACGCGACGGTCGGTCATTGAAGGAGACACGTAGCCGCTGAAGCCCGGAATAGATGGCAAGGCGTTCGTTTCCTGAAGTAACATAGCCTACACCCGAAGCTTGTTAAATCGCAGTCGGGTCTTGAGCTCGGTCACCTTCGTGGAAATGCCTCTACAGTTTCACTGTAGTACACCAGGACGACCAGATTTCGCCATTTTTGTGTGCTAGTCCAAGCGCTGCAGTATCACAGATGTCAGGTTGGACAACTGGTTGACCATATAGCGGAGCAACGATGTTGCAGAGTTATCATTGGGCGTTGTGGTACTCTGGGAAGAGGCAGCAAATGGCCCTGTTGCGCGGGATGAAGGCGGCAGTGTTGGGCAATTACTATATTTGGCGGTTACTTCAGCAGCTCGCCGACGTCGAGAAGCATTTCGCGGTGTTGTCGGAGCTTAGAGACCTCTGCTAAGAGACGATTGATTTGCTCATCCACTACAGCCATATCGTCGTCTGGTAGATCAGCACGCTGCTGTATTGGCTGTTGTCGACGGCGTTTCTTGAGCGCCGTATCATTAGACTTTGTCTTAGCTGGAGGTGCATTCGAAGCGGGCTCAGGGAGCTCTGGCCACTCGTCATCATCCCACTGGAGAACTGCAAAGAGATTGGATGTCTGCACCGGTGTTATGTCCTCTATTGGCCAACGCTTAGTGTTCCGAAGACGAGCCTTCTGCGTTGCCTTTTCCTTTGTCGGACAACTTGGAGATGTTATCTCGTGGTTATCCGATTTGCAGAGGCCGCATTGGTACGTAACGTTTCCTTCAGACGCACCTTCATCGGCAGTAGCAAAGGGGCAAGATTTTTTAGCATGTGCCCTGCCCGAAAACAGTTGTAACAGTAAAACACACTCGGTTTATACGGCCGTGGCCTTAATATGCAGCCGTAGTAGTACAGACAGGCTGGGAGTGTCGGAGGGCCTTGCAAGGTGATCATGCAGGAACGCCCCTTTCCTATGTGTCGGGCCTGTACGACTCGGTGCGTTGGGCAGTACAGCTCACGTTGAAGGGTGGTTTGATCTTCGTTTATGTCGACGTTGTAAACGACGCAACGCTGCAAGTCGGAGCCTTCAACTAGATACACTTGCACTGGCACTGAGATCTCACTTGTGACTGAAATATAACTAAGCGTTTGGACACGTTCCACCACAGTAAGTGTCGGGAGCCACACAGTTATAGTGTTTGACTTCTTCCTTGCCGTGAAGCCCCGAAAACCTCTGGTTCCGAGACACGCGTCCAAGTTGGCCTGGATGATCCTGTTTGGTATATCGGTGAGGCTTTTGTTGGCTAGAGATTTAATCGCCACTTTATAAGATGACGATCCCGGTGTAGGTGCAACCTGGTTTTCGATAGTTAACCAGGAGCGCTTTCCTTGATAGCCACCACTTGCCGAGGACGAATTCGGTTGAGTATCTTCCGAAGGACGCTTGTGAGGGGCACGGGTGCTCGTTGATACGGATGGTGGAGCCGATAGGTCCATTGGAGGGCTTGTCTCCTCAGGTCGCACTGTTGGATGTGCATCTCGTCGTGTTAGCTGGGTGGCCATAGCCGTGCTCCGCCCAGAGAACAGTTCACTTACGGGCTGTTGTGCATTTTTGGAAGGCTGAATGGGCGCTGGTGCTGAAGAACCAGGAGCACCAAGCTAGACCTGAGGCCAATGGTCAGGTTGAGGTGTCGACGGCAGGGCAGGAGTTGCAGCGAGCAACTCCGGCGAAGCTACCTCTACTAGCGTGGCAGCGGCAGCACTAGGCCTAGCCTCCGTGCCGACCTGAGTTGCAATCATGCATGAGTAGCATGCGCCGGAGGTCTCACAACCTGACGCCGAGAGGACGTCTGGAGCTTCCTCGGAAGTAGAGGATCCACTTCTCTGGAGACAGGACAGGTGCTTACAAGGACGGCAAGCATTTTCAGAGGAGCGATGAAGCCACCTTAGCAGGAAGACACTTCTTCTTCTTCGTCACTTTGGATATCCGTAAGGAAGGTTTAATATGAATATTTCTGCAGCGTGTCCCTCCTGAAGCAAAGTTTGCCATTTTTTGCGAAATCAATTGCAACAACAAAACAAATTTCTAATACTGTCTGTAGCAGCAAAACGTGCATAGATTTATTGGGTGAAGAATAATGGACGACAAAATTGTAGTGCGGAAGCGGCAGATCTCCAAACTTGCAACTTTTTGAAATAGCAAAAACGGCGCTTTCCACCTCCAGTGATATGCGATTTGTTTCCAAAAAAAAAAAAAAAAAGCGCTGCTGGATATCTCGCAAAACTAAGGTTCATTCCTTTGCGTCGAGACATTTGCCCAGCACATTTAGAAATTTCATCGAAAACAAAAAATGGCCATGGGACCTTGATTACCGTTTTTATCTGAACACACGCATGTGAAGATAGAAGGGTACGGACGTCGTGAAAATTACAGATTGACAATTTTTGGAAAAGTTGATGTTCATTTGCCACGTGTTGGACTAGTAGCAGAAATCAGCGAATGAATTGGTAAGGCTAACGTGATCAACTGGGGACTTAATGGTTTGATATAAAACGCAGTCGTCGGCGTAAATGCGTAAATTTACTGAAGTATTAAATGGAGGTCATTAATGTATAAGAGGAACAGTAGAGGACCCTGGATGGAGCTTTGTGGTACCCCAGATGAAACATTGGTAGAGGTGAACTGTATACGTACTGAGAGCGCTGGTAAAGAAAGTCTGATATCCAGTTAACCGGGGAGGGTTTTTTGATATAGCGCACAGCTTAAGCATTAGTATTGGGTGCAAAACTGTATCGAAGGCCTTTGCAAAGGCTATAAAAATAACGTCAGCCTGGTCACTTATATCGAGAGAACTGTCATGAATGAGTTCTGTCAGTTGCGTTACGCCAATGAAGCCGCTGCGAAAGCCATGCTGCAAAAAGCTTAGTATGCTATTAGTCTCAAGGAATTGCATGGCATGTTTAAAGATAACGTGCTCCAGTAGTTTACATCAATGTGCTGTTAAGGAAATCGGCCTGTAATTAGATAATAATCGTACATCGCCGGATGTCAATAGGGGCAGAACCTTAGATAATTTCCACGAGGAAGGGAGGGTATCGGCTGTTAGCGATTTCTTAAACATAACTGTGATGTACCTGCTAGACCAAAAAGAGTAACGAATGAGGGCCACACGATTTCCTGGCGTCTAAGTTTTATATCATATTGAGCACACCTTCAGTAGACACTGACACATTACCGATGAATGAATGCGATCCAGAAGGAAAAGCTGGTATCGCCGAATTGTCTCTTGTAAACACTGAATGGAAGTAGTCGTTAGAAACAGAACCAACTGTTAGCGGTTCAGAAGTTGCGACATTGTTTATGATCCGCAGTGTATCCGAAGTGGACCTAGGGAGTAGAACAGATTTCTGGAACTTACGGGGATTAGCTTTCATTAGTTTGGGCAAAGTAACCTTGTACTAAAATCTTTTGCGCTGTTCATTGTAACACGAAGCTCCTCCTTGGCACTAGGAAACTAACTGATCTTTACAGGGTCGTCAGAATGCCTTGACCGGCGTAGTCTAGCAATCCGGCATGATAAATGCAATAAGTCATCCAAGGAATGGCAGTGCTATTGTTTTTAAAGAAACGAGGCGATTGATGCATGTTTCCACAAGGTGTTCGAAGAAAGTTGGTAAAGCATTGACATCGCTATTGGAACTATTTTGCTCAAACTCACCAAATGAATCACATAGAGTGCCAGCGATTACCAGGGTCCTTCCTTTCGAATCGTACGCTATCTTTCTGTATTTCCGTTCCGTAAATATATATTCTTGTTTATTTTATAATAATCTTTTTTTGATCTCGTGCTCCTTGTTCCACAACAAATATTCACAAGTGAGCTTAGCAACTACAGCGCCGAAACACCGCATCACGGGAGAGTTTCTTGCATAACTAGTACAGCGGTTAAAAATGTAAAATGATTCAACGGGCGGTAAGACGCACCTGGTGTACAGGAAAGCAGCTTGCACATGTTGTCTGTTTACAAACGTGTACCTAGAAGAAGAATGCAAATCTTTATCCAAGGCTTATACAGCACAGTCCAATCAAATAAGCTCTTGCTGCACTAAGGCGCATTGCTCATCTCCCGAATACGAGCGAAACCGAGCAACGCAGGAGGAGGTTAAGTAATATGGTAAATTCACAATGTCAACTCTCTTGGCAGCCATTTGATTTGGGGCGTCTCATTTAGGCGAAGACAAAAAAAAAAACTGACACCCCATGTGCTGTCTCATACAAGTTAGCGACGTATGCGCTCGACAAGCTGGCCTATTGTGTCTGCCCCCACAAAGGCGAAGACCCGTCGTCGATACCCCGAAGCAGCGCTTCAAGGAAGAGCAGGACCTCGCGGTCAGCAAAAGAACCATCGCTCCCTGATCAGAAAGGCCAGCCTCAACATGGAAACGTGACAACGCACGCACGGAGGTCAACTTTGAAAAAGGGAATTGAACAGGTGTGAAGACTCCAATTCTACTGGATGACTGTGCACATGGAAAGACTCCTTGTAGCAGCCTTAACGCTGCCAACGACGGTAGACTACGGTAGACGCCACGCAGATACCCGACTGCCTAATTTTGAGAATTAATACGCAGGTAGCAAAGATCGGAAGTTCCTGACAAACGCCTCATTTCCCAGGATCGTCGGCGAGGTGCAGGTGCCAAAAGGCGGAATCGACGACGGGCCAACAGTGAAGTTAGGAAAGGTGGTTCGACTGCACGCAATTTGGCCAGCGACCTTGACGCTGGAACCCTACGTGAACCATAGGTCTGACCCAATGGTACGGCTGGGCGAGGACGCTTGCGGCGAACGATTGGTCGCAGTATCGTACAACATCGGGCGTCTGAAGAAAACTGCGGGACAGAGAAGACAGGTGTGATGCGGCTTGCTTCGAGAAGTGCGAGTCCCGACTTGGAGATAGCTGAAGGCCAATGAAGTGGCTCCTTAGAGCCGTTAAGGGCTGAGGTATACCGTTGTTCCGACAATCAACGGGAAACCCTGCCTGTTGCGACAGATTCTTAATCCTGTTTCACAATCAAGCGAAAACTCTAGCGATATTTGCCGCGGTGACACGAAAACCTGTTTTGAGCTCTCGCGGCGTCTTGAGCGACGTAGTCCAACACGTTGAAATGTTTTTATTTTGTCACTGTCGCTCGCCATGGAGTTCACTCAATCGCTTGCGTGTGAACCGGTCTTTATACCTGCTCCGCTCCCTGACGTATAGAACTCGATCCCGCTTTTATAGTGAGCACGACATTGCCACTCCGGCCTCCCCGACTCCCATGGCCTAAGCTCATTACCACGAGACAGCGCCGACATTGCCAAGATGGTGAGCGCGGACCGTCTACCTCCTTCAGGCCGCTCCATCCGTAAAATAAATGCATTTAATTAAACGGCCAGTTGTGGATGTTGATTTGTTCCTTCCTCAGCACGAAACCGAGTTTGGCAAATTAACCGGTTGCATTTCGTGACCCTGCAGACTAGGGATGTCATAAGCTATTGAGATGTTTCTGGATCTACGCTTTGTGTCTATACATACAAATCAATGGTACGGAAACTTTCGGGGTCAAATAGGAAGAGAGGTGTGGGAGGAAGTCTGGTAGTATATTCAAATAACCCTTTTTTAAACTTAAGGAACTATGCTGCTCGGTATAATGCAGTAGTGATGGATGTTTCAAGCCTTCTAACCATAAGCTCTGGGGAGCGCAATCGTTCTTTCGGTTATCGATGCGCTACATTTGTTTGTACATACCTTCGCCAACATTGTCATTCTTTTCTTGTACGGCATCATGTGCGTTCGCATTCTGTCCAACAGAGAACAGGCTACACTTCTCAAAATTGGCTTTTTTTAGTATTCCCCCCCCCCCCCCCCTTTCCCGCTGCCGTGTGGGAAGCCGCGGTGACGTGGAAGGGGATTGACGAGTTGGGGCCTAAACACATCAGTAGCATCCTTCTTCAAAATTTTATTACGGTATTTCTGTCTTTTCTTCCCTAATTAATGCCTTTCGTGGCTAGATAATATAGAATATACAGTTAGTGGAAAATGCAAAATACCAATCATAAATTTTCTTTTTTTTCTCGGATAAAAAAAAAGCAACACTTTACTATTCCCATTGTCGTCAGAATCTCTAGGATAGATGAACAGAAATTATATTGTTACAGGGGAATTGGGTTTAATATTTACAGAATATTCGTAGAATGCATGAAAGCTACGTACAGTCTCAAGCACAGTCTCAGCAAAGCTTGTCCCCGAACGAGTCTACGCGCCACAACTTCGTTCTCCTTTTTCACAAGCGCAACCGTCCACTTTGTCCTTCTCTTGCACATGCGCAACACAGCGCGGCGCAGCGTAATTGACGTAACAATATGTTTTCAGTATAAAGGCCGAAGAACAGGATCGTTCTCCTCCTAGATGATGTGAATGTTATTCAAGTCGACCGGATAGTGGAAACTGTATTTCATCATGAGCACATACGTAGTAATGTTGTATCCACGCGGTCCTGGGAATGAGGCCGTCCTCAAAAGGGGTGGGGTGGCGGAAGGGGCAACTACTGTTGTCACTTTAGCGCAGAGTTGGACATGGAGTCTTTGAGTTTTTTGTTTTTGTTTGGGTCGATATATCTTGCTGTATAGAATTAAGTACAACCCTCACAATGACGATTATTTTGGCTTGCTTATATATAACAGGATTGTCAGAAGATGCATATACACCTCAAGTATGTTTTAATTTCATTATTCTGTATATTTTTAGGTCGAACGCCCGACCTCGACCTCACAATTTTGAGGGGAGATTGAGTAGTCGCCGGTGGTCGCCGGAAAAAGGAGGTGAGGTCACCTGTGGGGACCTAGAGGCTGAGGTTGACTTAGGTCGCCAACGTTTTCTTTCCTTTTTGACTGAGTTGAGGTCGAATTCCCATCTCTGCCTAGCATCAGTCGCGCTCAATGTGCGTTGCAACGCATGCCGAGTGACCCAATTCTACTTCCAACAGTATATGAAAACAACGCGCGCTGCGCACTGAACGGTTAACTGGGTAAAATAATAAATTTAATCTTCTTTGTTCGCCCTTTCTAATGCTTAATAGACATCCTGAGACCTGAGGTCGCTAAGCGTCTAGAACTGAGCTCCTAGCGGAGCTCATACGTTGCAAGTGATATTGAGCGATAACGAAGTTTGTGCATAAATTATTCATTTGATTTAGGGCCATTGAATTGGACGCATGCTTTTTGCAAGCTTGCAAACTCCTGTGATAGCCAGAATTGTTAGTCATAGAGGAGATGAATAAAAATTTATGCATGTTGCCTTTACGTCTCAAGCGGTTAATGTTGCCCTGCCAGAAAGACTTGCGCGTGACCTGTATCCCCTGCATGTGCGACTCATTTTCAGCGAATTACTGCCAAGCCTTTTTCTTTTCTCTCATCCCTCCAAGAAAGAGACCAAACGTGTGGTGTATGTAACAACGCCGTCAGCGAAAGGGCACGGGATAAATGGAGATGTATGTAACAACGCTGTCAACGAATGGGCAGGAGACAAGCTATATACGAAAGAAATAGTTCCTAAGGTCTGTCCACAATATATGGCATGGAAAAGTTCCTAGAATGGCGAAGCAAATTTCCTTAGATGTTGGGACGGTTTTGCGATAAAGGGTTGTCTCGGCCACCTACAGCGATTGCGTGCCTTTTAGCAGCTCCGCTGCAAGCGTGAATCATGCGGCGCTGATTTGTACTAGCGTCATTCAGGTATGACCTGCTCCCAATTCTGCCGCATCTTGCTCGTTGCGTGCTGCACAGCGATGTCGATGATGCTAGAGCTATGCTCGAAAGGAAAAGCTCCAATGGCAGCAGAATATCAATGATAGAGAGGCCAGCGAAAAACAGTTTGCTTTCGTTGTGGCCCTTCTGGCAGAGTGAAAGCAGAACGTTTGAATGCATTGAAGGAACCTAGTCAAAAGTACACGGCACAAGCCAGTCTCTAAAGTTGATTTCTATCGAGTATAATCTTATGTGCATAACGTTATCATAATTTGAAAGCCTATAGAGCAAGTAAACGGGCTAGTCAGCACTACAATCGCTCCCTTTGACGACTTGTTCGGTGCGCTAAAATTAAAAAGGAATAACTTCAAACTGTTTTTTTTGTGCTGAAGCATTGCACACGTTTGTGTGCATGCTTTCTCCTTGCATTTGTATCATGCCTGACTGGAGCAGTCTACTGCAACGACGCTTGGCATGCGAAGGCGTAAATGGCGGAGGCATTATGGCAGGGCCTGCCCCCTTGTTGTTCTTATTTATGTAAAACATCACTTCTAATAACTCGATATTTAGCTAAAGCACCAATAGTGTTGTGAAAACGTCCATCTTCATCCGTCGAGCCTATATACTGCGCACGAAAGGTTAATTTCGGCCCGCTTTTTCGTTGATTGATGGAAAACTACTGCACAGTGTTTCCTGCTAAGCAACCATTATCTCCTTTTCTAAATTGCAGGCTGTTTTTTAACATTAAAACTCTTAGTTGAATGAAAGGTCGTGTAAGTAAAAAAAAAAATTGCTTTTAGTGAAGACGTGCAGGCTATCACCTCAAATATAAAGAACAGCTTGAACCAGTATGTATGCGCGTGCCTGCGTAGCCTATAGGGGTAACGTGAATGCAAGGCTCCTGGCAGGCTTATTCTGATATCATCCTCTCAAACGAAAGGATAGGTCCAATTTGGCAGCTCCTGCCAGGCAACCCTACACCCAATCAATGCGCGGCCATGACAGCTACCGCCTGCTAGTGCCATAGTTGTTATTTTACGCTCACAACACCTGGTGAGCGGAGCCTTTAACGCTATCGCGTTTATTTGCCAAAGTAGAGGCTGCGTTCTGCAGCAGTCGCACGGGAGCATTCTTTTTCTTGAGCCGAAAACGTCCGAGAAAGCTGCGCAGGTTCCAGTTTGCAGAAGTACAGCTACCGGCCAGCAGTTGCTAATTATTTCTCCTGCATAATCTGCTACACGATAGGGCAGCCTCTTTTAAACATTCGTAGCAGGCATAGCGCTTGCACCATTGTATGGTGTTTTTGGGCTTTGGAGCCTAGTTCCAAGGAAGGAGAAGTCTATTTTTAATGGAGTCGTTCGCTTACGTGCTCTGTAATGGAGTGGAAAATTAACTCGGGGAGCCTAATGATTAATTACCTAGCAAGTGTCAAAGGAACGCTTACTGGGCCGGTGTGGCAGATTAACGACCCTGGAGCATATAAATACTCCCCAGAAAGTCAGTTGGTGCTTAAGAAAAGGCGCTGGCGGTTTTGTGCGCGGTGTTGGTGCCGGCTGTAGCCACTGTCCGGCTTGCTCCTGCTCACCTTCCAAGCCATGTCGTTGCAGGTTTACATCGGTGCCGTTGTTTTTGCCGCCAGATATGGGCAGTAGTGGTTCTGGGCCGGACTACATGATCTACGCAGCCCCATGACTCTCGAGTCCTATTTATGCTCGAAATCAATACGTAGCGACACAGTTCGATTCGATTCGTTCTACTGAATGAACGCGGAAAGAAACCGTTTCCGGGGAGGCATTTACTCTACGCTGCGTGGTGTGGTGCAAGCCACTCAACGGCGCCACTGTTCGAAAGAGAGAGTGCTGCAAGAAACGAATCAAAACAAAAAACTCTACAAAAGATTAGGAAGCTTAATGGTAATTTCTTTTCGGTTGACGCACAAAAAAATGGTAATATTCGCGACGAAAGTATGTTGCCGCATGCATCGAGCAAAAATCTAGGGAGGGGAGAAACATAATGCTTCGTTACGACAAACCACGTGACGGACGATGAACGGATAGCAGCGACGTAATGATATCCTGGAGTCTCTGTGCTAAGGGTCGTTAGGACTATCCTAATTATTTTTGTTCCCTTAGCCTTTGTACCTCGAATGGTACCTGGAGCGATACCAAATTTATCCAGATTTTATGTCCGAGTTTCGCCGTGGCCGCTGCTCTATCGACAATGTGGTTGACCTCGTAACGTCTGTGCAGCACCAAAAGGATTTGAAAAGATTGACAGTAGCATTGTTTTTGGAGATCAAGGGCGCCTACGACAACGTAATACATCAGGCCGTTTTGGACGCCCTGGTAGCTGCTGAGATCGGAGGCCGCATGTTCAGCTGGATACGCAGCTACCTGTCAAAGAGGTCCCTTTACGTCCAGGTAGAAGGTGGACCAACGTCTCTATATCAAATTTCGGGCGGAGTTCCACAGGGTGAAGTGCTAAGCCCAACTTTATTCAACCTTACTCCCGTAGGCCTCGCACACTTATTACCACAATCTGCTCAAATCTCCATCTATGCAGATGATATATGTATTTGGGTATCCAGTGTTACTCGGCCCCAAGTACGTGCGAGGCTGAAAAAGGCTTCAACGATATTGACGTCGTACCTTCGTCTGCAAGGCCTAGATATTTAGACCGAGAAGTGTTCCCTTGGGGCATTCACTCGCTAAATAATGTCACGTTACCCCATGTGCATCAATGGCAAATTCATTTCTTACGAGTGAAGCCACCGATTCTTTCGAGTTGTCATTGACTGATATCTTTCGTGGAGTCCTCATCTCAGAGAAATGAGAAGCAAACTTGTAGCGACTGTCCAAGTTCTCTCCTTCCTCGGGGGAACGTCCTGGGGCACACCAGTGCATTCGATGCTCCCAACTGTACCGGTCACATGCGATGCAGCCTGCCCATATTTAATAACATTAGAAAAACGAACCTCAGGACACTTCAAAGCATGCAAGCTCAAGCTCTGCGAATATGCGTTGGACTTCTGAAATGTGTCTCAGCAGCAGCGACTGTTCTTGTCGCCCGGGATCACCCTGTTACCACACATATTGCTGTTTACACAATGAGAATGCATATTCGGCACCTAACCAGGATCCCTAGTAATCATCTAGAAACCCTTCCAATAATTAGGCCGCACTGCATTCGCCAAAGGCATAGAAGCCCCTCGCATCTCTATTCCTTCGCAGTTCACCCCAGCTGTAAGACCGTGCTTCCCAATGTGGAGTCTACATGAACCAATGATACAAATTAATATTCCTTGGAATTACAAAGAAATCAGGAACGTCCTCACCTGCTCTCAAACAATTGACATTGGATTATCTGAACTTCAAACATCAAAATCGCATACATGTCTACACAGATGGCTCAGTTAATCTAACCAGTTCCGCTGGGCCTGTGGTCATACCAGCCAAGTCAATCCTGATAAAGGTTAAAACATCATATCTGACTTCTTCAACTAGTGCTGAACTAGCTGCCCTACGCGCGGCAGTTGTACTCATTTACAAAGAATGCCCACATTACTGATCAGTCTTTTCAGATTATAAAGCACCCCTGAAGGGCCTGCAAGCAGCACCACGCCGCGGGTCACATGAACAACTCGTTGGAGAGATCCGCCAGCTGTACCACGACGCAGTATTGAGTCACAATATTATTTTTCAGTGGCTGCCAGGACACTGCGGCATCAAGGGAAACCATCAGGCGGACGATCGCTGTCTGTTCTGCCCACAGCTACGGCGTTCCAGTTAAAATCCCCGTATGGAGGGTTGATGCAGCATGTGCGCTTCGTTCTTTGGCTCTGGAGATCACAATTTCAGCGTGGAACACGGGGAAGTTTTGCAACCGCCGCCTCAGGACACTGGATCCTGAACTCCGCCTCCGCCTTCCCCATCAGATTGCTCGTCGAGAAGCAACGTTGCTGTGCCGTTTATGGCTCAACGCTGTGTTCACCAACAAGTATATGCTATCAGAATTGGAACGGCGGACAGCCCTGCCTGTGAAAATTGTGGCTGTCAAGAGACAATCGAGCATCTCTTATGTGAATGCCTTGCATTTGTGGGTGAGAGACATAAGCTGCGCTGAGCGCTGGACCGCCTCGATCATCGCCCTTTAACGGCGGATAAGATCCTTGGTCCGTGGCCACCGCAGTCGATCACCTTTAAGGCATACAGGGCACTGTTTAGTTTTCTAACAGCCACCGCGGCTTGTGTGACAAACTCTGGCTGTGCTCCACGTCCACTTTCTCTTCCCCTCTTTAATCCCCTTATCCTTTTTCCCCAGTGTAGAGTAGCCAACCGGAAGTCTTTCTGGTTAACATCCCTGCCTTCCATCATCATCCTAATCAATCGACCAATCAATTTATCAATCAATTCATCCATCAATCAATCAATGAATCCATCCATCGATCAATCAATCCATCAAATAATCATATCAATCAATTCATCCATCAATCAATCAATCCATCCATCCACCCATCCATCCATCCATCAATCAGTCAATCAATCAATCAATCCATCAATCCATTAATCAATCAATCAATCAATCAATCAATCAATCAATCCATCCATCCATCCATCCATCCATCCATCCATCCATCCATCCATCCATCCATCTATCCATCCATCTTGGCCTTTGTAGGTGATACGACTCCGCAATGACTTCTCACTGCTTATGCTTTTGCGTATGCCGATATCTTTTCACAAAGACGTCGCCTGACCTAAACTCGCCGTACGACTGACACATTTTGCGTTGCGAAAACTCCGAAGTGATTATCTATTGCAGTTATTCTGTGTGAAGGTGGTCTATAGCGGCTTTAATTGGATGGGCTCTCATATTGGATAGAAAACACCTAGTGTTTTAACTGCTAGCGTGAACAGAACTTATGTGCTAACGAGATATTATTGTTTTAAGCAGACAGGCCGCCTTGGGATAAAACAGCAGCGTCGAGTATGGCAGATTTTCGCCCTGGGTCGTCATATGCATATAGAAACATGTTGTGCAATTGGTTGCCTGCGACCAATTCTGCTCGTCCAAGTAGTTAAGAAACAGAAAATAACGGGCGAGAATCATCCAGAACGCATTTTAGCAGAATAGAACGACAAAGCTTCGCGTAACACTTGCAAAGCTTGTAATCAGACGCAAACTTAAGTTGAGCGAATGCACTGCAGCTATCCTCTGTTATGGTTGGCAATGTTAGCATTTAGAAAGTCAGATGTTGACGTTTGCTTGCAAAGGTGGAGCAAGAGCGTTTTTGGCTTTCGCGAATTTACTTTATATCTAGCGAGCTTTCAGTTTCTGGAAAGAATCATGATGAACCACAAGACGGAGATAATATCTCAGAAGGTTTTTCTTCATCGCCACTTTGGCAGCAAACTGCAATAAAAATCTAATATCTTACACAAAGGTGCAAAACTTTGAAAAATTTTGAATGGATTCAGGAAAACACTTCTTTGTTTAAATAAAGAAAATGAAAATTTCAAAAAAAAAGGTTACACGTTGCAAGAACTGAAAAGGTCGAACATCAGTAAGGTAAATAGTTTTATCAGATCGTTCATAAGCAATCTTAGGCCGTGAGTCGCATATCCAATGCATGTGGTATGTGCAAATTGCTTGCAACACCACCACAGGCTGCTTATATATTAGTGATGTTGTCGGTGAACAATGGCGCTACTTTATTGCTTCCTGGTAATTCAGCGAGTTTTTACAGATCTCCCCGCAAGACATGCCGCAGTGCAACGATTCTAGGCTGTTTTCACTGATCAGTAGAATAAGGGAATTACCGCTGTTATTCCCCTAAATGCGAAAATTGCAATGTTCCGAAAGCAGATCATACACTCGTTATTACCGACTGCCACAGATTAAAGCTTAGTACCGAAGTCCACCGAAACAAAATTTTGGACTGCGAGTCTGGAGCGCGGACCTCGTGGTCGACTGCAGACCTGGGCTTTAGAGGTCACAAAGAAGCAAGGATTCTGGTCCACCATCACGGGGAGGAGCATCCTAGTGATTTAAATAACATTTACTGCGCTGAAGGAAATAAAGTTTCTCCCTCTCTATGTCTGCCACAGCCATGGCCAAACTCATGAGTGTTGCCATGTATATCAGATATTTATAGCATAGCGTGGTTGGTGGTCCGCTGCCATGATCCTCTACCGTGCGCTGCAAGACCGCGCGCGCTGATCGGTCCATTAACTTCAGGCTCCGCCACCCAACATGAAGAGCAATATGGCGCCCTTGAGTAGGGTGCCTCTCTGGGTGAGGATCTCTTTTGTACTACCCCGCGTCGCCATTATCCCCTCGCGTGGGCATTTTGGGTCTCACTCAACAGATGCATGCGGCGGGAGCTCTCTGCGGGGTAACTGCTCTAACATGAGTGAACATTAAAGAGACAGCATGTATTTTGTTTTCCTCGTGGCAGTAATTTAACCTGGTGTTTCGAGGCCCGTTTTTTGCTAAATGGGGTGGGTGCGACTGGATTAAATCAACAAGCTATCGCGATCTGATGTGCTCCGCAGTGTGCTAGCTGTCTTGAAAACTGACCAACGGCTACATTATTTTATTTAGTATTTATAATTTAGAGCATAAAAATCTCCGAAGTTAATAGGGCAATGCTACACTCGTCGTTCGAACGTGTAGACTTTACGCGAAGTGATTTCCGCGTGGATGTCAGACCTCAAAATATTAGCTGGGAATAATAGCCACTTTTGAGGAGTTATTTTTTGCTATTACTTTTCTTCGAATATATTCTCAAAGAAATATAGTTTATTTTTGAGGTAGCTTGATAATACGATGCGATGACGCCTTGCTGCTTTGTAATTAGAAGTCGTGTTACTCGAACATAAATTTTATCTAAAGCTTATTTTTTGTTTACTACACACGAAGAAAAACGAGGTGAAAATTATTACAAGCGACTGATAATCTGTAAAACATGACAAAATCAGCGTTCATTATGACCAACAACTATTAGCTTTCATCGATATCATACGCTTTTATAACTATATGGGCTAGGCATACGTTTCGGTTGAAACCATAGGGAAAATAAAATTCAGTTTTCACGCTCGGTTGTAGCCACGAAATCTCCATATATTCTTGGATTGCAATGCATATCTACCTGACTGTTTACAGCTTGTTAACGCTCAGTGAAAGCTGACGATTAACAAAGGAAGCCAGAACTGTCAACCGGTCAAGTACGTAGCATATAGGCCACATACATGAAAACGCGGATGTGCGTCGCGGACAGCATGTCCTGGCTACCGTGATGATTGAGTACTTCCATCGCTGCCATAAAAACGCCGATCACGCGATGCCCACCCTCTGGCCCAATACAACGTGAAAACTGATACAACCCATTTTAATGACGATATAACTCTTCTACAAGCACAGCTTCAAGGTCTATCTTGTGCAGCTTAATATATGAACAGTTGGCGGTAAAAAATGCCGAGATAACCTTTGAACTACTACAAAGCTGCCACATTCACTCGCCGAAAAAGCCAGTCACACATACATTGAAAACATTTAGTCGCTTAAAAAAAAGAACAACGAAAAATTCAACCCCTATTAACCCCATCAGTCCACGAAGGTGAAAAAGAAGGCATTTATTTCAAACCGGACAGTTCAGTTCAGTCGTTCAGTCGTGTCCGACTCTTCGTGACCCTATTGACCATGTCACGCCACGCTTTCCGGTCTCTCACTATCTTCCTAACATCACATAACTTCATCTGCAGTGCCTCGAGGATGCCATCTAACCATCGCGTTCGCTGCCTACCCCTTCTCCGGCAACCCTCAACCTTTCCCAACATCAAATCTTTCTCCAGCGACTCCTCTCTTCTCATCAGATGACCAAAGTAGCTGAGCTTTAACTTTAGAATTTGACCCTCCAATGAGCAGTCAGGGTTTATGGTCGACAATATTGACTGATTTGATCTTCTGGCAGTCCAAGGAACTCTCAAGAGTCTTCGCCAGCACCACAATTCAAACGCGTCAATTCTTCGGCGGTCAGCCTTTTTCACAGTCCAACTCTCGCATCCATACATCACAACTGGAAAGACCATAGCACGAGTTATACGGATCTTGGTTGGCAGACTAATGTCTCTGCTCTTTACTAGGCGGTCAAGGCTAACCATTGCTCTCTTTCCCAGAAGCAGGCGTCTCCTAATTTCATGGCTGCAGTCTCCTTCCGAGGTAATCTTGGAGCCCAAGAAGAGAAAATCTGTCACTGCTTCCACTTCTTGTCCCTTGATGCTCCAGGACTTGATAGGGCAAGACGCCATGATCTTTGTCTTTTTAATGTTCAGTTTAAGCCCAAACTTCTCACTCTCTTCTTGTACGCGCATCAGAAGTCTCTTGAGTTCCGCTTCACTTTCTGCAATTAAAGTGGTATCATCCGCATATCTAAGGTTGTTGATACGTTTTCCAGCAATCTTCACTCCAGCTGAAGACTCGTCCAGACCGGCCTTCCTCATGATGCACTCTGCATATAGGTTAAATAGGCAGGGCGACAGTATGCAGCCTTGCCTCACTCCTTTCTCAATCGGAAACCAATCAGTAAGACCATGCCCAGTTCTGACTGTGGCCTCTTGCCCTTCACACAGGTTCCTGAGGAGACAGATGAGGTGAATTGGAACTCCCATCTCTTGGAGAGCTTGCCACAATCTGCTGTGATCTACGCAGTCAAACGCTTTCGCATAATCAATAAAGCAGAAGTAGATCGGTTTCTGGAACTCTCTTGCTTTTTCCATGATCCAGCGAAGGTTGGCAACTTGGTCTCTAGTTCCTCTGCCCTTGCGAAACCCAGCTTGCACGTCCGGAAGCTCCCGATCCACATACTGCTGCAGCCTACCTTGGAGGATTTTCAACATCACCTTGCTAGCATGCGAAATAAGCGCGATCGTGCGGTAGTTGGAACAATCCTTGGCACTGCCTTTCTTTGGAATGGGGATGTAAACTGACCTCCTCCAATCCTGTGGCCACTGCAGGGTTGTCCAAATCTTCTGACATAATGTATGCAGAATGTTAACAGCGTCATGGTTGAGGTTTTGAAGCAACTCAGCTGGAATGCTATCAATTCCGCTAGCTTTGTTCTTAGCAAGGCTGGCTAAGGCCCATTCAACTTCACTCTTCAGGATGCCCGGCTCAAGATCAGTTACCACAACCGTCTTATGTTGGGTTTGCACATTCGAGTCCTTCTTGTACAGTTCTTCTGTGTATTCCTGCCACCTCTTCTTTATCTCTGCGGCTTCAGTGAGGTCCTTGCCTCGTTTGTCCTTTATCACGCCCAGCTTAGCACAGAAGCTTCCTTTGATATCTTTGATTGTCTTATACAGAGCTCTTGTGTTCCTTAATTGGCTGTTGTCCTCAAATGCTTGACACTGTATGTTCAGGAAGGCATTCTTATCTCTCCTTGCTATTTTCTGAAAATCCGCATTGAGAACCTTGTATCTTTCTTTTTCCCCCATAACTTTTGCCATCCTCCTTTCCTCAGCTATTTGCAAAGCCTCTTCAGATAACCAGTTTGCTTTCTTGCATTTCTTTTGCTTTGGAACTACCTTAGTAGCAACTTCTTGTATTATATCACGAACATCAGACCACATCTCTTCGGGCTCTTTGTCTTCTAGATCTAATTCTTGAAATCGATTCCTCACTTCCACAGCATATTCTAATGGAACTTGATCCAGATTATACCTAAAAGGCCTTCTAGTTTCCTGCGTTTTCCTCAATCGAAGCTTAATCTTGGCAACAAGAAGCTGATGATCGGTGCCACAATCGGCCCCAGGCCTTGTTTTTACTGCTTGTATAGCGCTTCTCCATCTCTGCCGGCAAATAATATAATCGATCTGATTCCTGTACAGACCGTCCGGTGAAGTCCATGTGTACAGGCGCCTCTTGTGCTGTTGAAAATGAGTATTCGCTATGGTCAGGTTGTTTTCTTGACAAAACTCTACTAGCCTCTGCCCAGCTTCATTTGGCTCACCAAGACCGAACTTGCCTGTAATTCCGGATATTTCTTCACTCCCTACCTTGGCATTCCAATCTCCTATGAGAAAAACGACGTCTGATGATGGGGTGCGGTCTAAAAGGCATTGTAGGTCCGCATAAAATCTCTCAACGTCAGCTTCTTCAGCAGTAGTGTTCGGTGCATAGACTTGGATAACTGTTATGTTGAAAGGGTGACCTTGGATCCGAAGTGAAATCATTCGGTCGTTTTTGGGGTTGTACCCTAGCACTGCTTTGCCCATTCTTCTGTTTACTATGAGAGCGACCCCATTCCTTCTCTTGGATTCGTGCCCACAATAAAAGACATAATGGTCGCCGGAGTTAAATTCTCCCATTCCGGTCCACTTGAGCTCGCTGATACCCAAGATATCAATGTTCAATCTGTCCATTTCTCACTTGACGATATCCAGTTTACCTTGCGTCATAGATCTTACATTCCATGTTGCTATGTGATACATCTCCTTGCAACATTGGACTTTCCGGTCGCTTCCCGACACATCCACAACTGAGCGTCCTTTTGGCTTTAGCCCAGCCGCTTCATTCGTCCTGGAGCTACTAGGAATCGCCCTTTGTTCATCCCCAGTAACATGTGGGACGCCTTCCAACCTGGGGGGCTCATCTTCCGGCGCCATATCATTAATGGTATTGTGACTGGCCATAGGGTTTTCTTGGCAGGAAATACTGGAGTGGGTTGCCATTACCTTCTCCAGTGAATCACATTTTGTCAGAACTCTCTGCCGTGACCTGTCTATCTTGGGTAGCCCTACACAGCAGAGCTCACGACTTCATCGAGTTTCGCAAGCCCCTCCGCCACGACAAGGCAGTGATCCATGAAGGGGTCAAACCGGACATGTACCAATAATTTATGTCAAGGGTTCTGGGATTCCTTTCATCTCCCTTAACGTGAAGACATGTCGCCGGATTTTGTAAAATAACTCGTTTTTCAATGTGCCGCAAATAAGGCAGGTTCGGGAAAACGCGGCTTACGTCTATTCAATTTGAGCGGACTTAGAGAAACCACTATTGGCAACGGCGACGCCCATCCAGAACATCCCGCGCAGGAATATTTGGCGGTCGTTTGATGAAACATCCACTACGCCGCATAAAGAACACTTTATGTTAATCCTGAACAGCAGCATCGAAGCAATCGTGGAAGCCGATTAGCAGTCACTTACCATAACAAAGTAGTAAATCAGTTAAAGCCGCGAAGGACGTGCGGCCTGGAACAAAGTCCTTCCTAGCTTCTAACAAAACACGTGCTTCCGCCGTCACATTCATTCGTCAGACAGTTAATCCCATACCTGCTGCCGTCAGCACAAAAAGAAAACAAACAGTAGGGCATGCCAGCAATAACTGAAACATTGCTGACGATTTTTATTGACTCTGCGCCGGGCATTACTACTTCGTGTGTCCTATTTTCCGCGTTTGCTTGTGAACGGAGGGAAACGTTTGGCTTTGCTGCAGCTGAAAATATATAGGTCATCCTTAGTGTCAAAAAAGTATTCGTAATTTCGAGTGCAGAGGTCAAGGAAGCGAGAAGGGATTTGCTGTTTTCGTTGCTGTAACGACTGCTCACATGACACCGAGTTTCACGGAAAGTGGGCTAAGAAACATTATATACTTTGACGTAAATAACTCCGGTTCACTTCTCCAATATTCTCTGGTGTCTAGTCTTGGCAGAACACAAACTACTTGGAATTCTCTGCGACAGCGGCAATTTAGTAACCAAAACCGTCCCCCACCGCATTGTGCTCAGTGCAGCCGAACGGGAGAGTGGGATCCAACATGCCTCCGGAGAGAGCAGTGTCTCCACCCTGAAAGTGGCGCTCAGCAACGAGGCACCCTACCCTCGAGGTGACCTGCGCATGCGACGTGGCACCCCGCACAAGGGGATCACGGTAGCCGATCACACCATGCTACAGCTCTCTATTTGTCCGTCTGTCTTTCAAAAATCATGTACGAAGCATTTCTCGTGGACTCCCCGACATGATGATCCCCTCGCGTGTACTCCAAGCTGCCCACTCAGAAGGTGTCGACAAGCTTGAGCCAAGGCAACGTTATTTAGGCTTTGAGACGCGATCCTTCTTAAATTTGCCGGCAATGGGTGCTGTTGTCCGGCTCTACAGAGTGCCGATTCACTCGCTTCACTAGATGGCTGCGCTGGCAAAGAATCCTAATGTTTAGTGTTTGTCTGATTGTCTTGAACGTCCTTGATGTTCAGCCGAAATATCTCACACGACAACAGATGCCTTGTGAACACATTGCATTTCACAACACTGCAGTACTTGCATGCTGCTGGTTTTTTCCGCAAGTGGCCGTTTTATACGCATAATAGTGCTTCCAGACGTTGACTCGCGGGCGAATTCTTGTCACAGTTTAGAACAATCCACCTCACTGACCACCTTCATGAACTATGAATATTTTCTTGTAATCTCCTCTGTCAGAGTGCACATGGCAAGACTGCTTAGCAATAAAAGTTGAAGTTGGTTTCGCCTCAGGTTCATTAGAAGGGGTCTGTCTCGCATAGAATTACTATGTAGCCAACCAGAAATAAGAAATTTCGCTAATCAAAAAAGCCTGTGTCTCGAAAAGGCAGCTTACGTGGACCTTTATGGTTTTGTGCCATGTGTATCCTGCGGGAGTGCGTTCAACAATTTCTTTTTTGTAAAGCCCTGAGGTAAAGTGATAAACTTGACTTGTCTGGTGCATTCATTTGATATGCCTGCAGCCGACATCCTGCAGCATCACCTGCGAAAGACGGTGTCTTAAGGCCCCTCTCCATGGGGCGCACGAGAGAAAGAGAGAGAGAAAACTTTATATAATGCAAAAAAGAAAAATAATAATGTAGAGCTCTCGTCGTTGGGTCCTCATTCCAGGACTCCCGCCGCCTTTGCTGCCCGGCTGGCCCGTTCAATCAGCCAAATCGGGTCTTTCGACTCTGAACTGGACAGCGCGGCCTTCCACTGCTCCGGGGTGGCGTTGTGAATTATAGGCATGACATCTATTTTCTGGCAGGCCCACGTGATATGATAAAATGTCGGTTTCTGTCCGCACCAGGGATATGTGGCCCTGTATACGGTCGGATGTATCTTGCTGTATGAAGACAGGCATAGATAAGAATTTGTACGCACGAGAGGCGCACGAGCGAGGCGCCTAAGCGCCTAGTGCTGCGCCCTGACAACGCTGGAAAAAGTACGCATCTCGATAGAGCGTCTCTAGCGCGCGCTCTACTGTGTCGATCGTTGTTGTTGTTGTTGTTGCGACTGTAGAAAGAAGGAAAAGAAAATGCAAGGGACTGCTACTGGCTCTGTAGCTGAGCCACCTCCGCTGCCTCGTGCGGACAGAAGACAAAATAGAGAAGAAAAAGAAGGAGAGAACGACGCGCGTCCCAACAGCCGTCGTCCACCACCGAAGCGGTGGCGGGTGCAATGACGGCCTACAACAGATAAAAATTAAGTGGCAGGCTAGCCCCCGCCGCAACGGCGTTGACCAACCCGTCCCAGCCCCATAGGGCCAGGAAAGTACCGCAGTGCCGATGTAAAAAAAAAAAAAAAAAGAAACGACAACAACAAAAGTAAACAGCGATCGCAGAGACGGCGCGAATGGCAGTTCCGGAAGCCGCGAGAACTGCATCGTCTGATTGGTGCACGTCAGCCAAAAACCCGTCGAGTCTTTTCCGCCGCCAGCATACAGCGAGCGCCGTGTAAATATCTGAGATGTACAGATATCTGCGCGCCCCAGCTCGCGCCTGGCGCCTCACGAATGCGTGCGCGTAGGCGATGACAACCCCATCGCACTGTCTCCGTTGTTAGTACGCTAGACTACCCAGCCGGGGAACGCACCGTGATTACCACGCTTCGACGGAGGCAAGACACAAGGCGGCCGTGTACTGTTCGATGTCAGGGTAACGTTATTGAACTGCAAGAGGTAGAAATCATCCGGAGCATTTCCCTAATAGCGTCCCTCATTATCTGACTAGTTTGGGGATGTTAAACCCTATGAAAACCTAAAACAGGCGATGACATGTCTCTTCAGTCGTTAGTCGAGGCAAGTTGCAGTTGACAAAAAAACAAACATGGGGACACGTGAGTTCCGCCTGTAAGGGCATGACTCGGTAGCTTAGGCTACCAGCGCACATATAAAGCCCTGATCTAACCAAGCCGTATGAACGTGCCTGCTGTGGCCTAAACCTTGAAATCGCTTCATAAAATTTGCAATGCCTTTATGTCGCTTTTTCTCTGCTGAAAAAAGAATAAAAACTTTCCCTATTAACTTTGTGTTTTTTTTTTTTGGCCTTCAGCGCTTCATTCATACAAAGCTTGTTGAAGCCTGTTGCAGTAACACCAGTGCTTTTTATTTCTGGAAGTGCGGGCTTACAGAGCAGATTTAAGAAAGCTCGAAGGTACGTACATTTCGAATTTCGCAACGTATTGCTGGGGACACCACATGGAATTCATTTTATTAAGAAAACCACTGCACAAAAAGTGCGTTTAAATTATGCCCTTGCTAACATTCCTGAGGGGCATTGATTTTTTTTTTTGCCTTTTCTGATAGCGCGAATATGCCCGCCGCTGTGGTTGCGTCATTTCCATGCAGGTGAAACGTGAAAGCGCCGCCCATTTTCTGCGTTGATGCCAATACACGTGTAAGACCCTCAGGTTCCCTCAAAGCCCACGTGCGGCTTCAGAATCTCGCACACTGAAACGCACTGTGAAAGAACAGATTTGGAAGGCGGATTCGTTGAGCTGGTAGGCTTACTTTTATGCTTTTCATGCTTTTCATGGCTTTCATTATTTCTTTTTTTCATTCGGTTTCACAGTTACAAGAAGCAGCCATCAGCTTTCTCTAGGCTCTCCTTACAAAATGTGCTCCGCTGATGTCTTCAGTGTCACGAGGGATAACAACTCAGTGCTCAGTTGTTTACAGCGAAATGATTGCCAAGAATAACATATTTACGCACACAGACAACCCAAACAGGGCAGCGTTTCTGTAGCTTATTTCAATACCTTCCATACCGAGTGTCCAGCCACGACACGAGAGGAACGGTTACCAATATTATGTCCCGCAATCTATGGGAACAAGTACTCCAGGTTCAACAGCGCCGCATACATGACGGCATTAGTTGGCATACGGAACGGATATGATGAACAGATAGAAAGACAATCAGTGAGAGGAGAAATTGAGTTACAAGGTCGGAGCGGCCTGTTACGCACTGACGCGCCATTTCTGACACAGCCTCCTGCGCTCAAATACAGCACTTCAGAAATCGCTGACAACGCTGAAGAAGTGAAATCTGAGAGCACAGAATGGTGATCACAAGAAAAAAAGTCGAAGCGATCATGCTGCAGCGTCATCAGGCAGCGAGCTCATCAGATCTCAAGTTCGCGAGGCCAGAACCTATTCACTAGTGGGTGTAAGAAGAAATTCAATCATCATTTTACGGGAATTCAAGTAGATCACTTGGTGACAAAACAGAAAGGGAATTTCACCGCTCCAAAAATCGGTCTGGTCAACAATAATCGGTTTATCAATTCTAGAAGGCGCATAGAGTAGGGAGTGACAGTCGATAAGAAAACGGCAGCAGTGCTACCATCGACGTATTCTTGTTGGCTGTACTCTCGTGCCTGTATGTATATTTCATATGCCTTCTCCCACATCGTCACCCATCATGATTTTCTTTCTTATACCCTTCCCCACTGCAATGTAGCAGGCCAGATTCAAATCATGCCGGCCAACCACTCTGCCTTTCCTTTCAATAAATTCAGCTATGTATTCTTTTTTCTTCATCTGGCGAAATACGAATCTTAAGCTCTACCTTAAGGGTGTGAGTATGACAGCGTCAATGGCTCCCTTCAATAGTCTGCCATTCTCTGTGCATTTATAAAATTTCTTTCTGGTTTTATTTTCGACTTTGTCTTTTAAGGTACAGCAAGGCACACACGTTTCCTTTAAGCTAGCCGGATGGAAGGGCCTCAATGTCCTAGGGATTTTGACTGTTCTCACATGCACCGAAGAAAAAAAAAAGGCTTCACAATGGCCCGATGGTCTTAGTTCAATTCGAATTTCACTCCTAGTTCTTTTCCGCGCAGTTTAATTTACTTCACATTATTACATATCATAATTATCTGAACTCGTATAACCATTTTCTCAAGCTTTAATCAAATTCAATTTCTTGTGACGTCACGACCCTTACGACGAATTCGGATTTTCTCTGCGGTCACTGAGCTTTCAGCCCGTTTTCTTGGCCATGGAGCGCAGATGCAGCTCTCTAGAGACCGAGGCATTTCGCCTTTCTTTCCTATCAATCCTGGTCGTAATGACCTCGAAAATTCAAATATCGCCAATTCTTATTGAATCCAAGAGGCTTCTCTCCCGTTCTTGCTGACCCAGAAGATGAAAATTTTCGACCATATACTTTATTTAAAGGTCAGCTGCATTAACAAGCTTTGTATGGTTGTATGAGCGCTTAGCCCATCCCGCCATGGCTAACTAGGATGCTCTTGATGTGCGCTCGCAATTCCATAAGGATATTTGATATCAGATAGAGGAGGACAACGAAGGCAGCCGGTCGCGTCATATGCGAGGCTACCTTCGAAACTCGAAGAGGGCTTGCGACAGGAAAATGACACCATGGTCGAGGCATCTGGGTTGCGTTTGGTAAAAATGGCACATGAATTAAGCGAGCTAACTATTCCGGTCACCTGTGGCCCTATAGGATGGCAGTGGCTCAGGTCTGAATGGGTGTGTTGAATTTACGCAGTCGATCACATTTATCTGGAGTGCTCGACCGGTGCTGTGCAGATGTAATTGAACTTATATTAAAAGGTAGGCACTGACGTTTAATGATAATACTGCCACTCTAACGCTGCAGCAAAGTCATGCCTACCGCACAGACAAAGGCACACTGCCTGTAATAAATCAGCTGTGTTGAGACTTGACCTAATTTCCTTCGCAGCGTAGTGCTCTAGCGCTCTAGACAAGTGTGATCGACTCTGTTCAAGAAAGATCAAGAACGGAATGCCAGCATAGGGGATACAGAATTCAAAGCTTCTTTGATGCCATAGAGCCTTGGTGATGTGGAGTAAGGAATGTGTAGTAGGTGTCATAGAGGGACATCGCAGGAAGGGTGGCACGAAGTCGACCAAATAGCAAGTGAAGAAAGCTGGTGCAGATAGAGCTTTTGGAAAGTCAGTGGAGGCAGTTGAGGACAAGAAACGTATAACACACATCAGAAGCAGTGAACCTCCATGAACAAATGGGATAAGCTAAAAGAGAGAGCGAGAGGTGTCTTCCTGAGTGTAGTCACCATCAGCCTGCCGTTGTAATGCGCGCACTGCACGAAGGGGCTGCTAATACAGTCTGTATTCTAAGCAACCCTTGCTGAATTGCTACTCGAAATGGCTTAAAAGGTTCGCAATTCGAAACCAAGGCCTGCAGTGAAAGCAACATAACGCTTTCATTTTTTAGAGCACGCTTACGTTGCGAAAGCACCGCACCGAAGAAACTACGTGGAAGCGTAAACGGGGCTTGCCATAGGATGGCTGCTTCGCTTCGCAGTGCGCAAGTATTGCTTAACGTTTCCGCGAAGAGACTTATGTGCGCCGTCGGCTCCTGCAACTGCTCGCCATCTTCTTGGCGCGATGCCGACTCCAAGCATTTGGCGTGGCCGCGATTGCCCCTTTGGCGTTTCGCTCTTGCTCTTTTGTGTCGGCGTTTCCTATAGCCATCCGGCCGAAGATTAACTCGCGCGGGGTTTTCGACTGGCCCAGTGCAGCGTCAGAATCGCCGTCGAAGCTTTCTTACTTCCAGCCTGTCACGATTGGTTTCTAGATCTGGCTGAGTCTACGTTCCAGAAGCTTCGACCTGGCTGTGCAAGCCCGGCCCCGATCGACGCGGGTCGCTTGTTTGACCGACGATCAGATACGGTCTCTGGGATGCCAGACAAGAAGCGGCCACCTCCTTCTCTGAGAGCTTTGTGAGCACAATGGAATAACAGCCTGAACTCGCCTGTCGGTGCGGTTACATGTTCGTTTTGTTTTTGTTTTTTGTTTTTTCAGCTTGAGCTGCAATACTACGCTCTTCAGACATCTGCGGCAAGGCAAGCGCCCACACCTTTCACTTGGAAGATATGTCAAATGTATAGAAGATAACATAAGCTGCATTTTTTTTTCTTTAATGTCTCGCCTCAGTGACAGGTTGTGGTGTGCGGTTTAATGGCACACTAAGCCTATTATGGATGAAATGCTTTTCATTTCTATCGACATAAGTCCTTAGTGCTGTGAATTAGAGTCACACTGCTGTGAATAGTTACCTTAGGTGTTCAATTTTTTTTTATACTTGCGTGTAGCTTTTTGAGTGCTAATGATTGAGGAATGATTTGCATCTTTCGGCATTCAGTTGCCTAGCCCTTAGATCATCAACGTTGCCACTTGCAGGTACTCACAGGCGGTTAGAAGCTCAGTGCTCGCGACCGTTTGCAAGGAACTGCGCCCAAACCACTTTGTGGTCTTATGAAGAGAACGATGCACTAAATGGGGAGGATCTTAAAAGTGGACCCTGAAGTGTGACATTCAATAATTTCGACCAGCGGCTGTGATTTATACGTGGCATTATCATCGTAGAGATTGATTTGATTAGAAGGTTTTAACGCACCGAAGTGACTCAGGCTATGAGAGACGCCGTAGTGAAGAACTCCGCAAAGTTCGACCACCTTTTTTTTTTTCTTTACCTTGCGTTGACATTGCACAACACACGGGCGCCTTGCTTTTCGCCTCCATCGAAAACCGGCCGCCACAGCCGGGATTCGATCCCGCATCCTTGGGTACAGCGGCCCTTAACCATTGTGCCACAGTGGCTGAGCGCTTGTCATTATGAAGCTTTATCAGCATGATTGTACAAATACTTGATATTTGCAGATGCACGGGGCACTCGTTCGTCGATCACGAGATCACAAGCAAAACACTAGCAATGATGCGCAACGCAACTCGTTGCACGACCAGCAATGTTTGTTGCTTATCACGTCTGTTTCGACGGCGGCGCTCCCAGCCGGCAGTGTAACCGCCCAGAACTTGGCAAAGCCAGCGCATCTTAGCGGCCTATACGTATCAACTGCGAGAGGAGCTGTGATAGTTCAACAAATGAAGCGGAGCGCCACGTATCATTCGAGTAACCATGTGCCCCTCGCCACTTGATTCTTAACCGCGTGCGTATTTTTATTTGCTGACTCACCATCACTTATTTCGTAGAAGTGACGCAAGTTACTGGGAAAGAGTGCGGTGTGCCGGCCTGGCTATGTTCTCGGTTGTGGTGCCGACGGTCGGCGACTACTGCCAGTGACGTCGCACAACGATGGCTGAGGTCTTATACAAGCAAGGTGTTAGTTCGAACGGCACGTGAAAGGCGACACGCCAGCCTATGTTTTGAAAGCGGCTTTCAGCCGGCGTTAAAAGAACTCCACGGGGCTGGGACGGCGCATCGTCAGCTTGTGCCCAATACCTGCAAGGTATCTTAAGCCTCTCGGCGCCGCGTGCTTCAAGCCCTCGGTGACTTCGGTCCTCACAACGGACAGGCTAAGCCTTCATCAACTGCAACGGCTTCAACATCTTCCACAACTCAACGATAGTCAGCGAAGCCAGCGACCGTGAGGAAACAGAGAAGTACCTACCTTCATGATTTAATTATTTTCTCCCTTGTTCATGTATGAAAGTGAGGAGCTTGGAATGTTGCAAGTGCACGTTCGTGCAAGCACTCGCGTATACTTTCAACGTTGCCATGTGCCAGTGTTGGCACTTTTTTTTTTTTGGTTTTGTGCCGTTTTGTCGTGTTCATTAAGTGCGTGTGCTTCTGACAACGGTGGCGTCTTCGTCTATTTCCCCTGCATGGTCGGATCCACTAAACTTCCTTTTAGGCCAGATATACGCGCAGATTACGGGCATTCTCGACGTGGCTGAGGTCGTTCTAAACTTGCACTCTAAATCTCTTACAAGGAATAAGCGAAACAGACCGGGGCGGCTGCTCCCATCCTTTTGTTTCTGCGCGCACACAGACTTGCGGCAGGCTCTGCCTTTTCCTTGGAAACACCGAAGCGATTTCTTATCGCGTCTTGAGCAACAGAAAAGTCGGGAACTACTCACTGTGGAATGAGAATCGCAGCAGATGCGGCCACAAAAACTTCTAATGGGACGGCGAGAGCTCAGTCGCTCCAGGCTTGAGGCGCGAGTGGGATGGGAAGGCAGGCTGATGTTGTGGGTCACGCGTGCACCGTGCTTCTAACACCGCGCTTCCGAGAACGTGCACCGTGCCACGGCGCCTCGAATTTGGCAGCAAACGAGACGTAAAATATGCAGGTGCACTGCGGTGCCGGAGCGACGCTTGCCAATGCTACGGCGACAGGCGGCCTGCATTAGTCGATGACGACGCCAGGGGCACGCGCCATCGGTAAGAAAATGCCGGCAGCAGCGCTGCGTTTAGCTACGAGGCCCGACTCCGCGTCGCCTCAGGTGTGCTCGGCCCTTCGGGAATCGCACGTGGCTGCCAAAAAAAAAAAGATAAACATCGTTGGAGAAGTCGGGAGGCAGGTCGCTCAGGTCACGAAGTTTGTCTTCCAGCTCTTTGGGGAGCAGGAGGGAAAACGACAGGGTAGTTTGATTACACACATGCAGACGGCAGACTGGAGTTTAACAGCAGCAGCTAAACCACTCATGAACTGAAACCAGGAAACTCCTGCTAATGCCGCAATGCACGTCACGGCGGAACATCTTTTGCTTTGCAGAGGACAAGAACGATTATTATTATGTAAATGACGCAGAACAGCGCAGTGCAAAAAGGCCCCGCACCATTTTCTCTCCGGAAATCACCAGGCTGCGGTGTTGCCCTGCGTGACCAGCGCCAGATGTGAACGCACTCTCCACGCTGTCGTGGTGCTCCGCCAAGTGTACAACTATAAGCGTGGAAATAATTTTAATTGAAACCAGTGCGTCGAGGATGGCAGCGCTATTAGGAATGAATCACATGATTTCTGTTTGGGAAGTTATGGCACGAAAAAGTGGATTTAAACTTTCGACCACCATTTAAGGCTGCAGAGTAGATACTGTGTAGGGCCTTTGACGTGCGCGAAATAGCGGCGTTACAACAACCGCTGGCTGAAAAGCTCCATCTGGGCAGGAGAAAAGCATGATGAGGTAGTCAGCGGATTCCAAATTTTCTCCGCAAACATGGTCGTGATGCACATATCATACAGGAAACAGACATGTGTCGAGACACTGGTATTCTGCGCTCCAGGCTGCCATTACACAGCATATGGAACTGATATGCTGTAGCGGATTTATGGCGCGTGGGGTCGCCCTGCGAACCCCATTGATCACTCCGTTTTTCATCACTTGAGACCGCTGCTTCTGCCAAGACGCGTGCTATCACCCTCGTGCTTCCGCCGCCTAATGGCCGCACCGGGATCTGTGCAGGCTTTAAACGATGGGGCGCACATGTATGATGCAGTGTTTCAGCGCTTCCAGTAAGTCGCACGGAGACGGCGCTGCGCACTTGTCTTCATTCTGCGGCCGTGACGGGCGTGGCTGCTGCCAGTGCTCAACTACTCGGCTTCCGCGGCACGCCGCGAAGGATTTCTTTCCAGAAGTCGTGCCTTCGCCACGACCGCAGTGAGGCCGTTACGAATATTAACGACAAGAAAGGCCGCCTTCGTCTTCTGCCCATCCTGCGGACACACGTGTCGAACTGGTGGGACGGGGTAAACAGGGGGCTATGTTTCGCGCTTTAGCGCCATGCAGCGCAAAGCGAAACATCCCGTTTCTGGCATGCTATAGTCAGATAGGTTTTATGCCTCCGAGTCGGAGGAGAGGCAAGATGCAGGATCTACTGCGTGTCCTACCCTCGACGTCATATCAGCAGACTGCCCAGCGGTGCTGGCCGATTTAAACGAAGCATATTGACGCTCTAATTGTGCGTGTCGAAGGGCTTTTAAGGAAAGGATGCGTCTGCGGCTCCACTTGCGAATCCTGCTCGCGGACATGCGCTTTGTTACTCGCTTAGTCATTAATCCTTTACCATCTGGCTGTTTTATTTCGAAGATATTCTCCTCAGCATGCCCTGTTATGGCAAAGACCGCAAAGCATATCTAGATATAAATCCCAGCTTTAACCAAGACATATGGACGTACCTGCATGGTCTACTAGTAGCGTGTCTTAGTGTGGATTCGAGTCCCATCTCATCCTCCCATCTCAAAGCTCCTGCCATCGTGACCTTACAAAACCTTCCGACCAATTAGTGGTCGACCATTTGACCTTCCAACTGGCCTTCCTTTTTCGTTCACAACGCCGATAACGTTAGGTGTCCTGCAGAATGGAGTCTAACACCTTCGCGGTAAAAGCCGTCCTCTCTGCATGGCGTCTTGGACGCCCGTGCACTGGTGTGATGCCAAGACAAGTAAAGGATCCCGAATCAACCTGGACCTCTCGATGGAGTCTTTTGTTCAGCACACTTGCAGTTTAGAGGCGCCAACTTTCTCTACGCTGGTTCCACGCAGTATATGGGAGATTTCCCTCGCCGCACTGAGGACTGTGATATAGCCAACCGGAATTATTTCTGGTCAACATCCCTGCCTTCCACCCTCCTTTTCTCCTGCTCCTCCTACTCCTTGACGACGCTTAAATAAATACGAGCATAAGAGAGCAGACTGCGCTATCTTTAATGCAATTAATAGTCTACACGAGAAGATATGTTGAAATGTCACAAAACTCTCAGTTCGTGTAAAGGTTTATGAAGTTAAAAGGTCATTTGATATGAATGAGCGCTGATTGGTCGAGAGGGTAATGACGTCACGTGACCACGTGGTATGGCCGTTAGCATGTGCTCTTGCAGGTTCGCTAGTGACATGGCCGAGCGCTCCTTGGTCGCCGCAATGTGCGAGTCATAGAAACACATGACATGGCCGAGTGTAAAGGTGCGCAGGCAGTTGGAAGATGCGGGGGGTCGCAGTATATGGCCGGGATCGATGCTAGGTTCGGCGTCAGTTTCCAGCTGCGCTAGGTTGTTTGCAGATGTGTCTAGAAAGCTCAGCTTGGAATAGAGCCAATCTTAATGCTACCTGTGTCTATCATAGAGGATTTCCCGTGCGTGCTCCATTCTTCGGACAAAGCCATACCACGCCATCTGCCGCGGGAGGCGGCGAAGGGGTGCGGTATTCACTGGTCGCTTCGCTGTTGGGAACCAGAAGAAGGGCTGTCGTGTACGACGGGTCTTTCCGTGTGCGCTGCGTACTCTGCGCCTGCTATCCCCCGGCATTTGCAGGGAAAGGCGGTGGGAGACGACCGCTCGCGTTGCCGGCTGGATCCAGAAGCTCCGTGTTGTCTTCTCGCGGGAGCCCGAGTATACGTCTCGGTGGCGTACCCATCGCTGGTTCTCCTTCCTTCAAGGGGAGGTGATTACCTCCTCTCCCAGCCGGCGTTGCCGCGACGCTCGCTGGGGTGATGGTGTTCGGCCGCAGTGAAGGAAAGGAAATTGATTTCCACACTGGGTTCGATCGATAGCTCACTATGAGTGAAAAAATGAACACAAAAAAATCCAACTGCAATGGCAACGTAGCAGTAGCGTCGTAAGTTCATGGAAACGCAGGTCAAGTATTCAAAACCTAAAAAAAGAATCCAAAATTACTTGGTTATACCTGCTTACTATAAGTGTCTGTGAAGGCGCGGAGAGTACACATAATCTTTCTCAAGGGATTCTACAGCAGCGACGGCCCACACGACCAGCTAGGGAGGCGAAGGAAGTACGTCGCAATCGAACGAATATCGGCAGCAGCACAAAGAAGAGCACGTTGAGCTGCAATGCCAGAGCCGGCACGCCGCGTTTAATACTTCCGCATTCCGCTCTTGAGCTGACTCCCAAATTCCCGTAATTTACTTCTCACTGTGACCCGCCTAGCTGTCCCTGCAGTAATCATGGGTGCGGTGCGGTATGATATGGTATGGTATGATACGATGCGGCACGGCGCGCTATAGTATGTTATGGTACAAAATGGCATGACATCGAATGACATGGCATATGGCGTTTATCTTCCTAAAGCGACATCGGCCATCAAGGATGCCGTTGTGAGGGGTTCCGGTATCATCTTCTTCTTTCTCCTTCTTCTTCCTTCTCCTTCTTCCTTCTTTATTTTCCTTTCTTCTCCTTCCTTCTCCTTCCTCCTTCTTTCCTCCTCCTCCTCCTCCTCCTCCTCCTCCTCCTCCTCCTCCTCCTCCTCCTCCTCCTCCTCCTCCTCATCATCATCATCATCATCATCATCATCATCATCATCTTCTTCTTCTTCTTCTTCTTCTTCTTCATCTTCTTCATATTTTATTTATTATTTTATTTATCACATACTGCGAACCAAACATGGTCCAAGCAGAAGAGGCATGGTACAAAACAAAGTACGAAAGACTGACCCTGGACAGCATTGGTATTGACAGAACACGCACCAAAAACAAAAAACAAAAACAAAAAAAAAACGAACAATGAATACTTATACAAAACTAAATGGGGTGTAATCACACATCAAAAGACTACTCTAGTTGAAAGAAACACTGCACAAAGTCAACAACACACCGCATTACAGACAGTGTCAATTAATGATGTAGTCACTCGTCGGAAACAAGCAGTGGGGAATCATGCGGCAGAGCATTCCAATCCGAGATTGTGTGAGGAAAAAAGGACAATTTATAGACATCTGTGCGAGCAAAATTAGGTTCTATGTAGTGCTTGTGCTTAGGACGAGACTTCCTTGAGGAGTGTTTAGTTATGTATTCTTGTGGATCAGTACCTTGTTTCGAAAAATATAAGCGATTAAGAAATTTAATTCGCAAATGTTTTCTGCGTTCATTCAAGCACTCCAGGTTTGCGTCATTTAGCATAGCAGATGGAGAGTCTCGGCGTTTATAGCGGTTATAAATAAAACGAACGGCCAACCTTTGAAGTTTTTCTAGTTTTTCTATTTCTACCTTTGTGTGAGGGTCCCACACAATGCTCGCGTACTCCAAAGATGGTCTCATCATGGCTTTGTACGCCTTGTTTCTCAGTGCAGCTGTTGATCTGCCTAATTTATGTTTTAATAAACCTAGTTTTTTACGAGCTGAAGAGCACACGTTATCAATGTGTACTGTCCATTTAAGCCTGGATGTAATTGTAACCCCTAAATACTTACATTCCTCAACTTGTTTAATTATCTTGCCATCCATGCTGTGAAGAAATTCCAGCCTGTTTCTTTTATTGGTAAGGCACATGTGAACAGTTTTGTCAAAATAATTATCATGTCCCATTTGTCACACCATTCTGCTAGCAATTTTAGATTATCGTTTAGCTCAATTTGATCAGAAAGAGAATGTATGGTTTAAAATGACGCAGTTATCAGCCAACAGCTTAATTGATACCGTTGGATTCAGTGAATCGACGAGGTCATTTATGTAACTATTAAATAAGACCGGTCCTAGTACAGATCCCTGTGGCACACCCGAGTAAACGTCTAAATGTTCAGAGCACGCTCCGTCCACCTCTACATACTGCTTTCGGTTGGTCAAGTAAGATATTACCCAGTTGATTATTTCAGAAGGTATGCACAATGCTTTCATCTTTATGATTAATTTATTATGTGACACCCTGTCAAAAGCCTTTGAAAAGTCCAGAAATATTATATCTACCTGACCATTTTTATCTATAACTTTAGCAAATTCATTAATGGTTACAATTAACTGCGTTTAGTAGAGAAGCCCCTTCGGAAGCCATGTTGTGCTTTATTTATAATACTGTGCTTATCCAGGAAAGTATTTAGATGTTTCACCAGAATATGCTCTAGCACCTTGCAAGAAATACACGTAAGTGAAATAGGTCGATAATTACTGATTTCTAGAAGGCTACCTTTCTTAAAAACTGGAATTACACGAGCCAGAAGTCAATCAGTCGGTACTTTACCAGATTCTAAGGATTTATTGAAAATTATGACGAGAAATCTGCCCATAAGCTCCGCGTATCTTTTAAGAAATATGGCGGGAATTTTGTCCGGACCTGTTGATTTTGTTCGCGTCTAGTCGTAGTAGCAGTTCAATTACACCCTCTAAGAATATGAACAAAGTGCGCAATTCACTAGGTGCGGGAACACCTTCGCAACACTTGCCTGACTTCGAAAATACATTTTGAAAATGATAGTTGAATATTTGTGCTATCTGCCTGCTGTCTGTAACCATATTACCACCTACTGCTACATGCTGAATCCGCCGATGAGCCTTGTTCCCAAGGAACTGCCAGAATTTTCGGAGGCTTTCTGAAGCGAACCTGCCAAGAGTTTCAGTGAAATAGCGTTCTCTAGATTCTCGCATTTTATATTCTAGGGTTTTTTTTAGCTCTGAAACTACATCATCATTAATTCGCTTCAATTTTCTACGGCGTTTTATCTGGAGCAGCTCTCTTGTTACCCAAGGGCTCATTCGACTAACATTTTTCAATCTCTCATAATTCATCTTCTATTCATCTTCATCATAATCATCTTCTTCTAATTATAATTCTATACCAATCGATGACGACTTAGTCAATTAAATAATTTGCTTAAGCAGTTAATTGGTACCTAAGAAATTAATAAAATTAATTACTTAATCACTAATTAGTGCCAGCTGCGTAGCAACATTTCGGCACTCTGGCTTTCGCCTTTCACTACTTTGGTCGCTAAAGTCCCTCGTATTTTTTCTCTGTCTTGGTTGCCCTTGCTGCATTTCCTAGTGCCTGTGTGACGAAACCTGTTTACAGGCGAGTAATAAAAGATGTCGGCCTTTAATGTCAGAAAAAACGGCGAGTTCCATTGCGCTGTCACGGCGCGTGTATGCCAGTGATAGCTGCGAACTTTGTCCCACAATTCCCTGGAGGAATTGTTTTTTTCATTGCTCATGTTCTTTGCCGCTGACATAATGAAATAGCGCAGTCCGATCCTATGGAGCGATCACGCGATCTCTAAGAAGGGCCCGTATTGATGCAGCAGTTATGCAGTCCGATTAAATGCGCTATATGGCCGCTAGATCCCGAGGCACAGGGGAGGAGAGCGCATCAGAGGTGAAGAACACGTGCCGGATGGTGGGGAGCATGCACCAATATGCACCAATACGACTGCAGTTCCGGCTGTTGGAAGGCGGAAGTCAGTGCCGGACTATACTGTCGGCCACAAATAACTAGACTCTTCTTCCCTGGAATGAAGCTGTTAATTACTTCCAGTCCATATTGTCATCTGCCATAGCTGCCACTGCAAGCATGCGATGCTTTGTTCCTATCAAGGCGGTACAATGACTTATTGATTGCTATCTCACACGCTGCAGTCCTGTGTGGTACTGGGCAGAAGTGGAGTGAGAAACTTACACAAGTTTTCTGCGGAAAACAGCAGTGAATTACATAGCTGATGTGCATTACACATAATTCGCAAATCCTCTTTATTTCAAATACTAACTTATTTCAGCGTTTTGCTCGTACAGCTAGAGGTTGATGTTGTGTTATAAAGCTTTCGTTAAACCTGGTTTTGATGGCGCCATTCCCCGCTGAAAACTTCCAGTAATCACATGCGACCATCAGAACAAGCACAAAAGAATGTGGTTCCTACCCACCCCTAGAACTACTTCCTATGACTACAATATTTGTCGTACACGCTACCTCCGGTGCTGAACTTATTTAACGCAGAACGTTTCGTCTCTCCCTGTAGCCCAAACTACCTCATCAAACGTTTTGGCTACCTTATTCTTCGTCCTTGCTCTTATCGGCCACAGCTCTGTCAAGTTATTGTCAATTGGTGCTGCCAGTTTACTTGCTGCTTTGTTGGTTTAGCGGTTTTGAGTTTTGTAATTTTGATTACTGGATGCCCTGTAGTGGGTGTAGATTCAATTCCAATTTTTATGCGTGTTTGGCCGTCATATTTCTGTTATGCCAACTTGTAAGAGGTCGGGTCCTCAACAAGCTGTTTTAGCGTTTAGTCCCGTACTCCTCCTTCAGAAAGGAAATAAATATATTGATTGATTGGTAGTACCTTGTTACGATAGCTGGAACGGTGGGCGCAAAAGAGGTGGTCCCGGTTGCGATGGTGGGGATAGGAGTGGTTGATCATGTGAGAAGCAGTTTTATCCAAGGTTGACAGCTTTGTTTCTGTCATAAAACTATGCCTTAGGAACGACAGCCCTAAAGCAAGGCGTACTGGTAACATAGAACAATCGCAGTGAGATGCAGTGTAGCACTTAGCGCAGTGAGTATGAGTGAAATTTTGCGCTGTAAATTGAAAATATTAATTTCTATGCACAATTTTGTTTATGGGGAATGTTGAACACCTACGGCAGTATATAACACAATTGTCTTTCTGGAAGATATGTGGGCAGGGATAACAACAATAGCAGGTGCAGTCACAAGATTCGCCCCTATCCTCCTGGGAAATAGCGCCACGTGTCCGAATATCGCTATAAAGCCGGTCCGTCATGAAATACTCGTAGAAGACTCCTGCATCGTGACAGGAAAGTATTGACCCACCATGGAAGTTGTGAGAATGCAGTCACAAAGTGAAATGCCACTGGCAAAACGGGCCAGGCCCGAAATGTACCGTATTTCTACGCTAGTTTTTTTTACATCAAAACGAAGCTTCTGAAGGCAGACTGGTAGTGATATGTTGAAAACATGAGCCCTCTTTGGAACAAGTACCATTGGCTAGAAGGCGCAGTTTTGATTGTCTTCGATACAATTGTGAGTTTAAAACGTACTCCTTGTTTCTTGCAATATGTTCCGTAGCGTGCGTGATGCAATTCTGTCGAACCATGTAGGATTCAAACACGCACACACAATTAATAAATGTAAAATTGTTAAATAAGCCTGTCATTCATTGTGAACAGCGAAGCGAGCCGTGATCATGCGTCAGAGTGACCGTTCGCATACCGAGCGTGCGTCACGTCTCCCATACATCTCTGCCACCCCACATGCGCCCAGCGCCATTTCGTATCAGCTCTTCTGTTTTGCGGTCAGTTTTTTATTAGCCCTGATTTCTGCGAAGAATGTTTTTTATGAACCGATGTTTTTCTGAGTTTTGTACATAGTTGTTCTGTCTGTTTCTTTTGAGCGAAGAGATACACCCATCAGTCCGTGGAGCTCTTGTTAATTCTGATTTGTACGCGGCGACTAAGTGAAAGAGAAATTGACTTCTTGTAATTACTTTTAGTTAGCACTATTTGGCAGCAGTATTAGACGTGGACGACATATAGCCGAAGAAATGCAAAATGGCTTTAGAATGGAAGAGTCGAACACAAGAAACACCGTTGGGCGCCAAGTATCAAATGTATTATTGCATTAGTACTATAAAACTTCGTGTCAGGAGAAACTGACGGCAGCAGCGCATTGGTACCGATCTCTCAAAAACAGAAAAAAAAAAGAACTTAGCACATGACCGGGTTAATTGGAGGAATATGGGAGAGGCATTCGCCCTACTGTGGGTATAGTCAGGATGATGATGATGCCTTTATGGTTCTTTGGTAGACGCAGGCGGTCCGAAATACAGGGAGATATCCACTGACAAATGAACCTTTCTCAGCGGTATAAATTTGCCGGTAAAAATATTTTCTCCGTTTCCTGCGGTGCAACTACTTTTCTTGCCTTTAGTACTCATTGGTGTCCGGAACCAACGTTAACGGTCGAAAATCGAGAGGGCCTTTTAAAACTAAGTACGAGGCACTCAAGGTCACACTTTCGCTCCATGGACAGGTGACATCATTTTAATTTTGCTGGCGAGTGTCGGTTGCCAAAAGATTCTTGTCCAAAGAATTTCACACCAGAAGAGCTTAGCACTACGGACAGGCAAAACGTGCAACTATTAAGAAAATGCCGGGCGCCGGCTGCAATGAATATCCAGCACCTCTCGAATGCGACACTGAAGCTCTGGCCGCTCCACAGCCCCAGCACTTCAGTGACCAGGGCATTCATTGGTTTCTTTAGATAGGTGCGGGTCACAACTCAGCCTGGTTCCAGGCCGCACGGCTAGAGAAGCATGATAGCTGTTTTTATTGCGTAATCAATACTACGCCAGGTTTCAGCCCGTCGCGTAAACCCGGCCGGTAGCCACGTTTGACCTTTAGAGCGACCGCAGATGAAGCCCCTCTTCAAGCCATCGGGTAAACTCGGTCGGTATAACCACGCCACTCCGCGCCGCAGAAGCAGAAAAAGAAGAAGAAGCCGAATAAGAAAAGAAGAAGAAGAGGGAGAAGGGGAAGAAGAAAGAACAGAAAGAAAAGCTACGTCGGCTTCGCTTACGCAACCTACCGGGTTTCACTAAAGCTAAACCCCAGCTAATTCTTTTTCATTAGTTCACTGTGTGCTTATCAAGGAATCCTGTCAAGCCGCTGGTTGGGCTCAACATTTAGAGTGAACTGGTAAAACAAAAATAAAGGTTCGCATTACGGTGTCGGCTCCTTCACGAGTTCGGAGCACATTGACCACCTCCCGCAGTATTCAAACAGGTGATGCACCACTATCGAAGTAAGAGCTGGTGCGCAAGGTTCTACTTTATTATTCTACTTTATCATTTTCTCAGTGTCCCTTTCAGTTTGGACACTGAGAAAATGTTGATGCTGATCTCATCACGAGGAAATGTGTGAAAGTTAGTGCATAATTCTAAATTCAACTCTTCTTGAACGAAACAACACATAAATAAATAAAAAGCAAGCCTCACTAGTTCTTTGTAGCTTAAGTAAATATGTGTCTTGAATATACTAATCGATTACTTCTACGTAATTGTTCAGGAACATTTAGCAAATGCTCTAATTGATCTCTGTAATAAGTGACATTCCAGTCGGAGCAATTTATTTATTTATTTATTATTGAGTAAGCAATGCTACGCCAGGTTTCAGCCCGTCGCGTAATCCCGGCCAGTAGCCACGTTTGACCTTTAGAGCGACCGCAGATGGGGCCCCTCTTCAAGCCGTTGGGTAAACCCGGTCGGTAGCCACGCCGCGCCGCAGAAGAAAGAAGAAGGAAGAAGAAGAAGAAGGAAAAAGAACAGAAAGAGAAGCTACGTTGGCTTTACTTACGCAATTTAAGGGTTTAATTAAAGCTAAAGCACAGCAAATTTTTTTGTTTATTTCCCATTCCCTCATAGCTCACACATAAGGCTGCATATCACACCTGTTTGCAATATAACAATGATTATCGCGCGTGCAGCGCAAAAATCAGGACCTAATTGCGTGGGGATAAAATTCGTAATTATTAAGCACTTTGATAAATGAGACAACAAAAGTACAGTTAGCTGAAAAAGTTATTTCTGTGGAGCCAAGAACATGAAGCGAAGTAAGCTTAGTCGAATTTCCTGAATAAATTATGAATATTTCAAGGTTAACATAAGATTACTCAGGGGCCGCTATTTAAGGCGCGACAAGCAAATTTCTCATCCCCCTAACAAAAATATATAATTTAGGTATATTTTTTCTTCAGCCGTTTTCACATGAAGTGTTGTTCAGTGCTAAATGTATAGAAATCTATTAATGGTCGGTCAAACGCAGCATTTTTTTTTGCGTTTGCCCCTATTTAGATGTCACGCTCATTCTCACAGGTGCATGAAGTTAGCTGAACGTTTGCAATATTTTAAGTCATGACGCTTGAACGTTTAAGGGCAAGGACTGAACGCTATGCCAATGCAGTAATGACACTAAAAGCAGAACAAAACTCATGTACATATTTCAAGACGGCAGAAATGTAATTCGTATAAAATAATAAGGTTTTTAGTAATTCCGATTAAACACTGTCATTGTTCTTTTGAGGCAAGTGGGAGAGGCAGACATGTTTCGCGTCTTACAACAAGCCTTTCAGGAATAATATCCGAGGATTGAAAGAAATAGTAGCTCATGTACAGGAGGGGCAAGCTCACGCCGCGCCGCAGACTCAGGTGGCGAACTTTTCGGCACATCTGTGGTGGTTTTGCTAAATTCTGGCCTCGTGAGCTATATATAGCTAGTTGGTCTGCATATCACAGTGTGGAGCTTGTAAGTGTAATAAACTGAGAGTGTACCAATACGTCCCAAATAACAGCAGGCCAGCACAGGGGGAACGTTTTATGCACAGACACTGTACAGTGACTATCTCTTAAAATATGACCAGCACTGACTATTCCGGCACAGCATGTGTATCTCCATGTTTGGACCTGAAAGCCCACTGCGTACCCTCATTCACACACTTACTTGCTCCTTGTTTCGTAACCACAATTTTTCATAATGAGGTTTCATTACTGATTGATATGTGCTGTGAGTATGTGTTGCGGTGACGGCACAGATGACACGATATGAGCAGCCATGACGGCAAAGGCGAAGCACTGCTAATTTAGCAGTGCTGTTAGAGGAACTAGAAGGTATGAAATGTGATGTTATAGGGCTTAGTGAGGTTAGGAGGCCGAATGAGGCATATACTGCACTGAAGGATGGGCATGTACTGTGTTATTGAGGTTTACCGGACAGGCGGGAACTAGGAGTAGGTTTCCTTGTCAATAAGTATATAGCGGGCAACATAGATGAATTCTATAGCATTATAGAGAGGGTGGCAGGCATCGTAATTAGGCTTAATAAGCGGTATAAACTGAAGGTTGTACAGGCCTATGCTCTACCACAAGGCCACCGAAGCGGCTGTACAAGGATCTTATTTCACAATTGTTCCCAGCTCCATTGTACAGAACCTTATACTGTGAAGGCCCAGGGAAAGATGTGCTCAAACGAGTTAAAAACATGACTGTTGCACCGGGCGTAAAAACATTCTTTTTTAAATTGCATACAGGAACCCTCCCAGTCAAAACATGGATGGAAGAAAAGGGCCTTTTTGTACCTTGGGGCTCAAACTGTCTACTATGTAGGCAACCTGAAACAGTTGAGCACGTGTTCCTGGATTGTTGGGATGCGGTGTTTTACTGGGATGTGTTACAAAGGACACTTAAAAAAGACCTGCCATTGACGCCACGTGGAATTCGGTACTTGACAACTATTAATGATGATTTTCAGTGTGACCTCATCATGCTATTAGGCCTTCACAGTATTTGGACGAGTAGGATGGCTTATAGACACTGTGATGTCGTTTCACGATCTGTATGTGATTATTTTGTTGAACAAGTGTATAAACTAAAAGAAATTTTGAAGCAGCAAGACGCTGCGGAGGAGGTCTTGAGTCTGATGGGCGAACTTGTGGTAATGAAAGTCCATTAGACACGGTTGTCAGCCAAGGGGCATGGCAACCACGATCTTTTATTGATGTATTTGTACCAATTCATGCAATAAAAAAAAAAAAAGAAGCGGTGGCCTCGTGGTAGAGCATCCGCCTCGCATTCAGGAGGTACCGGGTTCGATCCCTGGTGCCGCCGGTTACCCACCGGCTTTTCAATGGGTACAAGCTTTCCCCCGGCCTGGTTCTCGGCTCTTCTGGGGTGAAATGCTTGGGAAAAGGGGTCACGGCCCAAATAGTTGCGCCGATGTGACAGTGATCCGTTCCACCATCGGACAACAATACGTCCGCCTCGCGCGGCAAAAGCCCATTATGTGGCCCTTTTATTTTTAGTGCTGGAAACCTTTGTGACTGCTGCCCACACCCAGTTTTTTTTTTTTTTGGCCCTACCAGCCATGCTGGAAACCCGACCTTTGCAGGTCATTAGTTAGTTTGTTCGAAACTTTAAGCCCTCGAAGGAGGACAGCAGGGTTAGCAGAGCCTCTTCCAAACGCACACCCCTGAGAGAGCCGGGCGCCGGGCCGGGGGACGCTTGTACCCATTGTACCCATTGTACCCAGCCTTGTCCTGTCCTCTTCTTTCCTGTGTCTCGTCCTTTGGCTGGTTAAGTATGAACTGTGTTTAACCCCCGCCATTATGCAAGACGTAGAGGTAACAGGGCAAGTACGATGCAGTGACCACAGGATGGTGAGGTTCCTAATTAGGCTAAATATGAGAAAGGAACGCAACAGATTAGTAAGAAAGAAACCCATCAGCGAATTAGTGGGGAGGGGGAGGACAGAAGAGTTCAGGATCTCACTACAGAATAGATATTCAGCTCTAACCGAGGATGGCGACATTACCCTAGAAGCAATGAACAATAATTTCAGAGATATCATTACTGAGTGTGCTGTAGAAGTAGGCAGTAGAATAGTTAGAGAGGATACCAGTAAGCTGTGTAAGGAGACGAAAGATTTGATTAAGAAACGCGAGAGTATGAAAGCTTCCAATTCAACAGACCAGATAGAATTGGCCGAGATATCAAAGCTAATCAATAAGCGCAAGGTGGCCGATATAAGGAAGTATAACAAGGAAAAAATTGAGCATGCTGTAAAGAATGGGGGAAGCCTCAAAGCGGCAAATAAGAAATTGGGCATAGGCAAAAATCAGATGTATGCGATAAAGGAAAAGGCGGGCAACGTCATCACGAATATGGACGGGATAGTCAAAGTAGCAGAGGCGTTCTATACAGATCTCTACAGCCGCCAAAGAAGTCAGGACCGTAATGAGTTTGGCGGTAGGGAAAAACAGTTAGACGTTCCACCAGTGACGAAGGACGAGGTCAAGAAAGCATTAGCAACTATGAAAAGGGGAAAATCAGCTGGAGAGGATCAGATAACTATAGATTTGTTAAAGGATGGGGGTGATATCATGCTAGAAAAACTGCCCACCCTGCATACGCAGTGCCTGGTGTCATCGACGGTACCGGAACCATGGAAAAATGCAAACATTATCTTCATTCATAAGAAAGGGGATCTAAGGACCTTAAACATAACGGACCAATCAGCTTACTGTCTGTTACGTATAAGGCATTTGCTAAGGTAATCGCTAATAGAATCAGGACAACCTTAGACTGCAATCAAGCAAAGGATCAAGCAGGTTTTCGGAAACGGTACTCTACCCTCGATCATATTCATACCGTCAGCCAGGTGATAGAAATATTCTCGGAATAAAACCAGCCCTTATACGTAGCATTCATTGATTACGAAAAAGCATTTGACTCAGTTGAAACCTCGGCGGTGATGCAGCGAGCCGTACGTGAAAGTGCTGGAAGATATATATATATATATAATGGCTGCACAGCAACCATAGTTCTGCATAAAAAAAAATAACGAAATTCCCATAAAGAAAGGTGTTAGGCAAGGAGACACCATCTCCCCAGTACTATTCACAGCTTGCTTAGAGGAAGTATTCAAAGACTTGGAATGGGAGCAGTTAGGGATAAGGGTAGATAGAGAATACCTCAGTAATCTGCGATTTGCTGATGACATTGCCTTGCTAAGTAACTCGGGGGATGAATTGCAAATAACGATTGATGTCCTAGACAGGAAAAGTAGAAAGGTAGGCTTAAAAATCAATATGCAGGAGACTAATGTAATGTTCAACAGCCCCGGGAAGGAACAGCAGTTTGCGTTAGATAGCGAAGCACTGGAAGTAGCAGGTGAATATGTCTACTTAGGGCAGGTAGTAACCGCAGATCCGGACCATGAAAAGGAAAAAAACAAGAAGAATAAGATTGGGATGGAGCGCATTTTGCAAGCACTCGCAGATTATGACTGGCAGCTTACCGGTATCGCTCAAGAGGAAAGTATACAGCAGTTGCATCTTACCTGTACTCACCTATGGGGCTGAAACGTGGAGGCTAATCAAGAAGGTTCTACTTAGGTTGAAGACAACTCAGAGGGCTATAGAGCGAAAACTGGTAGGGTGACATTAAGAGATAGGAAGCGTGCAGAGTGGGTCAGAGAAATAACTCAAGTTACCGACATTCTAGTGGAAATTAAGAAGAAGAAATGGGCATGGGCAGGACATGAAGTGCGAAGAGAGGATAACCGATGGTCGCTTAGGGTAACAAACTGGATTCCAAGGGAAGGAAAGCGTAACAGGGGGCGGCAGAAAGTTAGGTGGGCGGATGAGGTGAAGAAGTTCGCAGGGGTCAAGTGGATGCAGCTAGCCGGGTTAATGGGAGAAATATGGGAGAGGCCTTCGCCCTGCAGTGGGTATAGTCAGGCTGATGATGATGATGATGATGACGACGGTGAATTGAATTTATTTTGTTCCACTGCCACGAACTGCTCGATCACTTGCAACGCGCCGGCGGAAAGCTGGCATCCAAGCCGAACGTTTGCGACGCGCGCACGGGACGCGGGCAACGTTCGAAGAATGGCGACCCGTCTGTAAACAGAGCGGCGGCTTCCGCGTAGCAGGTAAGAACGGCAATTATGTACTCGCCCGTCTATTGCTCATGCCTCTCTCCCTTATTTGTACACAGCCTCTCAGGGGAGGTGTTTAGCCAGCGCTATAATCTTGTTCTCTGTGCAAAGTAAATAAACGAGGCAGTAAAAGGAAAGGGCCCCTTCTTGCGCCAATAGAGGCACATAGAGAGGCTGATAAGCCCAAGAGGCCTCTGTCGGAGGAACTGCTGCTGGGCGCTTGGCAGGACAAGGGGAAGGGCGTCCAGGCAGTGCGCGCTCTTTGCCGTTATTTGAGCGCCAGCGGACTTGATTCACGTTTGTAAAGCAAGCTGCTGTGTCTGTATATATATTTCATATGCCTTCTCCCACATCGTCACCCATCATGACCTTCTTTCTTCTCTCCTTCCCCTTCCCCAGTGCAGAGTAGCAGGCCAGATTTGAATTATTCGGGCCAACCTCTCTGCCTTTTCCTTTCAATAAATCCATCTATCTATCTCTGAACTGCTGACGTTTTTGCCGGTTCGAGCATGTCAGGAAGCGTATTTAAGTCGTCAGAAGGTTTGCTAGTCAAAATGAAGAGATTACGCAGCACATCCTCCCCACTGAGCTATTCGGGGGAATGCCGGATGATGTACTCGCAATACTCCGCACGCGCTCACACAACAAGTTTCACTTCATGACGAAGGAACATTAAGCGCGAATAATTGCTTTACCTACCCACTACTACGATTTTGATTAAACAGACTGCTATATCAAGACCTGCGACGCAACTACTGGGATAAAACGAAAATATTTTAGCTGCATGTGATTCTAACATCACAGTGTGATGGCGGCGTCATTCAACATTTCTACCATGGTTTTGTAGGCGTAGTTGCAGCCTGGGAAGGGCAGCGCTCAAGGACATGACAAAGTAGTGACTGTACGGGGTGAGGACAAAGTACAGAATACATAAGTCTCTGCATACTGTCTACACATTGCCTCACTTCGCTAGTAGTCGGAGCAGACAGGGAGCTAGAGTGGGACAGGAAGGTGATTGAGAGCAGGCTGGCCTTTTAAAAACCAGACTTAATTGTCTGCTGAGAAGTAGAGGAATGGAGGACACGACGCCTCATGTAGTCGTCTGCCATGGTGGCCGAGTCGCCGTAAGAATTGCACCCTATCTATACAGGACGTGGCATATGGCTCTCGCCTATGCATATACGCAGAGTTCGGTCGCTGAGACGCTGGCACATTGGCACCACGTGTGACTGGAACGGGGACGACGGCATACACACTGAACGTACCGGTCTCGAGCAAAAGCTGCCCCGCTTCGACTGACTAATTCAGCTTGTCTCCATGGGGACAACACAACGGATCAGATCGATTTAGCTCGTAGGACGTAGCGTTGAAAGAGAGTTTGTGTAGATATGTCTTTTGAGAGAAACCAGCGGTTATGTTTAATACGTACGGAAGATCATTGACGGGTGTACCGGACGTTTTTCGGCACTCTGAGAAAACACTGTTCTTGCCGAAAAGAAGGGGGCGACTAATCTTAAGCGTTTGATACTCAACACCACCGCCAGCGTACAGGATGAAGGTAACTGCTCACTTTTTGTGCCCTGAAATTTTTAAAAGCGAAAGCTGTACTGCCCTAACAGGAGCCAAGGTCATCGACGCACCAGATTTCACCACAGGCGCGGCGCGAGGTGGCGTCACCGCGCTCTTTGTTCATCTTCGCACGAGCAGTGCCCAGATACAGCGGCTCTCGCTTCTTCTTCTACTTCACACACCTGCTCCTTCTGCTTCTTCCCATGCCTGGCAAACTTTATTCGTAACGGCATATATCTTCACAAATATGCAACATTGCCTGACATAAGTCCACACAGCTTCCAGTGCTCTGCTTACCCTTTCCCTCCATCGCTACCGTTGGCTATCTGGCTCGCATCTTGTGAATACCCCCTTAAACATCGCCCCGACACCTTCTTGTCTAGACCCGGCTGTGGTGTCCTTGAGGTTCACAGACAGCCGTGGAGGAGGTAAACCGCAGCAACTGTGTCTGACCACGCTTAATAGAGCTTTCGCTCATTAAACTAGACTATCTATACGAGCCTAACCAGGCTTAGCAACAGAACATAACCAAAACTAACGAAGCCTTCGCTTTTATAACCGCGCTTAGCTAAGGTACATCAATATTTTTTTCGGGTTTGGTTTACGTTCAGGCTCACACTTTTCGGATTCGGCTTTGGGTTCGGTTTGCTTGGTTTTGGGATAAGCGTAACTGTAGCGTGTTTCCGGGCTGATGGTTCGGTAGCCATGGTGACCAACGTATTCACTGGCCTTGTGAGGGCTGCAAGCTCTGTGCCAAACAGATTTCGTAGAACTCGGTGCTGCCTTTCACCTACACCAAGTGCCATGTCCTTTTTTGGTTTTTGCAAATCGCGCTTCAATTTCCGCTTGCTCGAGGAGGTACTGTTCCAGCGGCACTCCACACGAGTAGTATAGGCAGGAGGGGCTTGCCGCTTTTGGTGTTACTGTTCCATTATGTTCTGCTTGAGGCCCCTCGTAAGTGACACAGGTTGAACATTTTGCTTTTGGTTATTCTAACGTTGTCTAGCTTGAAGAAGTGACGGAGAAGCGCCCGCATTCCTATGGTGACGAGCGTTATTCTTTGTTTGTAGCAGCTATAGTATCAACTTGGCAAGGTAAGTTGATTAGCGCAGCGCCCTGCTTTAGTCGCGAAGGCAGATATTTTGCGTCGTTGGTGCCTCCACCGGAGGACGACTCCATGGCGTCGATCCAATATTGATGTGAATCGGTGTCAGGGTCTTCGGTTGTCAATTGAATTCTTATTTTGTTGTACGTGTATCTGCGCTGCAGACGCCATGTTCTACAGTCATTGAGAGATTCGGCCTCATACCGTTCGGTAACGTCAATAGCGTTGCGCAAGACGGTACAGTCTGTTTATTGCGCAGCTCTTGTCATTTGCCGGTTTGGCTATGGTTCAAGTTATGACTTTAGGCAAGACGCAATTTTTGACGGACTGGTGGTTAAAAACTATCATAAGCGAGTATACAACTACTACGGTTCCTTCCTGAACCACCGTGCAGCAACAAGTGAATTAGGCGACACCAGTCCGAACGCTGTGTAGCTCTGTGGGGGCCGCATTGTAAAGGATGCGTATATCTCATCTCTCTTCTTCAACCTCGCATTAGTGGGTCCCGCTGCTGTTCCGAATAACATTGATGCATAAACCAAGCTTTTTGGAAGGGTGACATTGCAATTTGGATCATGACAGGATTGGATAGGATAACATCAGGAGTAGAGAGAACCCCACTGCATGCTAAGCGCAGCGCGCCGACAGTGTGCTCCATCTAGAAGTCGCGACAACTCTCAGCGCACACAGCAGATCACCTATCTCTCCTCATGATACACGTCAACAGATAACCTATACAGCCCGAAAGAACAAAATCCCTCGCGTCCAACTCTGCATCCGAAACACTGCTAAATCACACTTCGCGATGAAGTTGCTCTAGCGCTATATTGATAGTCGCATGGGGACGATGCGAGTCCAAAAGGCGGGGCGAGCTATGAGAGACCGTGATGCGCTGACAGACACAAACATTAGACCGTGCGTGCTTTCCCTATTACCTTCTCTACCAAAATTTTTCCAAGGAAGAGCAACGGAAAAAGGAAACGGCTATATGAAGGGTTCCTTGCTGTCGGTATTGATTTTTTGTATTTGATTCGCAGTTTTCTGTGCCCAATTTTAGTGACAGGGAGGAATCACTTTATTGGTGTTTGTTAAAGCTGTGTTGTGACGTTACTGTGTAATTACTAGAGAAAATACTGCGCACTTGAAATTGCACGGCTTATATACCAAACACTTGATACAATGAATTAATGCGCAGACAAGTAAAAGCAACTATCTGAACGCGAAGCCTTGAGGAGCATCAAATGCACAAAGATATTTTTAAAATCGACATGTATATTTTGAGGTATCTGTCAGCCATAGGAGCACATGCATTCCTCGCCGCTAAGCCTAGCAAACACTTTTTACATTTGCTCTTTTCACGGGTACTGCAAGAAAAGCGAAGGAACAATTTGTCAATAAAAGTCATTTTCCTGCGTGATCCAGATGCTGCTAATGCAAATTTAAGCATATAGAAGGTTATAAAGTCATTATTCTACGGCTTATTCTTTCGAAGAGTATAAGTCGACAGAGCTCACGCCAGGCGAGAATAATCTTACTACTTCCTAGTTCTATACTTCTAGAAGTAGAAGTATACTTCTAGAAGTAGAAGGCCAATACTAGCAAAAATTGGGAGAAGGGAACGGGGCAAGAAATGTGCTTTCGATAAATACGCCCAGAACAGTTCATCACGGCTTTGTCCCAGGTCAATGAGAAAAAAACAAAAACAGTGTATGACTAAAAAAAAAAAAGAAAATAAAAGAAATCCTAACTTTACAACGGAACCGTCCATGCTTAGTTCATGACATGTGCCGTAAAACGGATGACTCGTCCATAATTGTTCTGTGTTCTTAGGATGATAATTTAAGTACGACGCTATCTACACAAGGAACTATACCCAGTGTATTCATGTGAACATTCGCCATGCTAATCACACAAAACGGTACTATAATGGTTTTTGTATTAACATCTATTAATTTAGTTTATTTAAGTTTGTAGCAAAATACAGCTTTGCCGTGGGACTGAAGCTTAAGGTCACGTACAAGTTACCTTTAATGGGCCTTTGGCACCCCAGTTGACAGGTGCAACACAACGCAGCAGGCACAGAGGAGCCCAAAATAGTCAGTCAGATGTCGGAATGTAATACAAACGCAAACTAGGGGCAAAACACATAAAATGCAATCGTTAACATGCATCAAAGGAACAGTTTCAAGAACAGTAATTGCTATTACACAACGAAAATAGGAAGCAAATAGTCACGCATGTTCTAAACAGTACATCTTAATTTTTTTTTTCATGTAAACAAGGAGGATGATTGTTCAAGTAGACAAAATATGTCAGGATAACAATGCAAAAGGTTAGGGATTTGCTAGTGAATGACTGCATTCCATAACCTGTCCTTATGCGAGGTTTTATAAAGTTCACGTTTCTAAATACTTAATGCGGATCTGTGTTGATTGAATTTTCTCCAATCTAACATTTCAAGATTTCTGTACATTGATCTTAACACTTTGGTTGAATTTTCTTGGTTGGAGCAAATCAATCAATTGCCTATGTTTGTAGCTTATGACTGGATGGCCAATTATAATTCTATTGTATATGTCTGTAATACGGTTTATTTTGTTTTTGTTGTGTACTTCTTTTGCTTCTGTGGTTTCACGTGTGTAACAATCTTTTTGCGGCATATGCGTTTATTATTTGTGTTAGGTTGTATATGCCTAGATTGATAATGTACTATTTCACTGGTCTGTCAAACTTTGCTTGGGTGCCGGAGGCCTCGTCAGGTTTTTCAACCCTTCGCCTCGGCTGCCCCTTCCTGTGGAAAGAAAAGAAATGAAAAAAAAAAATACTTGAAAATGCATTGCAATCAGTTTTGCAATGTCGGTATATAAATTCGGATAGTCGTTGTTTATAGAAGGCTGTCTTACTTTATGACTTACTTTAAAGTATGAAGACACAATCATACCTAGAGAGATTGTACATGAACCGAAGGTCTTTCTTTTGCAAAATATAAATCTTTTCCCTGTTTGTTTGTGTACCCGCTCCCCATACCAACAGGCAGTACTGAACAGGAGAGTGGACAGTGGAAAAATATAGTTGCTTCCTCAAGTGCATTGGGAGAAGCGGGCGAAATTTATTCAGTATACCTACACCGCAAAAAATGTGTGTGTGAAATTACAGGTATTTTTAAAGACAATTTCTGTACCAGTACAGAGAATGTCTGTTCTACTTCACTAACCGAAATATGTTCACGAAAAAAACAGTAATTTTCTGTTTTCCAGCCGAAACCTTAATTGGAAGGCAAGCAATTCGATGTACTTTTGCCGTCTGTTCTATTTTCTACCGTAAACTGATTTTTACTTGAATAGTAGGTAAATTCTGAATAGAAAGCGAAATGGTATGACTACCCTGAAGACACTGTCCGATGATCGGCTGCGTAACAATTTCGATTCGAAAGAAGATGATTAGAAGCACCACATTCAGGTACGTTGTTTCTTGGCTGCCTGCTACAGTGGTATCTGTTACACATTTTTCCACTTGCCTCTTTCGGTGGCTAGACAACGGCTGTTGCGAGGCCAAACCTTATGGGTGTCATCGAGTATTGCCAGCGCCGAGAGATATTCGTTAGATGGAATTGGCAAGGCTTTCGTCTTAAAATAGTGTTTATTGAAGAAATTGTCGCCTAACGCAATTTTATTGTTGTTACAAGCAGAAAACATGAAATGAAAGACGAGTAAAAAAGATTTATTTGCATAATTATTTTCGCTGCGACAGAAAAAAAAAAACAGAGATAGAAAAAAACGTCGTATATCAGAAAAGTTTTGTCAATTTACAAAAAAAAACTTTATCCGTTGTAAACAGAAAAACCTAAAATCACAGAAAAATTAAAAAACAGAAAACATAGCAGAACAGAAAATTTCTGTATTTTTCAACAAACATTTTTTGCAGTGTATGCATCGGGCAGTTTTGCTGGATACAATGTCTACATGTTAAGACCAGCGGAGACTTTCGTGAAATAGAACACTTAAATACTTATGCCCCGAAACACGTTCTAAGGAGATAGATTCGAACGAAAATGTGATATTTTTATTTATTGGTTTATTGACAGCTGAAAACAGTATTTCGTTTTATTAACATTTAACATCAGCTGGTTGGCACAAAGCCATCTAGACAGATCTTCAAGCCGTTTGTTAGCTGCTGACACTAGAGAAGGTAAGCTTGGCGGGGAAAAAAAAGGCGACTAGCACGCGCACGTGCACTACACACCAAATACAAAGGAAACCATTCTGTTGCTTACGTAGATGCGGCCGAATATGAAGAGACGGACCGCGGTTTCGCGATTTGTGCGGTGACTGGGGCCCGTGAGTCCACGCCTACCAAAATCTTAGCTTCAGCTACTGTACGCACCAGAACCTCCGAGGCTGCAGAGGAAGCAGCCATCGCGCTGGCTATCGCTTCTACCAAAGCAGATGTTAGAGTCAGTGATTCCAAAACAGCCGTACGGAATTTCGGGAGGGGCCGTCTGTCGGCTGCCGCCAGGAATATCCTTAAAAGCTACCGTCCAGTCCCTGGTAGGACGATAGAACTGGTATGGGTTCAGGCTCTCTCAGGCAATCCCGGGAACGAGAAGGCTCACGAATATGCCCGAGGTTTCGTCGGCCGGGCGGTGAGCACCTCGTTTCCCGCGGGCGCGAGGGAGGGCTTGCTCTCGTTCCATGATATAACTCGCCATTTTAGCCTGGGAAGGCGCATCTTCCCTCCACCACACAATTCATTAAGCAAGGCCCAGGAGATACTCTGGCGCCAGCTACAAACCCGCTCCTTCCCCTGCCCCAAAGTTTATTCATATATAATCAAAGAGCAGGTTGACCCTGAATGCAAAGAGTGTGGCGTCGGCGCTACTTTAGACCACATTACATGGGGGTGCGCGGCCTATCCGCCACCCGCCGATTTGCTGCCAGCTCCATCTCTGGAGGAGTGGGAGGCCGTGCTGTGCTGCTCGGACCCGGCCATCCAGGCTCGGGTCATTGAGTGGGCCGAAGAGATCGCCGACAGGACGCAACTGGCGGCCATCTGGCGCGGCCAGCAATCAAACTGAACCTCTTAAAGCCGATGAAATAAATGTTTTCCCATCCATCCAAGGCGCTCGTGTCATCGGCATAGAGCTAGATATTGGAAGTTCTAGGGGTAGCAATTATATCGTTAATACATATAAGAAATAATTAAGGGCCCAGGATGGAACCTGGAGGAACATCGTATTTTATGAATTCAGGATCCAAGGCAAAATCATTTATAACGACAAGCTGAGAACTGTTTGACAAGTAGCTTTGGAGCAGTTGAAGTGCGGCGCCTCTTATTCTGTAGTGTGGCAGTTTTTGAAAAAGTATTTCATGTTTAATTGAGTCGAAAGCTTTGTTGATATCCAATAAAATTCCTATAGTACAAAACTGCATTTTATGTGCTAACTTATATTTAATGAATAATAGAGCAAATTCAGTTGACTTACCTCTCTGGAAACCATACTGGGCTGCAGAGAGCAAGGCATTTTCAGTCAAGTGCTTAGTTAGCCTTAGATTAATTACTTTTTCTACTGTATTGAAAAATAGTGGGAGGACTGATATTGGGGATAGTTACTGATACAATCGATGGCACCCCCTTTGTGTAGAACTATAACTTAAGCAACTTTCATTTTATCTGGAAATATTACTGCAGATAACATATTATTAGTTAAGTGGCATAACACTTCAGATAGAATATCAGAATCCGCTTTGATTGGTGCCGCGGTAATACCGTCGAAACCACATGAACTGTTATTTTTAAGGTCATTAATTAGGTAAACGATTTCAGTTTCTGTGACTGGGTAAAGAAACATTGACTTTCGACAGGTTACACTGAATATACTTATCGAAATCACAAGAACCAGAGGTAGTATAAGGCCCAAAAGTTAAAAAAAGTCTATTGAACACATTACTGAGAGCACCACCACCGTACATTTGATTATCAATCTTTAAATCAGAAGGTAAAACTGTATGATCTTTACCAAGTAAGCTTTTTACAACGCGACATGTCTTTTGAGGATCATAATAAATGTCAGCAAATTTGTTGGCATAGCAGTGGACTCGTGCTTTCTTTCTATTGTTAGCAAACTTGTTATGGATCTCTTCGTATTCCTGAAAAATTAATTTCTCTCTGCATAATAAGAACTTATGAAAACGAGCATTTCGCGCTTTTCTTCTTATCACTAAGTCGCGTGTAACGCAAGGTTTCCTAGCCCTTTTGCTCTTTTTTATTGTGACAGTAAGGAATACGATATTATACAATCCAATTATTTTTTTGAGGAATCGTTCGTATAAGTCATTGGAGGTTAGGATTGATAGAAGTTCGTGCCAGTCAACAGCGACTACAAGAGATCGAAATTGTTCAATGTTCACCTTTGTTATTTATTATTCGTGTAGTGTGTGTTCGGTCTGTGCAGCGAAAATCTGTAGACCGTCCTCTTGGTATAAAACATAAAAGGCACAAATGATCACTAACGTCACTAACAAGGACATCACACATCGTGTTATCATGAACGCAGCTTCATAAACAAAAGTCTATTAATGATTCAATATTATCAGTGATGCGGGTAGGGGTATTGATAACATTACAGAAGCCATAAGAAGACAAAATGTTTACGAAAGTGTTAGATACATGGGAGGGTCGAAGCAGATTGATATTAAAATCGCCCATAATAATAATAGGAAGTCTGTTGGATTCGGGATTTCCACAGCTGCTCTTTGCGCAGCCGCCGCCCGTTTCTCTGTTGTTTTCCTCTTTCCCTTTCTCCCGTATCAAGAGATGAAGGGATGTCCGGACGACTTGTCACTGTCACTCGGCCACAACTCCGCTCCTGCGTCCCGATGGCTTATCTCATTGGCGCCTTTTGGCGGGAACACGGCACCGCTTCGACGGCCGCGCTCGCGCGACCGCCCGAGCGGGACTGTTATGACCGTGCATGGTCCGCACTTGCGCGCACTATTGTTCGCCTGTGGGCATGGATATGTGCTGTGGATATGTGCTGTTGGCGCAAGGGCTCTAAGTGAGCCTGTTTCCATGAATCTTTTTGTGTGAGCCTGCTTTGCTTTGTCGAGACCCTGCAAATGCCAAATTGGCCCTGTCAAGGGAACCTCAAGAAAAGTACAAAGAAATGTCGCCCTGTGGGAAATAGCCGGAAGTGCTTTGTTCAACCTTTCAACCTTCCCGTCCAGAGGCGCTTTTGTCAAGGGAGGAATGCCTATTGTCCAAAGGAGACGACAGAGTGACACGTCCGCTGACGTACAGGACAAGAAAGGAGCATGACGAATACGGCCATTAGAGGAATTCCCGGGAATGAAGGAGAGATTTGCAATTGTCGGAAAGGGACAATGCTGGGAGCAGTATGTGGCGCGCACGTGCACTTGGGTTTCTGAGAAGGAAATCCACTTGCCGGAACCACCATATCGGATCTTTGCAGAATAGAAATGTACCTCCTCGCCATTCCCAAGCTCTACCCGCCAACAAGTGACCACGCCCAACGAAACAATACCGGACCAGTCAGTGCATCAGACCATCAGTGCAGTGATGTGTTCGATTGGATGCCGATATCTGAGGGGCGTGCCCTGGAACTGGTTGGTCAGCATCTTCAGAGAGGGGCTGGACATAGGGGGTTTTAAGGACGTTGCAGAGCACGAAATGAGGCTCTGAGCCCTGGGTAAACGGCTCATCCAGACGCTTCTCGCTATGAACTCTTAACGCTTGCCATTTTGCTGATATACCCTTCTTTTTCATGTAAATACGTTTTCTTAAAGTGCCATTAAACCTGCTTGTATATATTTTACCAACTTCGAAGATTCAATCCTTCATCAACCCGGAGTCTCTGCACGCTGCCAAGTGAAGGCCGGGTCGACTTAGCCCCAGCGTCACGACCGGGCCCAGAGAGAAACCCCTCCGAGACATCGCAAGGTGCGTACGCTACTGTTCTTGTCTGCCGGCCTTTGTCCGCGCAGACCAGTGTGTACTCGATCGCGCTCGCCCGCTCCGGGTCGTACCTGAGAGCGCAGCTCGAGTCTGTCAATCGTGATCCAACGATCCGCAACAGCGGTGGTTGCCCACTCTCTCTCAAAGGAATCGTTTGGTCACCGCGTGAGAGAGAACACATCACGCCCTAGCGCGCATTCCTTGTCACTTCGTGCGCGCAACGGAGCCTTGCTCCTGGCGCGCTCCTGGGACGCTATGACTGTGTACAGCTGGAGGACGGCGTTGAATAAACGTCTCCTGTGTGAACTAGGAGGCTTGTGTCCTTGCAGCGAAGCACTCTCCTCTCTGCGGAGGTTGAGTGCGCGCTGCGGTGTTTCAGTGTTCGCGTGGTGGCGGCTGATAGAGGCTTCGGTTAGCGGGACGCTCGAACCCGCGGTGGTTGGTTGTCGATGCCCACCTAGAAACCAGGAGTCCTAATACAGAAAGTTTGTCTAACATAAATTCAAGAATCCGAAAGAATTCTTCGCTAGAGCCTGATGGTGGTCTGTAAATAACGCCATCCATAAATGCCCTGGTCTTAACAAAAAGCGATTCAATGCTCTGGTTAAAAAAAGTGTAGTCAGATGCGACTTCATAGGAAAGGCTTTGCTTAATGTATACTGCAACACCCCACCTATTTTATCGTTTCTGCATAAATCTTCACATTCATAACGTTCAAAATGTACTGTATCATCAGAATTCCTAAACCAGGTTTCTGAAAAGCCCAAAAAATCAAACACATACTTTAAAAGACAAAAAACTGCTAACTTTTTCATCCTTGTTACGCGAACTGTGCACATTCTGTTGATAAAAGGAAAAGTACTTCGCCTGCTTTTTGTTTAATAAAAAAAATGCTACGAAAAGGTTCCATGTTATGATAAGCACAACCAGAGTCGAGACCTACCATTCTTATGAAGAACAGGCCGCAGCAGAAAATGCTTACCGCTTATCATTATAGTTTTTTCAGATCATGTTCGTCGTAGATCCTAGAAACTTTATCGCCTTCTGCCTTTCGAGAAAGGATGCGCCCGTCTTTCTGCCACACGACAGCATGGTTAAGTTCGGTTCCCTTTGAGCGGGCTAGCCAGAGTAACTGTTTGTTTTCCGAAGTTGTTAAGAAGCTACACGTCCTAGTCTTTTTCTCTCAGAAGAGTACGACATTCCATCCATTTCTGTTTTAGGGATACGTGACGAAATCTAGCAATGATGACTGGTTCCTTTCCAGACTTTGGTGCCAAGCGATGCAGAGCTTCAAGATGCGAGTCTTTTAGCGTTGGGAGTTGTAGCGAAGCTGCTAAGGCATTCATTTGCTCAAGAAGGTTGGCATGCTGTTTTTGAACGACAACCATGCACTTCCATGTTTAGTCTGCGATTGTATTTCTCCAATTCATTTATCTGAAGCATTATTTTTCTGGTCAGAGCGGATTTTCCAGTTTCAATGTTTTCTACCTTTTTGTTAGGGCAGTCATGTCGTTCTTTTGTTTCTCAAGGCTTTCTAGCACAGTGTCATACTTGTCGGAAACTAGTTTAATTGAACTTTCAATACATTCAACTTTAGCAATGAGTTCACTAAGTGCGTCAACCTTGGCAACGAGGGGAAGAAGCAAAGAAAGTTCGTCATTCAGGTCCTTTAGCAGGCGTTAAATATTTGCATTCTCAGCTGTTGAAGAAGCACCCTCACTTTTCTTTATTGCTGACTCACAAATTGCGCATTTCAAAGTTGACTTAAAGAGTCACCCTTGTTGCGAAAGCTCTACGCAGACGCACCAGAACATTTTCCAAGGTGATAAGAATAGTTACAAGTGGACTATACGCATTTCAGCATCAGTCACATCCTCATGGCAGGCCAAACACTGCCACATGTTCTCAAAATGAGGGTTCTCTAAAAGAACAGCAGGAAATAAAAGAACAGCAAAAATCAAGAACAACGGCAGCAGCAGTGGTTACCGAAACGAAATTCAAAAAAGGTATACTAAAACCACTAACCCGCAAGAATATTGCGTAGTAGTTAGAGCAGATCACCGCGTGCTGCCTGCCACCGCTGCTGTGTGCAAATGTCAGCGCAGCCTGAGGATCCCTCATTTTAAGCACGGCCAGGGCACTTCTATGCCCTGAAAGTCAACAGTCGTGTAGCCAAGTGAGCAGTCCTTATCAGGGGAATTATGGGAAAATAAAGTTGATCCAGATTGGCAGAGACGAGAGCAATGTAGGCGTTTTCTGCAAGAATATTGCGTAGTAGTTAGAGCAGATCACCGCGTGCTGCCTGCCACCGCGGCTGTGTGCACATCAGCATAACCTACAGAAATGTAGCTACCAGATCCGTTATCGCTGGGATCGAAATTAAATGCAGTAACTACGAAAAATGAGCAAGCGCCACTGGCACTAAAATGATAGTCCCGGATATGCCGATATATAGTGCTGATAGCGCACTCTCATGGTAAGAACGGTGAAAAATTGTTAATCTAGCTACTCCATTCCTCTACTCCCAACGTTACTGAACTCATGAGGTGTGTTCTATGGGTTAAACTAAATTGCAGGTTACGGAGCCTGTTTTACGAATTTTCTTTTCTTTTTTGCAATAGATCCGTTTTAATAATTACGGGAAGAGACAGGGAACAAATGGCCTATTGGTTTCTACGTAAATGACAATTTTTACTGCCCCAGGCAGCACAACAGCCCGGGCCAATATTGTCAGTGAGTTGGCAGAGATCAGCCCTATGTAGGCCCAGCGCTGCCATCTTATGGCTGGTATTGGTTGTGCCATTCTATAACACGTCCAACACTGGCCCTGAGGATTCCATTGGTAACCAATATTGTTCGTACCTATTTATAATGATAACAACATTGGCCCGTCATATCCGATGCCCTCACAATATCGGTGGTACCATTATACAAGGATGGCAACGATGGGCCTTGATGTCCGGCGTATCACCGGTGTTGGCGCTGCCATGAGATAAGGATGGCTATAACGGACAGCATTAGCCGGCAGTCCACTGATGTTGGCCAATATTCGACATATGCTGGACAATAATGTCAGCTCTGTTACAATGGCCCGCCAATGTCAGATATACACCGGCATACCTTACATATCAACGGTATTGGCATTGCCCTTTCATAAGGATGGCTATATCGAACAGCGTTAGCCATTACTCTACTGACGTTGGCTATTATATGGCATATGCTGGACAATACTGTTAGTTCTGTTACCATGTCCCGCCAGATGCATTGGCATACACTTTAGTCAACATTGTCTTGTCTATTTCACCTACTGGTCAATATTAGATGCAAATTAGCATATGGCTGGAAATATTCCGTGGGAAACCGCATTAGCGTGCTTTTGCGGTTGGCAGGCTCATTTAATACTTGGAGTCGTTAACTGTGCTGTTATAATCGATGTTTTCAAGTTACCTTTGCAATTTTTAATGCTTCGGAAATCTTGTGTTTAAATAGTTATAGTTCCGCGGTGCTGGTTTCCGTCGTGTTTGCTTTAATTCCACCTAGCTGTTGTTGATGTTGCTTGGGATTGCACCATGTTCTTTTACACTAGATCTTCATTGACTTAAGCTGGCACTGTAATCAATCCACATGTATACTGTGACGAATTTGGATGAGACCGACGATCGGTCAACGGCATCAAATAAGTTCACCACCGTTTGCTGGTCCGGGCGGCGGCGGCGATAAATAGCTCCACGCCGACCGAAAGATCAGAAAGAATCAAAACGACATGTCATATATCGTGCATAGGCAATGGTTGCTATTTTTTGTAATCTATTCGGCAATGGTCTAGGTTCTTCCATGGCTGCTCCCGTGGCGATTCCTGCTGCTCTGGGTGAAGAGAATTCCAAAAGTTTTAGCAAATTTCTTTGCCCCCGAGTGTATCAGTTTTAACAACAGTGGCTTCAAACAGACGATTACCGCAGGACAGGCATGCAGTGCGATGCAATTAATGAGCGATAAGCGTCGGCCTATTAAGGCTCGTACGTGACTCAGATCGAGTATGGCGAGCGCGCTTCCATCGAAATACACTTTAACAATACACTTGGCCGTTGAAGCTATACGAATACGAAGCATCGCAGCACATACTTTCGCTTAAACGATTCAACAATGGTGATCTAAATTAAAGCTGGGTTATTGAGCGGTAAATTAAACGTCGGTCCGCATATGCATGAACGTTCCCACATATGGCAAATCGTATCGACGCTTCCTGCTTCGTTGTCGCTCTAAGAAGTGAAGTATTAGAAAAAAATGGAGAGAAAACACTGCACGTACATTCTCAGTATGAATAATATTAAGGTTATGCTGAAACAAATAACTGGGTTACAGTTTCACTTTTCTTCATCGCACTCGTTCGCACATTTGTTTTTTCTCAAGCGTCCGCTGTTGTTGACGACACACCGCGCACTTCTGTTCCAGTCCACTGAGGGCACTCACTCGCGCCGAAATATGGACGCTCTGTTCGCTGCTTGCTAGGGTGTATTGAAAACATCACAAACAAAGGAAGAAAAACATTGAGGCACGGCGCCAGCAACAGCGGCGCCGACTTGCCCGAGTAGATGCGCTCTGCAGGTGGGGTTGTCGGGTTACACGCTGCGCGATGCAATCCAAGACGCAGGCCCTGACGCTCCACGTGTGGTTCAAGGTGCACACGGCCGCCGCCCGGGCGGGAATTTACGACGCAGTGCGTCAGCCGCTATACTTTAAGGCTCTATTTCTTTCATATACCTCTTTGACATACGTGCAGCTAGCGTAACTGACGTCTTAGGGTTTGCAAGAGTAGACCATTCCATACGTGTAAAATCAAAAATACGACTACAATGACCATGGCGCATTAATCACTGATGGAATATCGCACACATACGGTACTGGTAAATGCTCTATGATTATCTTGAAACACTGATTAGGCAAACGAGTACGCCAGCTATTTGCTAAACAAGCCGCGAATATTCAAATCACTGCAGTGGCAAAAATGATCGCAGAGCCAGCTATAGAGTCGCCCGCGGCACGGCGGCGGGCCGGCTTCCACATTTCACAAGAACTTGAAACGCGAAATATATCCGCGGGGGGCTTTACCACACTGAATTTCATAGGAACACAAAATAGCTTCGTGTAGTGGCCAGTATACAAGAGCGGCAGCTAAGCAGAACAGCTTTGATTCGACGCCATGCCAAGTGCATGGATATCATAATTTTAGAATTTCTCGTTTGTTTGTTCTTTTTTTCGCACAAGTGCGAAAAAAAGAAGTCTAACGTTTCTCCGCTTTTATTCACACCCCCAATTTCGCGATTCCGTCGTCGTTCACTGCAATACAATGCTTGCGCTACATATGGCAACAATGAATAACTGTAGAGTTCAAAAACTAAATAAAGCAGTCGTTGTTTTACAATTAAGCTTAATTCGGTATCAAAGCTTATTTATTCTCTAACTACCTCCGTGGTGGAACAGTTACAGGCGTTCGCGGGGAAGGTAGTTTTTTTTTTTTTTTTTACAAATATTGTGTATGGAGAGAAGATACCCACATGTAAACTGACTTGTTAGCATTTGAACGAAAAAGAATGTGAAAGAAAAGACTGGAAACACAAATAAAATACGAAAAGGTACAATGGTTATATTAACAACTGGATTACAATGACACATCTTTGTTTCGCACACGCTCGTTCACAGTTTTCCAACGCCTGCTCTCCGTGCTGACGCACCGCTTAATCCCGTCCTCGCGCACTTCGCACTCCTGTCGTTCCCCGATCGCACTCTCTCACCGCATGCGATGCGAGCAAGGTCCGAGGTTGCATACGCGCGTCGAAATCCACGCAGGTGCGCCAAAGCGGTGGACGGGTCGACGCACCACTCAGGGTCCAAGGGGCGGACGGCCGCCGCCCAGGGGAAGGAATTGCGCAGTAATAAAAAGACAAACGCTAAAGGCGGAGTCACACTGCGGAAACAGTTGGTCAACTCTGTCCGTCAACAGCGTGTTCGCGCAGTGTTGGCGGCCCTGTCACATCGCGCCAACACGAACTATTGGGAAACATGTCGTTGTCGCCCGCCAACAGCTGCCGCGAACTTGTTCTCCGACAGCTGGGCGACACCGTGTCACACCGCGGAAACTTGTTGCTCGTTGAGGCGCTATGTCAGGAGCCGCCCATTTTGCTACTATTTCGTCCAAATTCATGCGCTATACACGGGCCTGTGAAAAATTCAATAGACAAAGAGGCTGTCCCAATTACTCTGAACTTGCTTTAATGATGAACGAGGGCACTGTTATATGTGGGAACCTCGGTTCGGTTCTCACTCTAGTCGATCTCCTCAGGTCCCGTCCTGAGAAATGATGAGCTGTTTGGAGGAATGGGCAGAGACTTACGGCAGAGAAGACATTACATGAGATTTATCTACATACTCACAGGAGTACAGGAAAGTCACATGAGAGGAATTTGTTAGGTCTCGACCGTGAGAACGCGAATCCGACAGACCACCACCTTGGCTTGCAACACAACACGAGTGGAATTCCTCGTCCGGACGTCGAGTCGGCGTTCTGACCGCACAACCATACAGCTCGCCCACGCGAGCTTCGCTGATCCGATCACGTCATACGCCTTATCAATAATTAACCACTCGATTACAAATACACTTCTTCGTTTCACACTCGCACGTTCGCACACAGTTTTCAAACATCCGCTCTCCGTGCTGACGCACCACTCACTCCTTTGCCCATTTCTTCACGTGCCCGCTCTCATTGTCGACGCACCACGCACTGCTGCTCGGTGTCCCGTGATCGTACTCTCTCGCATCAAAGCATGGACGCTGTATTTGCTGCGCACTAAGCCCATTCCAAAAAGAAAACACCACTACCAAAACAAGGTAAACACGGATGGCACGGCGCCAGCCACCGCGGCGCCGAATCGTCGGAGGGACCCTGAAGATGGGGGTTGTCAGTTTACATGTTCCCATGCACACACACGGGACGCTCACGTTTGGTTCAAGGTTCACGCAGCCGCCGCCAAGGCGGGAATTCCCGGCGCAATAAGTAAGCAGCTGACGTTACGGCTGGCAGGCAGCAGCGCATATCATCGCCACCCGCGGGAGGCGCCGTTGCCGAACGTCCGTGCCCTTGCCAACGGGTGAATGCGCTGCCTGCAAGACGCCACAACGGGGGAAATGGTTTGATTGGAAACTCTGCAAAAAAAGAAAACCGTATCTCCAAGTAGGAAATTCGCAGGAATGAGTCAATCAGCTCAAATATGAGTACTTTGGTTGGTCTGTTGTCGTCCTGAAATTCGCCCGGCCAGCGAACAGGCCGAACACCGTTGACGGACACTGTTTCCTGCTTGTTTTGGTTGCCGAACACTGTCACACCGAGGTAACACTGCAGCAACCTGTTTGGCTTCCCGACTGTTCGTGCGGTGTGACATGCTGTTGGGGAACAAGTTGGTTCGGAAACTTGTTGACAGCTTGTTTGGCAAACTTGTTTGGTTGAACACTGTCACACCGAGGCAACACTGCAGCAACCTGTTCGGCTTCCCTGCTGTTTCTGCGGTGTGACATGCTGTTGGGCAACAAGTTTGTTCGGAAACTTGTTGGCGGCTTGTTTGGCGAACTTGTTCGGTTGATGTCGCTGTTGTGTTTCTGCAGTGTGACTCCGCCTTAACAGACTCGAGACTTCTTTCAAACATTTCCGGGCTCTCAAAACAGGTTGCATAGAGAAATGTGCTTTTACCGCATTTTCTTGGCCAATAAAATATACGCAAGAAACTAAACTGAGAAAGAAACAAGCGCCTAATGAATCGGGCGAACAAACGACTAATCTAGCAGATAGAATGATGCTGACGGTGCGGATATATGAGAAAAAATGTAAGCATCGTATGCAACTACCTTATAAAGAGGTGGCAAGTCGTGGTACCGAGATGCTTACCTCAATAATTTTCAACAAACTTGCTTCAAATCCTCATTTCAGGGTGATTGAAGTATTCCACTCGATTGAGCACTATTGTATGAAAGCATTTTCGTTGGTATGCTAAAAGTGAGCAAACTATTCGTAGTAGAACACAGCATTCACAAAATACAACTTGAACAGGTTTGGGTGTTGTAAACAAAACAGCTAGGCGCCTCTCCAGGACGACGACGCGCTTCGCTGCTGACACAGAGCCCTACATAGATGAGCAGCAACAGCAGCGCATCGTTCAAGGCTGATTCAAGTCCTGTCATCTAGGAAACGCTTGCTAAACGGAGGGTACAAAACCAAGACCATCGATCTGCTGAAAAAGCGATTACTAAAAAGCTCGAAGGATGACGCGACAATCGCTTAGCCGGCATGACGGCGGCAGTTGTATTTTGTTTCAAAGAGGGCGCTCCGTTCTTTAGTCCATCCAACGGCCGCTCGTTCGCTCGGCTCGACGTTCGGTGGCACCGCGCACGGAAAATGCTTCTTTCTTCAAGAAATATTCCATGTAAGTTCTCAAATTTTTTCATTCAGGATTTATAAAGCGTTTGTGTATATTGGAGCAAAATATTAGCCTCTTAGATTGAGCATTTTTTAAATTACAAGCGTTGTCTTACATTTCATTGTTGCTGCAGGCTGCGTAAGCCATGTGCTAGGGAGATTTGTCTTCTTTTAGCATATTTCTTACGTTGTTAACTTTTCAAAAGTGGTTCTCAAGTATGCGCGACTTGATTCCGATCATTTTGCAGCTTATTTCAAGTTAAACCGTTGCTGTTTTGCAGAGTACTGATTTCCTAAAGTAAACAACTGCGTCGCATCGTAGCCCTAAAAGCCAACTTCGGATATTCACGGCGTTACAGTGGCTGGAACGGCGTATAGCCGTCACTTGGCTCGGCCGCTCGGGTTCCCTCGGGTGACCTCGGGCGGAGTCGGTGGAGTCCGGGCAAAAGCATATATTTTCGTGTCTGGTGCGATAAAACGCTAACGCATGAGTCGCGCGGCAGCACTATGCGCAGTGAGCTGAGGACCGCTAAAGCTTTGCCGCTCGGCGCTGTCGCCCAGGTTCTGGGTTTTTAGAAATCGCTCATGATGCTGGAACCAGCTCGCGAGGCAGCCAATCGCAAAAGGCTTTGGGGTACTCACCTTCGTTGTTTTGTTTTTTTTTTTTGTTTTTTTGCATGCAAAGTTTGTTTCCCTTGTCCGGTATGAGCGAAAATCCTGCAGACGCTCATTTCGTCTGATCCGTGCATATATGAGCGCATCGAGACGGTTTAGTAAAAGCTTGGTAGTGTAGTATTGCAAAAAAAAAAAAGGCTAGTGTGGCTAGATATTGCTAATTTTCGAAAGTTGCAGAAAAACGCCACTGCTTTCAATCATGTCTGCATCGCAGTATAGTAGCACGCCGCTGCGCTGGGACCATTTTTTTGGGGTGGCGGGGGGGGGGGGGGTGACAGTGCTCCCCCCTTTATTCCAGTGTTAAGAATGCCTGAAAACCTTTCTCTGACAATGGCCTGTGCGTGGGGAACTGCATCCCAAGCAGCGTGGACTGTGGTAGATGCATGTACTGCACCTAACTATTATCCCTGAATCAGGTTCTGTCGCCACTGTGCATGAATTCCTGCCTCATAGGGAAGCCGACTTGTAGGTTTTGCAACTGATCTGTTATAGCATGTCCAGCAGGGCGGGAGCCTTCAATGTGAGCGCTGGGTGGGCTCAGACAATTTCAGTTCCAGGCCGGGTTCGGGTTTGTAGCATGTGGCCCGGGTCGGGCTCAAAATTAATGCCCGTGCACACCTCTAGTCGCGTCGGTTGTGTAGCACACGTTTGGCGCCCGTGCATGCTTTTGATTTTGTTCTCCGCACCATGACACTTTGCTCCAGCATCAAGACTGCATGAAACATCAGTATGCATTTTCCGGTCGTTATGCTAACTGATCGCCCCACTGCCCTGGCACAGCTATGTTATACCATGTGTAACATAGAGTTGCAATCGTGGTATGCTTTTATCATGATTTAGAGGCATCGATTTAATGGAGACTTTCTTTCCTTGCATTTAGGGCTCTTAGCTCTATAACGCCCGCAGTCCAGCTGCTCCACTTGTATCATCGCACTGCTTTTGCACAAGCAATCATCTGCCATCAAAGGAGTGCTGCGTGAATGTGAGGCAGACAACATCATCATCATTTTGGTGCTGCACAACCTGTCAACAACTGTGGGAGCCTTGCCATGAAACATGCTGTGTGTAAGGAAGCATTGCCTCGGTACGTATGACACATTGCCTTTGTTTTGCTTTATATAAAGGCTTTAAAAAAGGCTCTGCTGGCTTTTCGCTATATGATTGCATGCTATATGACTTTTTCTAGCTTTTTAGCTCAAGACTTACTTGTTCAGAAGTCTTGCCCACAGTATGCAGAAAATAATATCCTTCATGTCCCTGGCAGTGCTTTAATAGCTGGTGCTATATTTCGTTGCTTTATTTCAACAGTATGTGGCTATTTCAAGTTGAGGCATGATTGAGTGAACCTGTGGTGTAATAGCACAATAACGGACATAGCTTGTTGAACTGACGAAGTAGTTGTCATTTGCGTAACACGGGAGAGCAGGTGCTTTAAGTGATGGAATATTTAGCATACTTGATTATGCTTGCATTACAAGAATTCGCAGGAAGCCTGTATTGAGGTTTCAGAGAAGAAAGCCATTACGTATTCCTCAGGTTATTTGCCTTCCACTCTCCCTTCATTACTGCTGCCTGCACTGTATGTATTTGTTCATACAGACATGCAGTTACTGACTGCTTGTACATTTCTGGTTGCCTACACTGGCTTCAGTAATGTAGATGTAATATTACTTTGATCTAAACCAGGCTATTTACTTTGCTCAAAGTGACAATTATAATTAATTCTCTCCCCAAGCCATTGAGATTTGCCATTAGCTCCCAACTCGCTTTATTCGCAGCTGCAATGAATTTATTCTGTAACCCTAGAGCAAGACATTTGCAGAAAGGAGATCATCATGCAATACTCGTGCAAATTTTGTAAATTTTAGAGGACATTCTGTTTGTTTTTGCATATGCTTCGGTGTTCGGAAAACAGAGCAGACTAGCTTACAGTGCAGGAGGGGTGGGCTGCAAGACAAAAGGAAATTATTAGTGCAGCTGCTCATTCAGGCGTGCATTCCTTGTGCATTTATTGCTCTTATATATGTGCACCTTTGCCTGCATGCTTGCCAGGGCTTTCCCCATAATGGATGGCAGTGATCTTGCCGCCCGCCTCTCGGGGGACTGCCCTTTACCAACTACTTGCCCACAACCAACTCACCTCCTGGGCTTCAAATTTGTCATACTCAAGGACGATTTTCTGTGTTTGATGTTACCAGTGACGTCACTTAAGATACGCAGTGTGCATCATTGGTCCATTAGTTTCATTTCGGGATGTTGTCACCCCTTATATTCCCTACTCATATTTCTTCTTCTACATCCCCTTGCAACTGCCAAACGAAGTAAGACGTATAAAACTGCCAAACTCCCGCAGTCTCTAAATGCTAAGTCAACAACCAAAAAGCTTTTACATGTCTAAATAAAAGTAGAAATGATCCGCCGATTATTTTTTTGATTGTCATGTCTAGTCAGACGGTTTAGTGAACTGCCACATGACCAAGCAAATTGCAACTGTAAGTGCACTGAGGAGTCATGCGTTAGAGCAAGCATATGGATCTTGTGTTGCTTAGCTGCTTAACTCCAAATATCCTCCTTTGTCAGACAAGATATTTTTTTAGAAAACTGGATGAGCCTGAAGAAAGCAGATTGGATTCTTAGCAGCATTGTTATTTCTTACACGTGCGTTCTATCCCTGTATACATGAACTCGACAGAATTGGGTTGAATACGTCTGTCGAGTGAAAAATCAGTTCTGGGGTTCATGTATACACAGTCGGGTCGAGTAAAATAGGCGGCGGAGCGGGTTGCGTTAACTCGCCTGCAGGGGGTAGGTTAATTCGCTTGACCCGCTTATCTAAAGGCATGTAGACACTGTCCAGTCAGGGAGTCTAGTTATGGGGAACTCTGGGCTATGAAAAATCCTCTGGAGCGGCGACGAGCGTCACTCGAAATGAATGCTTTTTAGCGCTCATCAACGATAAAAAATAATCGAAGCTCTCGATAGTAAAAGGCAATGGGATCAAATACGAGTAAGAACTTGCACAATAACTTCGAATCTCGATGCAACGCTCTGCTACGATACTTACTCACTAGAAAGCGAGTTCATGTAGACATCAGCCGGGTCGAGAATGATGACCTTGCTTACTACACGCTGATTCAACCCGGTGCTGTCGAGTCCATGTAAACAGGGCTATTGTACTTGTAATTTTAGGTGAACTCTCATTTCGTGTATTGCACATTAAATTTGAGTGATATTGGTGCTTTCTTGCGTATGTGCTGTTTTGTTCTGCAAACAGTACTATTTCTCCAGACACAATCTTATTTTTAATTTGAGTACAAAATATTGTCCATTTTTGAAAAAAAAACAATTTGTGAGTCTGTTAAGAAATTTTGATTTTGAAATATATTCACAAAATAGCAACATTTTATAGATACTGAAATGTAAAATGTGTGCGAAACAACTTTTCAGCTCAGGATTAAACTGGGTTTTCAAGGAACTTATTGTGATAGGGTGAAAGTGAAAAATCACTGTCATGCTAGATGTATCGTTTTTTTATGATCTCATAGTCACATGAAGCATTGTATTTTATGGTGTGCTTAAGCAATGAAAATAATATTTGGCCTCAGATATTCAGGCAGATTACTATTCTCTATACCAACAACTACTATGAATGGGTTTTAAGAAATCAGATGCCCGAGCACCACACCTGTTACCTGGACATAAAATCACCCATGTATGCCTAACTGAATATAATCTTGCACGTGGAAGGTTGCCGATGGTATGGCCATATGATTAGCTGTGATGAAGGAAAATGCATACCTGGTAGGCTGCTAGCTGATAAGGAAGTACAATATCATTGTACTTAGATCTAGCATAACATTTTCCTGCCTATGCAAAGTAAATTTCTAGTACTTGCTCAATTGCTCATTGCAGGCTGCCTGTAATAATTTTAGCTGAACAAGCATGCACTGTATGATTACTAGAACTTCTTGTTGGGCTTGTTCGTGTTTAGTTATTATAAACTGAAGGCGCCAAAACAATGCACGCACACAAGAAAAAAACGGGACAGAGTTCCACTCACAACTGATTTATTGTGCAGAACAGAGTACATATATATCTCACTGCAGGCACATGCCCAAGGAACACATTCAGCTACATCACATTCAGCATCATGTAGTTTAACATAAGGTATGTTCAAGAAATGCTTTCTCAGAGAAAGAGGCTGTGGTATGAGGCATGGGCTTCTTGAACATATCTTATCTTAAACTACATGATGCTGAATGGGTTCTTTGCGCATATGCCGGCAGTGAGATATATATGTACTTTATTCTGCACAATAAATCAGTTGTGAATGGCGCTCTGTCCCGTTCTTTTTTTCTTGTTTGTGTGCATGTTGTTCTGGTATCTTTAATTTATAATGAGCACTGTATGAAAACTATTCCTTGGTACATTACAATTAAGGCAAATGTTTATAGTAGAATGCAGCAAGCAATAAAGCTGTGAAAACTAAAAAGCTGGAACTTGAAATGGTACGGTTATCTTGAGAATATTATATGCGTACACAGCCTTGAGAATATCTGCGATCTACACATCTCCTTCAGTTAGCCGATTGAAGATAGCTTGATTGACTCTGTCAGGGCAATTATTTCTTTATTCTGGCCGCAGTAATGTATGCGTGCCTGTAACTGGTGTACTGCAGAAAAATATTCTTTAATGTGTTCTTTAATATCATCCAGTCTTGCATGCTCAGTAATCCATATTGTCTATTGCAGGAATGTTTAAGTATTTTTTAAAAATTGAAAGTTCTGGAGCCTGAACCGTCAGATTTTCAGGAACTGTAATTCTATATGAACACTAAGCATCTACCTGAAGTTATCGGTTTGCCGGAAGCAGGTTTTTACTTCCAAATATCTTTCTTTTGTATCTGGAATGGATATTATTTTGCATATAGGTTTATCATCCCTACGTCATAAGATGCTGCATGCCTTTGCAGGCCCAGAAACCTGTCGCAAAGTGCTCTAAAAGAAGAATGTGTGGCAATAGGCCTTCAATATATACAGTAAAACCCCTTTATAGCCACTGAGGCCAGCGAAAATATTTACTATATCATGGTCTTTACTGTATCAGTGGTCTGTGATGACATGGTCCTGAAAGTGCTGTCTAGTAGTTAAATAGGCACTTACTGAACACGTCTTGTTGCTTAATGAAAAAAACCTAAATACCTTCCATCTCGCTTTTATCATCTCTTTGTGTAATTTTTTCATTATAAAATTTCTCTACATCTTGTGGAAGTACCTTTGAAGCACGAAGACGTGATTACGAATGCAACCAAGTTCGATTTCATGTAAAAACTAAAGCCTTGCATGAACATGGTGTCCCTTTTTGCTCTTTCTGTCTTTTAAAAGGCAATAAGTAATAAATTCGCATGGCACTCAAGTGCTGTAAGACCTTACTCGCTGCACCTCCACTTTCTGCCACCACTGCCTCATGATTTGTACTGCACATTGCAGTGAATGTTGACCCATTTCTTTCCCTTCCCTATTTCTTGCTGCACGTTTACTCCTTTACTTCCTGAATGGAACACGCTGCCTCCTTGCTATGTTTGTAGACAGCTTTACTTTTTTCTTCTTAGCGCTGCGCGCTTTCCCTCACGGCTCCAAGGCTTCTGTAAAGTAGGCTTCTTCTGACTGCTGCTACGGCTAGTAGTAAAGCCACCTAAACGAACACTCGGGGTTATTGTTCTGTTTTCAAATACAAAAAGTCTTGGCTTCGCGACTCTAGGTAGTGCGCGGGAGTCGTCGCCAGGGTCAGAAGCACTTTAACCGATTTTTACCAAAAACATCTTTACTATAAAGGGGGAAAATGTACAGTTGCTTATGGAAGATGAACTGGGACTTCAGTTTCACTTTACTATATCAGAGGTTTTACTAAGCGGGGTTCTGTATTTTGTACTCGATCGTATAGAGCACCCAGACTTCAAATATGTGTTTGGATAAGTGTTGAGAAGGTGAGGTTAGATCTTATTGTGATATATGCTTGTCTTCTGTGCAGATGTGATTTGTAAGACCCACGGACCAATCTCCTCAACAAACTGTTCCTGAACAGTTGTTTCCTGCGGGGTGCCCAGCTTACTACCTGGGCCATGTGCTTCCCCCGCCCCCTCAACCTCATCACTTGATCCATTGACCCTTCACTGCCAACTATCATGCTCAACACAGTCCACTGCCATTTTCCATCCATGGTGGACACTGCCCTGAAATGCACCCATGCTCAGCCTCCTATTCCTGCAACACCTCTCGCACTACAAGGCTATAGTGCATCAACCCTGCTCAACATGTCCAGCCCCTTCCATCATGACCAATGCACACTGCACCCAATCACCTCTACCTGCACTACCTGGTCATGTGCTGCTTAGTGCCCTGTTTCCAATTACACCTACTAGCCTCTCCCATATTAACCCTGTATCCAATGCCTCCTGCACTGCATTTTGGCCCTCTGATGTCCTTGTGGCATTTACATGTATATGAGCTCTCAATAAAATGTTTTCGGAAAATATTTTGCTTGCCTCATTTAATTGCATGGTTTTTATGGCTCCTTAGGGAGATGACATGCAAGGTGGTATTGGGAAATGACTGCATTAGAAAACCACAATTATCAGAGTGACAGTTGAGCAAATGGCAGCAGTAAGGGCAAGGGTGAAATAACTGCATGGCTAAAGGTGGCTTAACAGTGGCAGGCCACGTGTGCCGATGAATACTTGTTGCACGCCAATAAATACCAATATATGATACTAGCGGCACGGCCGGTTTATTGCCAATGTCAGTTGGGCCAATGAATACTAGTGGCATGCCAATACGTGACACTAGGGGCACGGCCAGCTGATAGCCTATGTTGGCAGTGCCAAGACAGGTGCAATGTTGGCATATAAGCCGGACCAATATATAAAAATGTAGTAATTTCTCAAAAAGCCAGTGTTACGCCAATGTTGGTACCAATTTTTGTCGACGTTGGGCCGGGATTGGTGCGATGTTGGTGTGCTGCCTGGGGCGTAGGAGAAATAATTTCTTCACGTGAAACTCGCGTTTTCTTTTTTTAATAATGAAAGCCCAAATTCGGAGTTTGTTGGTTATAACCTATTCAGCGAAATTCGCCTCGGTGCTATTTTTCGAGGTTTATTGGTATATGCCGGAAACACGGAACCCCAGCTATACGCACTACAACGAAGACCGCTCTATCACACTACCGATACGCATGCGCACAACTGCCCTCCTTTCTTTTGGTCGGCACAATACTCTTGGTGACATTGTCACGTAGTGGTGACAAGCCTGGTAGCCACAAATAAAGACATTGGCGTTGCACTTGAATGAAACTCTTTATGGGGCTGACTTGCGGCCGCAAAAGAGCTAAACGAATCGGCGGCGGCGAAAACAGCAAACGTGTCTCGTCGGTCGTCGAACTAAGAATGCCCGTCGCACCCGTCAACGCTCAATTTAAAGGCAGCAAGGAAACATTGAGATAAAGATGCAAACGGTGACTAGCACAACCTAGAACGATGCAGAAACATACGCGAGTGGCCGCAATCTTCCAGACACATCTTGCGCGGCTAATAATCTGATAAAGCTTCATCTCGCGACAACGAGCATGCAAAAACAAAGAATACAGGACCGATCCGAGTGTCACAATCAGAGTGATAAGGCCGCATGTAGGCGCCTGTGGAAAAGGACAAATACACATTTGGACGGTTTGCGGCATTACCACTCCTTAAGCAAAGGCATCGACCCGATGCTTACAAAAATACACAGATAGGTAAACAAAATACTGAATATTAAAATAGCTTTAGCACACGCAATAACGTTTGAGGCGCTCAACATGGACGACTTCTGGGCGCGCCCGGCGCCGTTGGGATGTAGTCGTGCCGTCGGAGATGACCTCGTAGTCCATCTGTCCGATGCGTCGAATGATGCTGTATGTTCCGAAGTACCGCCGCAAGAGCTTCTCGCTCAGTCAGCGGCGGCGTAGCTGCATCCAAACCCACAATTCGTCTTCAGGCCTGTACTCGTCGGGTGTCAGTGTAGTGCTGGTCTTTTATGCGCAGCCGGGCAAGCCTTCGGGCTTCCTCTTCACGCTGAAGGTAGGTGGCGACGTCCAGGTTCTCCTCAGTTACATGCGGCAGCATTGCGTAGAGCGTCGTCGTGGGTTCCCTGCTGTACACAAGCCTGTACGGGGTCGCTCTGGTTGTCTCCTGAACGGCCGTGTTATACGCGAAGATCACGTACGGTAGGATGGTGTTCGAGGTCTTGTGATCGCCGTCGACGTACACAGTCGTCCACTTCTACCTTGAACACCGCTCTGCGTGACCAGCGCTCCGCGGAGCGCCTCTCGCGAGTGCCTGGGGAACGAGCGCGCAAGCGCAGTGACAGCTGTAGGTGGGGCCCCCGCTGCGTCGTCTGCTTAAGCGGCGGCTCCGCCAAGGCGCGCCTTGGCGGGCAGACGACGCAACGGAGGCCCCACCTACACCTGTCACTGCGCTTGCGCGCTCGTTCCCCAGGCACTCTAACTAACATTTTCACTAACATTTTTCAATCTCTCATAATTCATCTTCTATTCATCTTCATCATAATCATCTTCTTCTAATTATAATTCTATACCAATCGATGACGACTTAGTCAATTAAATAATTTGCTTAAGCAGTTAATTGGTACCTAAGAAATTAATAAAATTAATTACTTAATCACTAATTAGTGCCAGCTGCGTAGCAACATTTCGGCACTCTGGCTTTCGCCTTTCACTACTTTGGTCGCTAAAGTCCCTCGTATTTTTTCTCTGTCTTGGTTGCCCTTGCTGCATTTCCTAGTGCCTGTGTGACGAAACCTGTTTACAGGCGAGTAATAAAAGATGTCGGCCTTTAATGTCAGAAAAAACGGCGAGTTCCATTGCGCTGTCACGGCGCGTGTATGCCAGTGATAGCTGCGAACTTTGTCCCACAATTCCCTGGAGGAATTGTTTTTTTCATTGCTCATGTTCTTTGCCGCTGACATAATGAAATAGCGCAGTCCGATCCTATGGAGCGATCACGCGATCTCTAAGAAGGGCCCGTATTGATGCAGCAGTTATGCAGTCCGATTAAATGCGCTATATGGCCGCTAGATCCCGAGGCACAGGGGAGGAGAGCGCATCAGAGGTGAAGAACACGTGCCGGATGGTGGGGAGCATGCACCAATATGCACCAATACGACTGCAGTTCCGGCTGTTGGAAGGCGGAAGTCAGTGCCGGACTATACTGTCGGCCACAAATAACTAGACTCTTCTTCCCTGGAATGAAGCTGTTAATTACTTCCAGTCCATATTGTCATCTGCCATAGCTGCCACTGCAAGCATGCGATGCTTTGTTCCTATCAAGGCGGTACAATGACTTATTGATTGCTATCTCTCACGCTGCAGTCCTGTGTGGTACTGGGCAGAAGTGGAGTGAGAAACTTACACAAGTTTTCTGCGGAAAACAGCAGTGAATTACATAGCTGATGTGCATTACACATAATTCGCAAATCCTCTTTATTTCAAATACTAACTTATTTCAGCGTTTTGCTCGTACAGCTAGAGGTTGATGTTGTGTTATAAAGCTTTCGTTAAACCTGGTTTTGATGGCGCCATTCCCCGCTGAAAACTTCCAGTAATCACATGCGACCATCAGAACAAGCACAAAAGAATGTGGTTCCTACCCACCCCTAGAACTACTTCCTATGACTACAATATTTGTCGTACACGCTACCTCCGGTGCTGAACTTATTTAACGCAGAACGTTTCGTCTCTCCCTGTAGCCCAAACTACCTCATCAAACGTTTTGGCTACCTTATTCTTCGTCCTTGCTCTTATCGGCCACAGCTCTGTCAAGTTATTGTCAATTGGTGCTGCCAGTTTACTTGCTGCTTTGTTGGTTTAGCGGTTTTGAGTTTTGTAATTTTGATTACTGGATGCCCTGTAGTGGGTGTAGATTCAATTCCAATTTTTATGCGTGTTTGGCCGTCATATTTCTGTTATGCCAACTTGTAAGAGGTCGGGTCCTCAACAAGCTGTTTTAGCGTTTAGTCCCGTACTCCTCCTTCAGAAAGGAAATAAATATATTGATTGATTGGTAGTACCTTGTTACGATAGCTGGAACGGTGGGCGCAAAAGAGGTGGTCCCGGTTGCGATGGTGGGGATAGGAGTGGTTGATCATGTGAGAAGCAGTTTTATCCAAGGTTGACAGCTTTGTTTCTGTCATAAAACTATGCCTTAGGAACGACAGCCCTAAAGCAAGGCGTACTGGTAACATAGAACAATCGCAGTGAGATGCAGTGTAGCACTTAGCGCAGTGAGTATGAGTGAAATTTTGCGCTGTAAATTGAAAATATTAATTTCTATGCACAATTTTGTTTATGGGGAATGTTGAACACCTACGGCAGTATATAACACAATTGTCTTTCTGGAAGATATGTGGGCAGGGATAACAACAATAGCAGGTGCAGTCACAAGATTCGCCCCTATCCTCCTGGGAAATAGCGCCACGTGTCCGAATATCGCTATAAAGCCGGTCCGTCATGAAATACTCGTAGAAGACTCCTGCATCGTGACAGGAAAGTATTGACCCACCATGGAAGTTGTGAGAATGCAGTCACAAAGTGAAATGCCACTGGCAAAACGGGCCAGGCCCGAAATGTACCGTATTTCTACGCTAGTTTTTTTACATCAAAACGAAGCTTCTGAAGGCAGACTGGTAGTGATATGTTGAAAACATGAGCCCTCTTTGGAACTAGTACCATTGGCTAGAAGGCGCAGTTTTGATTGTCTTCGATACAATTGTGAGTTTAAAACGTACTCCTTGTTTCTTGCAATATGTTCCGTAGCGTGCGTGATGCAATTCTGTCGAACCATGTAGGATTCAAACACGCACACACAATTAATAAATGTAAAATTGTTAAATAAGCCTGTCATTCATTGTGAACAGCGAAGCGAGCCGTGATCATGCGTCAGAGTGACCGTTCGCATACCGAGCGTGCGTCACGTCTCCCATACATCTCTGCCACCCCACATGCGCCCAGCGCCATTTCGTATCAGCTCTTCTGTTTTGCGGTCAGTTTTTTATTAGCCCTGATTTCTGCGAAGAATGTTTTTTATGAACCGATGTTTTTCTGAGTTTTGTACATAGTTGTTCTGTCTGTTTCTTTTGAGCGAAGAGATACACCCATTAGTCCGTGGAGCTCTTGTTAATTCTGATTTGTACGCGGCGACTAAGTGAAAGAGAAATTGACTTCTTGTAATTACTTTTAGTTAGCACTATTTGGCAGCAGTATTAGACGTGGACGACATATAGCCGAAGAAATGCAAAATGGCTTTAGAATGGAAGAGTCGAACACAAGAAACACCGTTGGGCGCCAAGTATCAAATGTATTATTGCATTAGTACTATAAAACTTCGTGTCAGGAGAAACTGACGGCAGCAGCGCATTGGTACCGATCTCTCAAAAACAGAAAAAAAAAGAACTTAGCACATGACCGGGTTAATTGGAGGAATATGGGAGAGGCATTCGCCCTACTGTGGGTATAGTCAGGATGATGATGATGCCTTTATGGTTCTTTGGTAGACGCAGGCGGTCCGAAATACAGGGAGATATCCACTGACAAATGAACCTTTCTCAGCGGTATAAATTTGCCGGTAAAAATATTTTCTCCGTTTCCTGCGGTGCAACTACTTTTCTTGCCTTTAGTACTCATTGGTGTCCGGAACCAACGTTAACGGTCGAAAATCGAGAGGGCCTTTTAAAACTAAGTACGAGGCACTCAAGGTCACACTTTCGCTCCATGGACAGGTGACATCATTTTAATTTTGCTGGCGAGTGTCGGTTGCCAAAAGATTCTTGTCCAAAGAATTTCACACCAGAAGAGCTTAGCACTACGGACAGGCAAAACGTGCAACTATTAAGAAAATGCCGGGCGCCGGCTGCAATGAATATCCAGCACCTCTCGAATGCGACACTGAAGCTCTGGCCGCTCCACAGCCCCAGCACTTCAGTGACCAGGGCATTCATTGGTTTCTTTAGATAGGTGCGGGTCACAACTCAGCCTGGTTCCAGGCCGCACGGCTAGAGAAGCATGATAGCTGTTTTTATTGCGTAATCAATACTACGCCAGGTTTCAGCCCGTCGCGTAAACCCGGCCGGTAGCCACGTTTGACCTTTAGAGCGACCGCAGATGAAGCCCCTCTTCAAGCCATCGGGTAAACTCGGTCGGTATAACCACGCCACTCCGCGCCGCAGAAGCAGAAAAAGAAGAAGAAGCCGAATAAGAAAAGAAGAAGAAGAGGGAGAAGGGGAAGAAGAAAGAACAGAAAGAAAAGCTACGTCGGCTTCGCTTACGCAACCTACCGGGTTTCACTAAAGCTAAACCCCAGCTAATTCTTTTTCATTAGTTCACTGTGTGCTTATCAAGGAATCCTGTCAAGCCGCTGGTTGGGCTCAACATTTAGAGTGAACTGGTAAAACAAAAATAAAGGTTCGCATTACGGTGTCGGCTCCTTCACGAGTTCGGAGCACATTGACCACCTCCCGCAGTATTCAAACAGGTGATGCACCACTATCGAAGTAAGAGCTGGTGCGCAAGGTTCTACTTTATTATTCTACTTTATCATTTTCTCAGTGTCCCTTTCAGTTTGGACACTGAGAAAATGTTGATGCTGATCTCATCACGAGGAAATGTGTGAAAGTTAGTGCATAATTCTAAATTCAACTCTTCTTGAACGAAACAACACATAAATAAATAAAAAGCAAGCCTCACTAGTTCTTTGTAGCTTAAGTAAATATGTGTCTTGAATATACTAATCGATTACTTCTACGTAATTGTTCAGGAACATTTAGCAAATGCTCTAATTGATCTCTGTAATAAGTGACATTCCAGTCGGAGCAATTTATTTATTTATTTATTATTGAGTAAGCAATGCTACGCCAGGTTTCAGCCCGTCGCGTAATCCCGGCCAGTAGCCACGTTTGACCTTTAGAGCGACCGCAGATGGGGCCCCTCTTCAAGCCGTTGGGTAAACCCGGTCGGTAGCCACGCCGCGCCGCAGAAGAAAGAAGAAGGAAGAAGAAGAAGAAGGAAAAAGAACAGAAAGAGAAGCTACGTTGGCTTTACTTACGCAATTTAAGGGTTTAATTAAAGCTAAAGCACAGCAAATTTTTTTGTTTATTTCCCATTCCCTCATAGCTCACACATAAGGCTGCATATCACACCTGTTTGCAATATAACAATGATTATCGCGCGTGCAGCGCAAAAATCAGGACCTAATTGCGTGGGGATAAAATTCGTAATTATTAAGCACTTTGATAAATGAGACAACAAAAGTACAGTTAGCTGAAAAAGTTATTTCTGTGGAGCCAAGAACATGAAGCGAAGTAAGCTTAGTCGAATTTCCTGAATAAATTATGAATATTTCAAGGTTAACATAAGATTACTCAGGGGCCGCTATTTAAGGCGCGACAAGCAAATTTCTCATCCCCCTAACAAAAATATATAATTTAGGTATATTTTTTCTTCAGCCGTTTTCACATGAAGTGTTGTTCAGTGCTAAATGTATAGAAATCTATTAATGGTCGGTCAAACGCAGCATTTTTTTTTGCGTTTGCCCCTATTTAGATGTCACGCTCATTCTCACAGGTGCATGAAGTTAGCTGAACGTTTGCAATATTTTAAGTCATGACGCTTGAACGTTTAAGGGCAAGGACTGAACGCTATGCCAATGCAGTAATGACACTAAAAGCAGAACAAAACTCATGTACATATTTCAAGACGGCAGAAATGTAATTCGTATAAAATAATAAGGTTTTTAGTAATTCCGATTAAACACTGTCATTGTTCTTTTGAGGCAAGTGGGAGAGGCAGACATGTTTCGCGTCTTACAACAAGCCTTTCAGGAATAATATCCGAGGATTGAAAGAAATAGTAGCTCATGTACAGGAGGGGCAAGCTCACGCCGCGCCGCAGACTCAGGTGGCGAACTTTTCGGCACATCTGTGGTGGTTTTGCTAAATTCTGGCCTCGTGAGCTATATATAGCTAGTTGGTCTGCATATCACAGTGTGGAGCTTGTAAGTGTAATAAACTGAGAGTGTACCAATACGTCCCAAATAACAGCAGGCCAGCACAGGGGGAACGTTTTATGCACAGACACTGTACAGTGACTATCTCTTAAAATATGACCAGCACTGACTATTCCGGCACAGCATGTGTATCTCCATGTTTGGACCTGAAAGCCCACTGCGTACCCTCATTCACACACTTACTTGCTCCTTGTTTCGTAACCACAATTTTTCATAATGAGGTTTCATTACTGATTGATATGTGCTGTGAGTATGTGTTGCGGTGACGGCACAGATGACACGATATGAGCAGCCATGACGGCGAAGGCGAAGCACTGCTAATTTAGCAGTGCTGTTAGAGGAACTAGAAGGTATGAAATGTGATGTTATAGGGCTTAGTGAGGTTAGGAGGCCGAATGAGGCATATACTGCACTGAAGGATGGGCATGTACTGTGTTATTGAGGTTTACCGGACAGGCGGGAACTAGGAGTAGGTTTCCTTGTCAATAAGTATATAGCGGGCAACATAGATGAATTCTATAGCATTATAGAGAGGGTGGCAGGCATCGTAATTAGGCTTAATAAGCGGTATAAACTGAAGGTTGTACAGGCCTATGCTCTACCACAAGGCCACCGAAGCGGCTGTACAAGGATCTTATTTCACAATTGTTCCCAGCTCCATTGTACAGAACCTTATACTGTGAAGGCCCAGGGAAAGATGTGCTCAAACGAGTTAAAAACATGACTGTTGCACCGGGCGTAAAAACATTCTTTTTTAAATTGCATACAGGAACCCTCCCAGTCAAAACATGGATGGAAGAAAAGGGCCTTTTTGTACCTTGGGGCTCAAACTGTCTACTATGTAGGCAACCTGAAACAGTTGAGCACGTGTTCCTGGATTGTTGGGATGCGGTGTTTTACTGGGATGTGTTACAAAGGACACTTAAAAAAAGACCTGCCATTGACGCCAAGTGGAATTCGGTACTTGACAACTATTAATGATGATTTTCAGTGTGACCTCATCATGCTATTGGGCCTTCACAGTATTTGGACGAGTAGGATGGCTTATAGACACTGTGATGTCGTTTCACGATCTGTATGTGATTATTTTGTTGAACAAGTGTATAAACTAAAAGAAATTTTGAAGCAGCAAGACGCTGCGGAGGAGGTCTTGAGTCTGATGGGCGAACTTGTGGTAATGAAAGTCCATTAGACACGGTTGTCAGCCAAGGGGCATGGCAACCACGATCTTTTATTGATGTATTTGTACCAATTCATGCAATAAAAAAAAAAAAAGAAGCGGTGGCCTCGTGGTAGAGCATCCGCCTCGCATTCAGGAGGTACCGGGTTCGATCCCTGGTGCCGCCGGTTACCCACCGGCTTTTCAATGGGTACAAGCTTTCCCCCGGCCTGGTTCTCGGCTCTTCTGGGGTGAAATGCTTGGGAAAAGGGGTCACGGCCCAAATAGTTGCGCCGATGTGACAGTGATCCGTTCCACCATCGGACAACAATACGTCCGCCTCGCGCGGCAAAAGCCCATTATGTGGCCCTTTTATTTTTAGTGCTGGAAACCTTTGTGACTGCTGCCCACACCCAGTTTTTTTTTTTTTGGCCCTACCAGCCATGCTGGAAACCCGACCTTTGCAGGTCATTAGTTAGTTTGTTCGAAACTTTAAGCCCTCGAAGGAGGACAGCAGGGTTAGCAGAGCCTCTTCCAAACGCACACCCCTGAGAGAGCCGGGCGCCGGGCCGGGGGACGCTTGTACCCATTGTACCCATTGTACCCAGCCTTGTCCTGTCCTCTTCTTTCCTGTGTCTCGTCCTTTGGCTGGTTAAGTATGAACTGTGTTTAACCCCCGCCATTATGCAAGACGTAGAGGTAACAGGGCAAGTGCGATGCAGTGACCACAGGATGGTGAGGTTCCTAATTAGGCTAAATATGAGAAAGGAACGCAACAGATTAGTAAGAAAGAAACCCATCAGCGAATTAGTGGGGAGGGGGAGGACAGAAGAGTTCAGGATCTCACTACAGAATAGATATTCAGCTCTAACCGAGGATGGCGACATTACCCTAGAAGCAATGAACAATAATTTCAGAGATATCATTACTGAGTGTGCTGTAGAAGTAGGCAGTAGAATAGTTAGAGAGGATACCAGTAAGCTGTGTAAGGAGACGAAAGATTTGATTAAGAAACGCGAGAGTATGAAAGCTTCCAATTCAACAGACCAGATAGAATTGGCCGAGATATCAAAGCTAATCAATAAGCGCAAGGTGGCCGATATAAGGAAGTATAACAAGGAAAAAATTGAGCATGCTGTAAAGAATGGGGGAAGCCTCAAAGCGGCAAATAAGAAATTGGGCATAGGCAAAAATCAGATGTATGCGATAAAGGAAAAGGCGGGCAACGTCATCACGAATATGGACGGGATAGTCAAAGTAGCAGAGGCGTTCTATACAGATCTCTACAGCCGCCAAAGAAGTCAGGACCGTAATGAGTTTGGCGGTAGGGAAAAACAGTTAGACGTTCCACCAGTGACGAAGGACGATGTCAAGAAAGCATTAGCAACTAAGAAAAGGGGAAAATCAGCTGGAGAGGATCAGATAACTATAGATTTGTTAAAGGATGGGGGGGATATCATGCTAGAAAAACTGCCCACCCTGCATACGCAGTGCCTGGTGTCATCGACGGTACCGGAACCATGGAAAAATGCAAACATTATCTTCATTCATAAGAAAGGGGATCTAAGGACCTTAAACATAACGGACCAATCAGCTTACTGTCTGTTACGTATAAGGCATTTGCTAAGGTAATCGCTAATAGAATCAGGACAACCTTAGACTGCAATCAAGCAAAGGATCAAGCAGGTTTTCGGAAACGGTACTCTACCCTCGATCATATTCATACCGTCAGCCAGGTGATAGAAAAATTCTCGGAATAAAACCAGCCCTTATACGTAGCATTCATTGATTACGAAAAAGCATTTGACTCAGTTGAAACCTCGGCGGTGATGCAGCGAGCCGTACGTGAAAGTGCTGGAAGATATATATATATATATATATATATATATATATATATATATATATATATATATATATATATATATATATATATATATATATATATATATATATATATATATATATATATATATATATATATATATAATGGCTGCACAGCAACCATAGTTCTGCATAAAAAAAAATAACGAAATTCCCATAAAGAAAGGTGTTAGGCAAGGAGACACCATCTCCCCAGTACTATTCACAGCTTGCTTAGAGGAAGTATTCAAAGACTTGGAATGGGAGCAGTTAGGGATAAGGGTAGATAGAGAATACCTCAGTAATCTGCGATTTGCTGATGACATTGCCTTGCTAAGTAACTCGGGGGATGAATTGCAAATAACGATTGATGTCCTAGACAGGAAAAGTAGAAAGGTAGGCTTAAAAATCAATATGCAGGAGACTAATGTAATGTTCAACAGCCCCGGGAAGGAACAGCAGTTTGCGTTAGATAGCGAAGCACTGGAAGTAGCAGGTGAATATGTCTACTTAGGGCAGGTAGTAACCGCAGATCCGGACCATGAAAAGGAAAAAAACAAGAAGAATAAGATTGGGATGGAGCGCATTTTGCAAGCACTCGCAGATTATGACTGGCAGCTTACCGGTATCGCTCAAGAGGAAAGTATACAGCAGTTGCATCTTACCTGTACTCACCTATGGGGCTGAAACGTGGAGGCTAATCAAGAAGGTTCTACTTAGGTTGAAGACAACTCAGAGGGCTATGGAGCGAAAACTGGTAGGGTGACATTAAGAGATAGGAAGCGTGCAGAGTGGGTCAGAGAAATAACTCAAGTTACCGACATTCTAGTGGAAATTAAGAAGAAGAAATGGGCATGGGCAGGACATGTAGTGCGAAGAGAGGATAACCGATGGTCGCTTAGGGTAACAAACTGGATTCCAAGGGAAGGAAAGCGTAACAGGGGGCGGCAGAAAGTTAGGTGGGCGGATGAGGTGAAGAAGTTCGCAGGGGTCAAGTGGATGCAGCTAGCCGGGTTAATGGGAGAAATATGGGAGAGGCCTTCGCCCTGCAGTGGGTATAGTCAGGCTGCTGCTGATGATGATGATGATGACGACGGTGAATTGAATTTATTTTGTTCCACTGCCACGAACTGCTCGATCACTTGCAACGCGCCGGCGGAAAGCTGGCATCCAAGCCGAACGTTTGCGACGCGCGCACGGGACGCGGGCAACGTTCGAAGAATGGCGACCCGTCTGTAAACAGAGCGGCGGCTTCCGCGTAGCAGGTAAGAACGGCAATTATGTACTCGCCCGTCTATTGCTCATGCCTCTCTCCCTTATTTGTACACAGCCTCTCAGGGGAGGTGTTTAGCCAGCGCTATAATCTTGTTCTCTGTGCAAAGTAAATAAACGAGGCAGTAAAAGGAAAGGGCCCCTTCTTGCGCCAATAGAGGCACATAGAGAGGCTGATAAGCCCAAGAGGCCTCTGTCGGAGGAACTGCTGCTGGGCGCTTGGCAGGACAAGGGGAAGGGCGTCCAGGCAGTGCGCGCTCTTTGCCGTTATTTGAGCGCCAGCGGACTTGATTCACGTTTGTAAAGCAAGCTGCTGTGTCTGTATATATATTTCATATGCCTTCTCCCACATCGTCACCCATCATGACCTTCTTTCTTCTCTCCTTCCCCTTCCCCAGTGCAGAGTAGCAGGCCAGATTTGAATTATTCGGGCCAACCTCTCTGCCTTTTCCTTTCAATAAATCCATCTATCTATCTCTGAACTGCTGACGTTTTTGCCGGTTCGAGCATGTCAGGAAGCGTATTTAAGTCGTCAGAAGGTTTGCTAGTCAAAATGAAGTGATTACGCAGCACATCCTCCCCACTGAGCTATTCGGGGGAATGCCGGATGATGTACTCGCAATACTCCGCACGCGCTCACACAACAAGTTTCACTTCATGACGAAGGAACATTAAGCGCGAATAATTGCTTTACCTACCCACTACTACGATTTTGATTAAACAGACTGCTATATCAAGACCTGCGACGCAACTACTGGGATAAAACGAAAATATTTTAGCTGCATGTGATTCTAACATCACAGTGTGATGGCGGCGTCATTCAACATTTCTACCATGGTTTTGTAGGCGTAGTTGTAGCCTGGGAAGGGCAGCGCTCAAGGACATGACAAAGTAGTGACTGTACGGGGTGAGGACAAAGTACAGAATACATAAGTCTCTGCATACTGTCTACACATTGCCTCACTTCGCTAGTAGTCGGAGCAGACAGGGAGCTAGAGTGGGACAGGAAGGTGATTGAGAGCAGGCTGGCCTTTTAAAAACCAGACTTAATTGTCTGCTGAGAAGTAGAGGAATGGAGGACACGACGCCTCATGTAGTCGTCTGCCATGGTGGCCGAGTCGCCGTAAGAATTGCACCCTATCTATACAGGACGTGGCATATGGCTCTCGCCTATGCATATACGCAGAGTTCGGTCGCTGAGACGCTGGCACACTGGCACCACGTGTGACTGGAACGGGGACGACGGCATACACACTGAACGTACCGGTCTCGAGCAAAAGCTGCCCCGCTTCGACTGACTAATTCAGCTTGTCTCCATGGGGACAACACAACGGATCAGATCGATTTAGCTTGTAGGACGTAGCGTTGAAAGAGAGTTTGTGTAGATATGTCTTTTGAGAGAAACCAGCGGTTATGTTTAATACGTACGGAAGATCATTGACGGGTGTTCCGGACGTTTTTCGGCACTCTGAGAAAACACTGTTCTTGCCGAAAAGAAGGGGGCGACTAATCTTAAGCGTTTGATACTCAACACCACCGCCAGCGTACAGGATGAAGGTAACTGCTCACTTTTTGTGCCCTGAAATTTTTAAAAGCGAAAGCTGTACTGCCCTAACAGGAGCCAAGGTCATCGACGCACCAGATTTCACCACAGGCGCGGCGCGAGGTGGCGTCACCGCGCTCTTTGTTCATCTTCGCACGAGCAGTGCCCAGATACAGCGGCTCTCGCTTCTTCTTCTACTTCACACACCTGCTCCTTCTGCTTCTTCCCATGCCTGGCAAACTTTATTCGTAACGGCATATATCTTCACAAATATGCAACATTGCCTGACATAAGTCCACACAGCTTCCAGTGCTCTGCTTACCCTTTCCCTCCATCGCTACCGTTGGCTATCTGGCTCGCATCTTGTGAATACCCCCTTAAACATCGCCCCGACACCTTCTTGTCTAGACCCGGCTGTGGTGTCCTTGAGGTTCACAGACAGCCGTGGAGGAGGTAAACCGCGGCAACTGTGTCTGACCACGCTTAATAGAGCTTTCGCTCATTAAACTAGACTATCTATACGAGCCTAACCAGGCTTAGCAACAGAACATAACCAAAACTAACAAAGCCTTCGCTTTTATAACCGCGCTTAGCTAAGGTACATCAATATTTTTTTCGGGTTTGGTTTACGTTCAGGCTCACACTTTTCGGATTCGGCTTTGGGTTCGGTTTGCTTGGTTTTGGGATAAGCGTAACTGTAGCGTGTTTCCGGGCTGATGGTTCGGTAGCCATGGTGACCAACGTATTCACTGGCCTTGTGAGGGCTGCAAGCTCTGTGCCAAACAGATTTCGTAGAACTCGGTGCTGCCTTTCACCTACACCAAGTGCCATGTCCTTTTTTGGTTTTTGCAAATCGCGCTTCAATTTCCGCTTGCTCGAGGAGGTACTGTTCCAGCGGCACTCCACACGAGTAGTATAGGCAGGAGGGGCTTGCCGCTTTTGGTGTTACTGTTCCATTATGTTCTGCTTGAGGCCCCTCGTAAGTGACACAGGTTGAACATTTTGCTTTTGGTTATTCTAACGTTGTCTAGCTTGAAGAAGTGACGGAGAAGCGCCCGCATTCCTATGGTGACGAGCGTTATTCTTTGTTTGTAGCAGCTATAGTATCAACTTGGCAAGGTAAGTTGATTAGCGCAGCGCCCTGCTTTAGTCGCGAAGGCAGATATTTTGCGTCGTTGGTGCCTCCACCGGAGGACGACTCCATGGCGTCGATCCAATATTGATGTGAATCGGTGTCAGGGTCTTCGGTTGTCAATTGAATTCTTATTTTGTTGTACGTGTATCTGCGCTGCAGACGCCATGTTCTACAGTCATTGAGAGATTCGGCCTCATACCGTTCGGTAACGTCAATAGCGTTGCGCAAGACGGTACAGTCTGTTTATTGCGCAGCTCTTGTCAGTTGCCGGTTTGGCTATGGTTCAAGTTATGACTTTAGGCAAGACGCAATTTTTGACGGACTGGTGGTTAAAAACTATCATAAGCGAGTATACAACTACTACCGTTCCTTCCTGAACCACCGTGCAGCAACAAGTGAATTAGGCGACACCAGTCCGAACGCTGTGTAGCTCTGTGGGGGCCGCATTGTAAAGGATGCGTATATCTCATCTCTCTTCTTCAACCTCGCATTAGTGGGTCCCGCTGCTGTTCCGAATAACATTGATGCATAAACCAAGCTTTTTGGAAGGGTGACATTGCAATTTGGATCATGACAGGATTGGATAGGATAACATCAGGAGTAGAGAGAACCCCACTGCATGCTAAGCGCAGCGCGCCGACAGTGTGCTCCATCTAGAAGTCGCGACAACTCTCAGCGCACACAGCAGATCACCTATCTCTCCTCATGATACACGTCAACAGATAACCTATACAGCCCGAAAGAACAAAATCCCTCGCGTCGAACTCTGCATCTGAAACACTGCTAAATCCCACTTCGCGATGAAGTTGCTCTAGCGCTATATTGATAGTCGCATGGGGACGATGCGAGTCCGAAAGGCGGGGCGAGCTATGAGAGACCGTGATGCGCTGACAGACACAAACATTAGACCGTGCGTGCTTTCCCTATTACCTTCTCTACCAAAATTTTTCCAAGGAAGAGCAACGGAAAAAGGAAACGGCTATATGAAGGGTTCCTTGCTGTCGGTATTGATTTTTTGTATTTGATTCGCAGTTTTCTGTGCCCAATTTTAGTGACAGGGAGGAATCACTTTATTGGTGTTTGTTAAAGCTGTGTTGTGACGTTACTGTGTAATTACTAGAGAAAATACTGCGCACTTGAAATTGCACGGCTTATATACCAAACACTTGATACAATGAATTAATGCGCAGACAAGTAAAAGCAACTATCTGAACGCGAAGCCTTGAGGAGCATCAAATGCACAAAGATATTTTTAAAATCGACATGTATATTTTGAGGTATCTGTCAGCCATAGGAGCACATGCATTCCTCGCCGCTAAGCCTAGCAAACACTTTTTACATTTGCTCTTTTCACGGGTACTGCAAGAAAAGCGAAGGAACAATTTGTCAATAAAAGTCATTTTCCTGCGTGATCCAGATGCTGCTAATGCAAATTTAAGCATATAGAAGGTTATAAAGTCATTATTCTACGGCTTATTCTTTCGAAGAGTATAAGTCGACAGAGCTCACGCCAGGCGAGAATAATCTTACTACTTCCTAGTTCTATACTTCTAGAAGTAGAAGTATACTTCTAGAAGTAGAAGGCCAATACTAGCAAAAATTGGGAGAAGGGAACGGGGCAAGAAATGTGCTTTCGATAAATACGCCCAGAACAGTTCATCACGGCTTTGTCCCAGGTCAATGAGAAAAAAACAAAAACAGTGTATGACTAAAAAAAAAAGAAAATAAAAGAAATCCTAACTTTACAACGGAACCGTCCATGCTTAGTTCATGACATGTGCCGTAAAACGGATGACTCGTCCATAATTGTTCTGTGTTCTTAGGATGATAATTTAAGTACGACGCTATCTACACAAGGAACTATACCCAGTGTATTCATGTGAACATTCGCCATGCTAATCACGCAAAACGGTACTATAATGGTTTTTGTATTAACATCTATTAATTTAGTTTATTTAACTTTGTAGCAAAATACAGCTTTGCCGTGGGACTGAAGCTTAAGGTCACGTACAAGTTACCTTTAATGGGCCTTTGGCACCCCAGTTGACAGGTGCAACACAACGCAGCAGGCACAGAGGAGCCCAAAATAGTCAGTCAGATGTCGGAATGTAATACAAACGCAAACTAGGGGCAAAACACATAAAATGCAATCGTTAACATGCATCAAAGGAACAGTTTCAAGAACAGTAATTGCTATTACACAACGAAAATAGGAAGCAAATAGTCACGCATGTTCTAAACAGTACATCTTAATTTTTTTTTTTTTTCATGTAAACAAGGAGGATGATTGTTCAAGTAGTCAAAATATGTCAGGATAACAATGCAAAAGGTTAGGGATTTGCTAGTGAATGACTGCATTCCATAACCTGTCCTTATGCGAGGTTTTATAAAGTTCACGTTTCTAAATACTTAATGCGGATCTGTGTTGATTGAATTTTCTCCAATCTAACATTTCAAGATTTCTGTACATTGATCTTAACACTTTGGTTGAATTTTCTTGGTTGGAGCAAATCAATCAATTGCCTATGTTCGTAGCTTATGACTGGATGGCCAATTATAATTCTATTGTATATGTCTGTAATACGGTTTATTTTGTTTTTGTTGTGTACTTCTTTTGCTTCTGTGGTTTCACGTGTGTAACAATCTTTTTGCGGCATATGCGTTTATTATTTGTGTTAGGTTGTATATGCCTAGATTGATAATGTACTATTTCACTGGTCTGTCAAACTTTGCTTGGGTGCCGGAGGCCTCGTCAGGTTTTTCAACCCTTCGCCTCGGCTGCCCCTTCCTGTGGAAAGAAAAGAAATGAAAAAAAAAATACTTGAAAATGCATTGAAATCAGTTTTGCAATGTCGGTATATAAATTCGGATAGTCGTTGTTTATAGAAGGCTGTCTTACTTTATGACTTACTTTAAAGTATGAAGACACAATCATACCTAGAGAGATTGTACATGAACCGAAGGTCTTTCTTTTGCAAAATATAAATCTTTTCCCTGTTTGTTTGTGTACCCGCTCCCCATACCAACAGGCAGTACTGAACAGGAGAGTGGACAGTGGAAAAATATAGTTGCTTCCTCAAGTGCATTGGGAGAAGCGGGCGAAATTTATTCAGTATACCTACACCGCAAAAAATGTGTGTGAAATTACAGGTATTTTTAAAGACAATTTCTGTACCAGTACAGAGAATGTCTGTTCTACTTCACTAACCGAAATATGTTCACGAAAAAAACAGTAATTTTCTGTTTTCCAGCCGAAACCTTAATTGGAAGGCAAGCAATTCGATATACTTTTGCCGTCTGTTCTATTTTCTACCGTAAACTGATTTTTACTTGAATAGTAGGTAAATTCTGAATAGAAAGCGAAATGGTATGACTACCCTGAAGACACTGTCCGATGATCGGCTGCGTAACAATTTCGATTCGAAAGAAGATGATTAGAAGCACCACATTGAGGTACGTTGTTTCTTGGCTGCCTGCTACAGTGGTATCTGTTACACATTTTTCCACTTGCCTCTTTCGGTGGCTAGACAACGGCTGTTGCGAGGCCAAACCTTATGGGTGTCATCGAGTATTGCCAGCGCCGAGAGATATTCGTTAGATGGAATTGGCAAGGCTTTCGTCTTAAAATAGTGTTTATTGAAGAAATTGTCGCCTAACGCAATTTTATTGTTGTTACAAGCAGAAAACATGAAATGAAAGACGAGTAAAAAAGATTTATTTGCATAATTATTTTCGCTGTGACAGAAAAAAAAAACAGAGATAGAAAAAAACGTCGTATATCAGAAAAGTTTTGTCAATTTACAAAAAAAACTTTATCCGTTGTAAACAGAAAAACCTAAAATCACAGAAAAATTAAAAAACAGAAAACATAGCAGAACAGAAAATTTCTGTATTTTTCAACAAACATTTTTTGCAGTGTATGCATCGGGCAGTTTTGCTGGATACAATGTCTACATGTTAAGACCAGCGGAGACTTTCGTGAAATAGAACACTTAAATACTTATGCCCCGAAACACGTTCTAAGGAGATAGATTCTAACGAAAATGTGATATTTTCATTTATTGGTTTATTGACAGCTGAAAACAGTATTTCGTTTTATTAACATTTAACATCAGCTGGTTGGCACAAAGCCATCTAGACAGATCTTCAAGCCGTTTGTTAGCTGCTGACACTAGAGAAGGTAAGCTTGGCGGGGAAAAAAAAGGCGACTAGCACGCGCACGTGCACTACACACCAAATACAAAGGAAACCATTCTGTTGCTTACGTAGATGCGGCCGAATATGAAGAGACGGACCGCGGTTTCGCGATTTGTGCGGTGACTGGGGCCCGTGAGTCCACGCCTACCAAAATCTTAGCTTCAGCTACTGTACGCACCAGAACCTCCGAGGCTGCAGAGGAAGCAGCCATCGCGCTGGCTATCGCTTCTACCAAAGCAGATGTTAGAGTCAGTGATTCCAAAACAGCCGTACGGAATTTCGGGAGGGGCCGTCTGTCGGCTGCCGCCAGGAATATCCTTAAAAGCTACCGTCCAGTCCCTGGTAGGACGATAGAACTGGTATGGGTTCAGGCTCTCTCAGGCAATCCCGGGAACGAGAAGGCTCACGAATATGCCCGAGGTTTCGTCGGCCGGGCGGTGAGCACCTCGTTTCCCGCGGGCGCGAGGGAGGGCTTGCTCTCGTTCCATGATATAACTCGCCATTTTAGCCTGGGAAGGCGCATCTTCCCTCCACCACACAATTCATTAAGCAAGGCCCAGGAGATACTCTGGCGCCAGCTACAAACCCGCTCCTTCCCCTGCCCCAAAGTTTATTCATATATAATCAAAGAGCAGGTTGACCCTGAATGCAAAGAGTGTGGCGTCGGCGCTACTTTAGACCACATTACATGGGGGTGCGCGGCCTATCCGCCACCCGCCGATTTGCTGCCAGCTCCATCTCTGGAGGAGTGGGAGGCCGTGCTGTGCTGCTCGGACCCGGCCATCCAGGCTCGGGTCACTGAGTGGGCCGAAGAGATCGCCGACAGGACGCAACTGGCGGCCATCTGGCGCGGCCAGCAATCAAACTGAACCTCTTAAAGCCGATGAAATAAATGTTTTCCCATCCATCCAAGGCGCTCGTGTCATCGGCATAGAGCTAGATATTGGAAGTTCTAGGGGTAGCAATTATATCGTTAATACATATAAGAAATAATTAAGGGCCCAGGATGGAACCTGGAGGAACATCGTATTTTATGAATTCAGGATCCAAGGCAAAATCATTTATAACGACAAGCTGAGAACTGTTTGACAAGTAGCTTTGGAGCAGTTGAAGTGCGGCGCCTCTTATTCTGTAGTGTGGCAGTTTTTGAAAAAGTATTTCATGTTTAATTGAGTCGAAAGCTTTGTTGATATCCAATAAAATTCCTATAGTACAAAACTGCATTTTATGTGCTAACTTATATTTAATGAATAATAGAGCAAATTCAGTTGACTTACCTCTCTGGAAACCATACTGGGCTGCAGAGAGCAAGGCATTTTCAGTCAAGTGCTTAGTTAGCCTTAGATTAATTACTTTTTCTACTGTATTGAAAAATAGTGGGAGGACTGATATTGGGGATAGTTACTGATACAATCGATGGCACCCCCTTTGTGTAGAACTATAACTTAAGCAACTTTCATTTTATCTGGAAATATTACTGCAGATAACATATTATTAGTTAAGTGGCATAACACTTCAGATAGAATATCAGAATCCGCTTTGATTGGTGCCGCGGTAATACCGTCGAAACCACATGAACTGTTATTTTTAAGGTCATTAATTAGGTAAACGATTTCAGTTTCTGTGACTGGGTAAAGAAACATTGACTTTCGACAGGTTACACTGAATATACTTATCGAAATCACAAGAACCAGAGGTAGTATAAGGCCCAAAAGTTAAAAAAAGTCTATTGAACACATTACTGAGAGCACCACCACCGTACATTTGATTATCAATCTTTAAATCAGAAGGTAAAACTGTATGATCTTTACCAAGTAAGCTTTTTACAACGCGACATGTCTTTTGAGGATCATAATAAATGTCAGCAAATTTGTTGGCATAGCAGTGGACTCGTGCTTTCTTTCTATTGTTAGCAAACTTGTTATGGATCTCTTCGTATTCCTGAAAAATTAATTTCTCTCTGCATAATAAGAACTTATGAAAACGAGCCTTTCGCGCTTTTCTTCTTATCACTAAGTCGCGTGTAACGCAAGGTTTCCTAGCCCTTTTGCTCTTTTTTATTGTGACAGTAAGGAATACGATATTATACAATCCAATTATTTTTTTGAGGAATCGTTCGTATAAGTCATTGGAGGTTAGGATTGATAGAAGTTCGTGCCAGTCAACAGCGACTACAAGAGATCGGAATTGTTCAATGTTCACCTTTGTTATTTATTATTCGTGTAGTGTGTGTTCGGTCTGTGCAACGAAAATCTGTAGACCGTCCTCTTGGTATAAAACATAAAAGGCACAAATGATCACTAACGTCACTAACAAGGACATCAGACATCGTGTTATCATGAACGCAGCTTCATAAACAAAAGTCTATTAATGATTCAATATTATCAGTGATGCGGGTAGGGGTATTGATAACATTACAGAAGCCATAAGAAGACAAAATGTTTACGAAAGTGTTAGATACATGGGACCGTCGAAGCAGATTGATATTAAAATCGCCCATAATAATAATAGGAAGTCTGTTGGATTCGGGATTTCCACAGCTGCTCTTTGCGCAGCCGCCGCCCGTTTCTCTGTTGTTTTCCTCTTTCCCTTTCTCCCGTATCAAGAGATGAAGGGATGTCCGGACGACTTGTCACTGTCACTCGGCCACAACTCCGCTCCTGCGTCCCGATGGCTTATCTCATTGGCGCCTTTTGGCGGGAACACGGCACCACTTCGACGGCCGCGCTCGCGCGACCGCCCGAGCGGGACTGTTATGACCGTGCATGGTCCGCACTTGCGCGCACTATTGTTCGCCTGTGGGCATGGATATGTGCTGTGGATATGTGCTGTTGGCGCAAGGGCTCTAAGTGAGCCTGTTTCCATGAATCTTTTTGTGTGAGCCTGCTTTGCTTTGTCGAGACCCTGCAAATGCCAAATTGGCCCTGTCAAGGGAACCTCAAGAAAAGTACAAAGAAATGTCGCCCTGTGGGAAATAGCCGGAAGTGCTTTGTTCAACCCTTCAACCTTCCCGTCCAGAGGCGCTTTTGTCAAGGGAGGAATGCCTATTGTCCAAAGGAGACGACAGAGTGACACGTCCGCTGACGTACAGGACAAGAAAGGAGCATGACGAATACGGCCATTAGAGGAATTCCCGGGAATGAAGGAGAGATTTGCAATTGTCGGAAAGGGACAATGCTGGGAGCAGTATGTGGCGCGCACGTGCACTTGGGTTTCTGAGAAGGAAATCCACTTGCCGGAACCACCATATCGGATCTTTGCAGAAGAATAGAAATGTACCTCCTCGCCATTCCCAAGCTCTACCCGCCAACAAGTGACCACGCCCAACGAAACAATACCGGACCAGTCAGTGCATCAGACCATCAGTGCAGTGATGTGTTCGATTGGATGCCGATATCTGAGGGGCGTGCCCTGGAACTGGTTGGTCAGCATCTTCAGAGAGGGGCTGGACATAGGGGGTTTTAAGGACGTTGCAGAGCACGAAATGAGGCTCTGAGCCCTGGGTAAACGGCTCATCCAGACGCTTCTCGCTATGAACTCTTAACGCTTGCCATTTTGCTGATATACCCTTCTTTTTCATGTAAATACGTTTTCTTAAAGTGCCATTAAACCTGCTTGTATATATTTTACCAACTTCGAAGATTCAATCCTTCATCAACCCGGAGTCTCTGCACGCTGCCAAGTGAAGGCCGGGTCGACTTAGCCCCAGCGTCACGACCGGGCCCAGAGAGAAACCCCTCCGAGACATCGCAAGGTGCGTACGCTACTGTTCTTGTCTGCCGGCCTTTGTCCGCGCAGACCAGTGTGTACTCGATCGCGCTCGCCCGCTCCGGGTCGTACCTGAGAGCGCAGCTCGAGTCTGTCAATCGTGATCCAACGATCCGCAACAGCGGTGGTTGCCCACTCTCTCTCAAAGGAATCGTTTGGTCACCGCGTGAGAGAGAACACATCACGCCCTAGCGCGCATTCCTTGTCACTTCGTGCGCGCAACGGAGCCTTGCTCCTGGCGCGCTCCTGGGACGCGATGACTGTGTACAGCTGGAGGACGGCGTTGAATAAACGTCTCCTGTGTGAACTAGGAGGCTTGTGTCCTTGCAGCGAAGCACTCTCCTCTCTGCGGAGGTTGAGTGCGCGCTGCGGTGTTTCAGTGTTCGCGTGGTGACGGCTGATAGAGGCTTCGGTTAGCGGGACGCTCGAACCCGCGGTGGTTGGTTGTCGATGCCCACCTAGAAACCAGGAGTCCTAATACAGAAAGTTTGTCTAACATAAATTCAAGAATCCGAAAGAATTCTTCGCTAGAGCCTGATGGTGGTCTGTAAATAACGCCATCCATAAATGCCCTGGTCTTAACAAAAAGCGATTCAATGCTCTGGTTAAAAAAAGTGTAGTCAGATGCGACTTCATAGGAAAGGCTTTGCTTAATGTATACTGCAACACCCCACCTATTTTATCGTTTCTGCATAAATCTTCACATTCATAACGTTCAAAATGTACAGTATCATCAGAATTCCTAAACCAGGTTTCTGAAAAGCCCAAAAAATCAAACACATACTTTAAAAGACAAAAAACTGCTAACTTTTTCATCCTTGTTACGCGAACTGTGCACATTCTGTTGATAAAAGGAAAAGTACTTCGCCTGCTTTTTGTTTAATAAAAAAAATGCTACGAAAACGTTCTATGTTATGATAAGCACAACCAGAGTCGAGACCTACCATTCTTATGAAGAACAGGCCGCAGCAGAAAATGCTTACCGCTTATCATTATAGTTTTTTCAGATCATGTTCGTCGTAGATCCTAGAAACTTTATCGCCTTCTGCCTTTCGAGAAAGGATGCGCCCGTCTTTCTGCCACACGACAGCATGGTTAAGTTCGGTTCCCTTTGAGCGGGCTAGCCAGAGTAACTGTTTGTTTTCCGAAGTTGTTAAGAAGCTACACGTCCTAGTCTTTTTCTCTCAGAAGAGTACGACATTCCATCCATTTCTGTTTTAGGGATACGTGACGAAATCTAGCAATGATGACTGGTTCCTTTCCAGACTTTGGTGCCAAGCGATGCAGAGCTTCAAGATGCGAGTCTTTTAGCGTTGGGAGTTGTAGCGAAGCTGCTAAGGCATTCATTTGCTCAAGAAGGTTGGCATGCTGTTTTTGAACGACAACCATGCACTTCCATGTTTAGTCTGCGATTGTATTTCTCCAATTCATTTATCTGAAGCATTATTTTTCTGGTCAGAGCGGATTTTCCAGTTTCAATGTTTTCTACCTTTTTGTTAGGGGCAGTCATGTCGTTCTTTTGTTTCTCAAGGCTTTCTAGCACAGTGTCATACTTGTCGGAAACTAGTTTAATTGAACTTTCAATACATTCAACTTTAGCAATGAGTTCACTAAGTGCGTCAACCTTGGCAACGAGGGGAAGAAGCAAAGAAAGTTCGTCATTCAGGTCCTTTAGCAGGCGTTAAATATTTGCATTCTCAGCTGTTGAAGAAGCACCCTCACTTTTCTTTATTGCTGACTCACAAATTGCGCATTTCAAAGTTGACTTAAAGAGTCACCCTTGTTGCGAAAGCTCTACGCAGACGCACCAGAACATTTTCCAAGGTGATAAGAATAGTTACAAGTGGACTATACGCATTTCAGCATCTGTCACATCCTCATGGCAGGCCAAACACTGCCACATGTTCTCAAAATGAGGGTTCTCTAAAAGAACAGCAGGAAATAAAAGAACAGCAAAAATCAAGAACAACGGCAGCAGCAGTGGTTACCGAAACGAAATTTAAAAAAGGTATACTAAAACCACTAACCCGCAAGAATATTGCGTAGTAGTTAGAGCAGATCACCGCGTGCTGCCTGCCACCGCTGCTGTGTGCAAATGTCAGCGCAGCCTGAGGATCCCTCATTTTAAGCACGGCCAGGGCACTTCTATGCCCTGAAAGTCAACAGTCGTGTAGCCAAGTGAGCAGTCCTTATCAGGGGAATTATGGGAAAATAAAGTTGATCCAGATTGGCAGAGACGAGAGCAATGTAGGCGTTTTCTGCAAGAATATTGCGTAGTAGTTAGAGCAGATCACCGCGTGCTGCCTGCCACCGCGGCTGTGTGCACATCAGCATAACCTACAGAAATGTAGCTACCAGATCCGTTATCGCTGGGATCGAAATTAAATGCAGTAACTACGAAAAATGAGCAAGCGCCACTGGCACTAAAATGATAGTCCCGGATATGCCGATATATAGTGCTGATAGCGCACTCTCATGGTAAGAACGGTGAAAAATTGTTAATCTAGCTACTCCATTCCTCTACTCCCAACGTTACTGAACTCATGAGGTGTGTTCTATGGGTTAAACTAAATTGCAGGTTACGGAGCCTGTTTTACGAATTTTCTTTTCTTTTTTGGAATAGATCCGTTTTAATAATTACGGGAAGAGACAGGGAACAAATGGCCTATTGGTTTCTACGTAAATGACAATTTTTACTGCGTAGGAGAAATAATTTCTTCACGTGAAACTCGCGTTTTCTTTTTTTAATAATGAAAGCCCAAATTCGGAGTTTGTTGGTTATAACCTATTCAGCGAAATTCGCCTCGGTGCTATTTTTCGAGGTTTATTGGTATATGCCGGAAACACGGAACCCCAGCTATACGCACTACAACGAAGACCGCTCTATCACACTACCGATACGCATGCGCACAACTGCCCTCCTTTCTTTTGGTCGGCACAATACTCTTGGTGACATTGTCACGTAGTGGTGACAAGCCTGGTAGCCACAAATAAAGACATTGGCGTTGCACTTGAATGAAACTCTTTATGGGGCTGACTTGCGGCCGCAAAAGAGCTAAATGAATCGGCGGCGGCGAAAACAGCAAACGTGTCTCGTCGGTCGTCGAACTAAGAATGCCCGTCGCACCCGTCAACGCTCAATTTAAAGGCAGCAAGGAAACATTGAGATAAAGATGCAAACGGTGACTAGCACAACCTAGAACGATGCAGAAACATACGCGAGTGGCCGCAATCTTCCAGACACATCTTGCGCGGCTAATAATCTGATAAAGCTTCATCTCGCGACAACGAGCATGCAAAAACAAAGAATACAGGACCGATCCGAGTGTCACAATCAGAGTGATAAGGCCGCATGTAGGCGCCTGTGGAAAAGGACAAATACACATTTGGACGGTTTGCGGCATTACCACCCCTTAAGCAAAGGCATCGACCCGATGCTTACAAAAATACACAGATAGGTAAACAAAATACTGAATATTAAAATAGCTTTAGCACACGCAATAACGTTTGAGGCGCTCAACATGGACGACTTCTGGGCGCGCCCGGCGCCGTTGGGATGTAGTCGTGCCGTCGGAGATGACCTCGTAGTCCATCTGTCCGATGCGTCGAATGATGCTGTATGTTCCGAAGTACCGCCGCAAGAGCTTCTCGCTCAGTCAGCGGCGGCGTAGCTGCATCCAAACCCACAATTCGTCTTCAGGCCTGTACTCGTCGGGTGTCAGTGTAGTGCTGGTCTTTTATGCGCAGCCGGGCAAGCCTTCGGGCTTCCTCTTCACGCTGAAGGTAGGTGGCGACGTCCAGGTTCTCCTCAGTTACATGCGGCAGCATTGCGTCGAGCGTCGTCGTGGGTTCCCTGCTGTACACAAGCCTGTACGGGGTCGCTCTGGTTGTCTCCTGAACGGCCGTGTTATACGCGAAGATCACGTACGGTAGGATGGTGTTCGAGGTCTTGTGATCGCCGTCGACGTACACAGTCGTCCACTTCTACCTTGAACACCGCTCTGCGTGACCAGCGCTCCGCGGAGCGCCTCTCGCGAGTGCCTGGGGAACGAGCGCGCAAGCGCAGTGACAGCTGTAGGTGGGGCCTCCGCTGCGTCGTCTGCTTAAGCGGCGGCTCCGCCAAGGCGCGCCTTGGCGGGCAGACGACGCAACGGAGGCCCCCCCCCCCCCCCCCCCCCCCCCCTACAGCTGTCACTGCGCTTGCGCGCTCGTTCCCCAGGCACCCGCGAGAGGCGCTCCGCGGAGCGCTGGCCACGCAGAGCGGTGTTCAAGGTAGAAGTGGACGACCGTGTACATGGCGATCATGTCTGCGATTGCCTTGTTGAGGCGCTTTGTAAGTCCATTCGTCTGTGGATGGTAGGCAGTTGTCCTACGGCGGCCGGTTTGACTGTAGTTCAGATGGCCTGCTTGAGCTCCGTCGTAAATGATGCCCTGTCCGTAATGAGCACTTCGGGGGCGCCGGGTCGCAGGAGAATGCGTTCGACGAAGAACTTGGCGACTTCTGCCGCGGTTCCATGAGGCAGGACTTTCGCTTCGCCGCAGCGGGTAAGGTAGTCAGTGGCCACGATGATTCACTTGTTACCCGCAGATGAAGTTGGAAATCGACCGAGCAGGTCCATCCCAATTGTCTGAAATGGCCTATTGAGGGTTGTATAGGGTTGAGTATCCCAGCAGGTCTGATCGGGGGTGTCTTGCGTCGCTGACACTCACGGCATGTTTTCACGTAATGGGCAACGTCCACAGGCAACCGTGGCCAGTAGTACTTCTCCTGGATTCACTGCAACGTGCGCGCGAACCCGAGTTGCCCAGCTGTGGGCTCATCGTGCAACGATTGCAGAATTTCCTCTCGGCCCTTTACTCACAGCAAGAAGCTGCGCAGTCGTTTTGGGTGCGAAGTTCTCCACGATTACGTCATTGCTTAACGACGACAAATGACGCCTGAACACAACAGGGGGGGAAGAGGTCTTGCCTTTCAGGTTAACCGGAGGACTTTGAGGTCAGGGTTTGATCGCTGCTTTTGTGCGAAACTGCTGGCACTTACCGCTCTAAGAAGGTGTCGTCGTCGTCTTCTTTCGAGGGAACGCCGATGGGGGCTCGGGATAAGCAGTCTGCGTCGAAATGCTTGCGGCCAGACTTGTAGACAATAGAGTCGTCAGATTCCTGAAGACGTAGGCTCCATCGTGCAAGGCGGCTGGAGGGGTCTTTCAAATCGGCGAGTCAGCATAGCACATGATGGTCGCTTACCACCTCGAATGGCCTGCCGTATAGGTAAGGGCGGAACGTCGAAGTGGCCCAGATGACCACGAGGCACTCCTTTTCGGTCGTCGAGTAATTGCCTTCGGCTTTTGAGAGGGACTTGATGCGTACGCGATAACTTTCTCCTGTCCTTCACTCTTGTGAACGAGAACCGTGCCTATACCGACACTGCTTGCGTCGTTGTGAATTTCAGTCTCGGCGTTTTCATTTCGTGAAAGTGGCCTAGGACATAAGGGACTGTAGGCGGCGCTTAAGTTCCTTGAAGGTTTGTGCTTACAGCGCTTCCCATTTAAAAGAGACGTCAGCCTTTGCAAGCTGACTTTTCGGCTCGGCGATGCGCGAAAATTTCCTGACAAATCGCCGGTAGTAAGCGCATAGCCCAAGGAATCTGCACACAGCCTTTTTGTCGCCAGGCTGTGGCTACTGTGCGATCGCAGTTGTTTTCTGTGGGTTTGGGTGAACTCCTTCTTTGCGCACAATATAGCCCTCTAGGAACAGCAGCTCCTCGTCGGCAAAGTGAGATTTCTTTGACTTCAGTATTAGCCCTGATAATTTGATTCCTTCCAGGACTGTCAGAAGATTTTTAAGATGTTCTTCAAAGCTTGAGGAGAAGACAACGACGTCGTCTAAGTACACCAGACAAAGTTACCACTTCAAGCCAGCCAACACGGTATCCATTACTCGCTGGAATGTCGCTGGTGCTGAGCAGAGGCCGAATGGAATGACCTTGAACTCGAAGAGGCCGTCTGGCGTGATGAACGCGGTTTTCTCGCGATCTCTTTCGTCGACCTCGATTTGCCAGTTCCCGCTCTTCAGATCCATCGACGAGAAGTACTTAGCGTTGCATAGCCGATCCAGTGTGTCGTCCATGCGGAGGGGCGGGTAGAAATCTCTCTTTTTTTATGGTGTTCAAGCGGTGGTAACCAACGTAGAAACGAAGTGCTCGGTATTTCTTCTTCACCAGAACGACGGGAGCCGCTCATGGGCTGTTCGATGGCCGGATGACGTCGTCACGAAGCATTTCATCGACTTGCTCTCGGATGGATTGGCTGTTCTCGTGGCGATGCACGATAGCGGCTTTAACGAAGAGGCCGGTCATTATCGTCTGTGATAACGCGGTGCTTTGCCAACAGCGGCTGTCGCTTCTTTGATGCTGATGAAGAACACTCGCAGTAGCCTTCAAGAAGAGTGCGGATCTTGGTTTGCCTCCTCCGGGGTAGTGCAGGGTTGATATCGAACGTCCGATGCTGGCATTAGTTATTTTGGTCATTAGCGGGCTCGTCAGGAAGAGCGAAGACGCTTCTGATGACTTCTAATTCGTCGAGTAAGGTGAGCGTTGTCCCCTTGTTGAGATGCCGGTATTCTTCGGTGAAGTTGGTTACCATAACCCGAGCTTGTCCATTCCGGAAATGGGCTACGCCTCTTGCGATGCCAAGTCCTCTTTCTAGTAACAACTGGGTGTTCCCTTCGACGACGCGTTCGACGATTATTCCTGTAGCCACAGAGACGATGACGCTTGATCGGGGCGGTACGGTCAATTCTCCGTCAAGGACGTTGAGAGAGACGTGATGCGTCGAAGTTGTCGTAGCCGGGATGAATTTGTCCGTCGAGAGCTTGATAAGCTTAGATCGGAGGTCAATGATCGCCCGATGTTCATTCGAAAATCCACGCCCAAGATCACGTCGCACGAGATTGAGAGAGAGAAAACTTTATTTCAAAAAGAAAAAGAAATGAAAAAGAAAAAAAGGGGGGGGGGGCGGTGAGTGGAGTCTTCATTTCAAGACCCCAATGGCCTGGGCTGCCGCTCTTGCCTGAGTTACCAGCCTACGCTGGGTCTCTAGATCATAGCATAGCAGAGTGGCCTCCCACTGCGCCTCCGAATGATGCATGTTTATGTGTGGAAGTTTGGGGCCTGTGCACCCTCATGTGACGTGGTAGGCGGTGGGCTGGTCGTTGCACCAAGGGCATATGTCTGTGTAGTGTTCTGGGAACATTATGTTGTATTGATGTAGGTTGGGGTAATTGTGTTGGTTTGGAGCTGTCTCCATTCCCGCGTTTCTTGTGCATTTAGTCCCTTGTGTGGAGGGGGATAAATCCTACATTGTTCTCGTAAGTACTTAAGTCGCGCGCCGTAAGTCGCTGGGACTGGAATGCTGGTTGTGAGATAGGGATTGGTGGCCGCTCGGTTACGTCGCACGAGCATTGCTGCAAGACGACGAAGCTGGTAGGGTAGGCACTACGTCCATTTACTGTAACACTTGCGGTGCATCGCCCGATGGAGTAATAAGGTTCGTGTTGAGCGGACCATCCCAAGTGGTCGTCACTATCTTGAACTGGGCGGCGAACGGTCCACTGATGACAGAATAGTCAGCTCCGGTGCTCACTAAGGCAGTAACCGTGCGACCGTCGCTATCCATTTCGTGTTCACTTGTTCGTGTCCTTGCATTACGCGTGGGCTTGGCCTCCGATATCGACTCTGTCGTGCACTGAGGTCGAAGCTGGAGCACACCGTTGTCACTTGCCTGGGTGGTGGTGTCTGCTTGGAGTATGGTCGGGTCGTCGTGGATACTGTCGTCGTGCGTAGCGGCGGTGTCACTTTGAAGTCTGGGCGTGTCGAGGGCGTCTTCATTAAGAGCGTCGGTGTAATAGCGGCGTCATCGTTGTTTGTCATCGGTGGGAGAGGATCTTCGTTAGTTCGCCGCGAAGAAGCCTAATCATCAAAGGTTTCCTTTATTTCCCCTACTTAGGCTTGGGGACCTTCCTCGCACACGGGCATCGTATAGTTCCGGCCTGGCAACGCACAGCGGGCCCTGTACGGCGATGGGGACCTGAACCGACGGCTTGGTGGCGCAAACTCACCGCTACGCAAATAGTTATCGATTTTTTTGCGGTTGTTCACTGGGCCGGGGTCGTAGGGCGTCGACTGCAAATCCGCGGAGGCCAATTCGTCGGTACGGGCGATGGCGTAGAATGTGGACGGCCTCACCGCAGTGAAAGCATAATGACCGGTTGTTCGCAGTCATCAGGCATCGCACTTCCTGGGGCTTGGGGTCGTTCGCAGGTTTGGCGAGCGAGGGCCAAAGGGCGTCGTTTAGGAGCGGCTTGTTCCTGACGAGGGGTGCTTGGCGGGTCTCGTCGGAACGCAGGACGATGCAAAGCGCCCGCATAATTCATCGCAGTGGGTTCTTGAGCAGCAGCCGTCGGAGATGTCGCTTAAGGAACACCCAATACCAGCTGAACTTCTTCACGGACGACGTCCGCGAGCGACGCTAACTGAGGTTGCATGGACGATGGCAGGAGTCGCCCCAGTGCTTCCCAACCACTTCACGGATACGCTCCCGCCAGTCGTTAGCATTGGATGTAGTGTGCTGGCAAGCAGCGCAGGCTTCCACTGGAAGATTGTATTGTCGAGTACGGGTATCGCTTCAACGTTGGAGGCTTCCGTGGCGAATTTCTCAACGGTTTTCGGCGGGTTCCTAACGAGGCAGCAAAAAAAGACTCCTTTATACCTTGCATCAAAAATCACACCTTTTTCTTCTCGCTCACCTCAGGGTCGGCCCGAAAAAACAGGCGCTTCATTTCATCAACGTATGTGAGGACGGATTCATTAGGCAGCTGGATACTGGACTAAATGAGAAGTTCAGCTCTTTCCCTCCTCACGACTCTCGCGAATACCTCCAACAGCGCCTTCTTGAATGCTTCCCACGTTGTATAGGGAAGACTCGTGGTTCTCCAACCACGTACGGGCGGTACCATCAAGCGCGAAGAAGTTCCGGAGCTTCAGAGCGTCGTCCCAGCTGTTAAAGGCTGCCACTCGCTCGTATTGATCGAGCCACTCTTCGGCATCTTCCCCTTGGGCTACATGAAAAACGGCCGGCGTTTTGGGCTGCTGTATAACAACGGAAACTGTAGACTAGGCCATTGTCACTGCAGGATCCCCCTTCCTGGTCCGGGTGGGGTCCGGCAGTAACCGGTGTTGCGGTTAGAGCCTTTGAAGTCTCCAGCTGGCTCGGCGGGCTGTGGGCAGGTCTCCCGGGGAGACACGAATAGGGCTGTTGTCTACGCATGTAGGCTGGGTTCGAAACATGACGGCCAGCACCTCTACCAGATGTCACGTAGTGGTGACAAGCGCGGTAGCCACAAATGAAAACGCTGGCGTCGCACTGGAAAAACTCTGCATGGGGCTGACTTGCGTCCGCAAAATAGCTAAGCGAATCGGCAGCGGCAATAACAGCAAGCGTGTCTCGTCGCTGTTCAAACTAAGATTGCCCGTAGCACCCGTCAACGCTCAATTTAAAGGCGGCAAGGAGACATCGAGATAAAGCCGCAACGGTGACTAGCACAACCTAGACCATTCAGAAACATAAGCAAGTGGCTGGAACCTTCGAGACACATCTAGGCGCATCTTGCGCGACAAATGATCTGACAAAGCTTCATCTTGCGACAACCACCATGAACAAGCAAAGAATACAGAACTTATCCGCGTGCCAGAATTAGGGGATAAGGACGCATGCCGGCGGCTGTCGAAAAAATAACAAATACACATTTGAATGGTTTTCGGCAATATGCTAGGCACGCAGACGGCTAGCCAAATACAGCTGAACAGCTTGCTATACACAGCTCTTAAGAAGGTCTCGACGATGAAAAAACTAAGGGCCAAATTTGAGAACGTTCCTCAGCTTACATGGCTTTCTCTTTTTGCGCGAGGAGCCCTCGATGCTTTCTCAACGAAGCGCTGAAGGAAGCAATTTAATTTTCGAGCCTTCTCTAGCGTACAAAGGTTCCTTGCCTTTGTACGCGTGTGGTGTCCATAATTGAAGCCTAAAATTGGAAATATAATTTTTCAAATTGCAAACAAGCAAGTACAACACATTTACTGCGTATTTCTTACGAAATACGCTTTTATGTGCACTTGATTTGAATTTTAAATGTTTTGTTTTGTTGCTCTAAATGGCTTAATATAGCGTTGGTCTGACCACCTGCAATTGCTTGTAGGGCAGCGGCCGTGCAAGTACCCCAGCGAAGTCCCCCGCGTCTCCATAGTCATCCCTTCAGCGCTAACGCAAAGCGAGTTGCTATACAGTGAACACGCGTTCCGGTGAAGAAGCCAGGTAAGGAAACATGAAGGTAGCTTTGGTGCCTACATCGAAAAAAAAAAAGCGCTCCAAAGGGAGGCCTCGCTCAGTGCTCCTTGTTAGCGAATGTTTAAAAAATTGGCCAAAGGAAGGCGAGCAGCTGCTTCAGAAATCCTCAGTGAGGTAAGGAGCATTTCGAAATTTGGCTCTTAGCTTTGTTTCAGAGCGCTTTACAACCACAGGGCTCACATTGGCCTACCAGGAAGAAGAAAAATCATGGCATGCTTACTTTCTTTTTGAAGTCACGTCTAGCTGTCATTCACTACAACGAAAAGGCTAAATTTAAGAGGGCAGGTACACACCAAGAAAGGCGAAGACCACTACACTGCAGAGTAAAGATGGAAAACCCCAGAGAAGAGCATTTCAGTGTTGCTTCAGTGAAAACGAAGTCTAGATTCCATAAGTGAAAAATTGCATTCTACCATGAACATTGGATTAAAAACTAAATGAACTGCTTCGATATTGATAGCAATTTCAAGCAGTTTATGTCCACCAGCTCATCAGGACGGGGTGAAGCGATTCGACAACTCATGAAACAGAATGATAACATGGTGGAGTCTACACAAGAAAATCGTTTCATGACAGATACCTACGGAAGACCTTCAAGAGATGAACTGTTATCAAGCGTAGTCATAGCTTTGCGCTTCAGCAAGACTAATGAATGTGATAGTATGAATCAAAGCTACGCACGATTCATCAGTTTTGACGCACTGTGCAGAACAAAGCTTCGTATATATTTCATCCCCCTGGCTCTTTTCAGTATGTTAGAGAACATGATTCACACGTTTTCCTGCATTTCGCTTTTCCAAAAGCACAGCCGCTGCAATCAGAAACTAAACTGAAGAGATCATGCTCAATGTTTGCATGTATAAATTTATTACCATTACTTCCAGTACCAGCTGCATACATGAAAGGGCCAGGGGAACAGATCGATCGATCAATCAATCAATAATGCATTAATTTATCAAGTTTTATTTCCATATAGAAATACACAGAACAATCTAAGCACGCAGTGCTTGTTAGAAGACCAGGCAACCAGTGTTGCATGTTTTAGAGAAATAAATTGTTACAAATTTATGAACGATTCATCATCAAGAAAGAGGAAAAAAAACACGAAAAAAAAAACAATTTTTTAACTAGGCCAAAAAAAAAAAATCACACGACAACATACTTATTACAAGACAATGTTAAACACCACTTCCTTACATTTTTTCAGAATTTTTTAATTTTTCAGCATTTCTTTTATCACTCTGTGTGTCTTCTTTCTCCGTCCTTGTCTTGGTGCGCTACATTTTGTTTCCTTAATTCAGCATTTTAGTTTGTGATTTTGAGCCATATAGAGTTTCACGGAAAGCAATAAACATCTCCGGTACATAATAATTTCTGGCTTTCTTTCTATAATTAGTAAAGACTCTCGGTTTAACGTATCTCTCAATTTTCCGCCATGATACACCTTTCTTTCTTACTAATACCTTAAAAGCGTTTGAGTCGTAATAGCGGGCCAGGACAGGATATTTAAATAGCTCGCGTACAGGAAGTAATCCTAGAATGCGTTATTTTTCCTGTGTCTGCTTGTCCCCATTCTGTTCCATAGGTTATGCTGTTGACTATTCTTATCGCCACGTGGTAAATAGTTTTTTTTTATAATCAGAACATGCAACGTATAACGTGATATCATATGCAATAACCGATTTGGCTAATGCCTTGTGACAGGACTTTTCCCTCTCAGGCAATACATCATGTCCTCCACTGCCCTGAGCTTTCCGCAAAAGTACGTGAAACGATTGCTCGAGAGAAAGTGCTGGTCAAACAAGATTTCTAAATGCTTAACTAGTGGTTCGAACTCTAATGGGTGGCAAAATCATATGTTACAATTAGAGGCAGGCAAATATATGTTCCTATTTAACGAAAGCGTCTTATGCCCACTGAGGTGGCGCAGCGGATATTGGACGTTCGACTACTCTTCCCAAGGATGCGGGTTCGAATCCCGGCCTCGGCGGCCGCTTTTCGGTGGAGGCGAAAAGCCAGGAACCCGTGTGCTGTGCGATATCACTGCGCGTTAAAGAACCTCAGGTGGTCGAAATTTCCAGAGCCCTCCACTACAGCGTCTCTCATAGCCTGAATTGCTTTGGGACGTTAAACCCCACAACCCAAAGCAAAGCGTCTTATGAGGATCCCTGAAGCACATTAATTTCGCTTTATGGGTATTTTTGAAAACTGAATTATGTGCAAGCCATTCAAGATTCCTGATATGTCCTCTTGGAAGCTTTGACTTCCCGTATTAAAATACTCAATTTAAAGCTGAATTGCAATGTCATCTGCGCTCTGATTTTATTTTTTACTTCAGTGGCAACAGGCCGAGATTGGAGGCGTATATGATAAAATTTATTGGCCCTAGTGTGCTTCGTTGTGGCACACCAAACATTATTATTTGAGGTTGACCGAAGCTTTATTCGAGTGTAAGGAGGCATGAGGGGGAGGGGGGGGGGAGGTGCATGTTATGTTGTTATGTAATACTTTAGGAGCGGGGGCAGGCACTTTGTTTATGTTTAGAAAGTTCACCTTTCATGTTGCTTACTCTCAAAATTTCGGGTGTTTATTATTCAATGCACCTGTTCTCTACAACCACAAAGAGGAATTGGATGAAATTGCTACTGGGCGGCAAGGTGATGAACAACAGAGAATGTGCAATGACGGTGAAGACGAGTTTACCGCGGACCTAGCGCGAGCGCTCCTGCCCGCGTCACTGCCTGCTCTTCTTCCTCGTTCGTAACAATAATAGGCTGTGTTATTCTGCAGACCGATGGGTTATACTGAACTAAAGAAATATTATATCCTCTTTGGAGTTTGTGTCCAAAAAATATCACTGCGTGCACAGAGCCACAGGAAGGGCTGCCTTGCAGCTTATGGTTTTCCAATGTTGCCATTCATATCATCAGCAATTGTTTTAGCTCAAAATATTTGATTTGCTGTATTACATATGTGCAAAGGTGTATTGGAATCGGATGAATACTTCTTGAGAAAAGGTACATTGAATTTGAATTCATAAAGAACACAAATTGAGAAAAATGAAGTTTAATGTTCGCATACTGCTCATGTATGCTCAACATATCCCAGGAGAATACATTTCACTGCTGGCGTTCTTGCAGGCATCTCCAAAACACTTTCAAGTCTTCCTTTTTATCCGCCGCCTTTCCTTGCTGTAGACAAAGTCGTAGAATGTTACCCTGTCAACACGCCCCTTGTCCATTCTGTCGAGGACAACATCGCAAAGCACACCTGGAATAATTTCATGTGCTTCTAGGATAGCTTTTCGTGCAAATTACTGTCATTATAGTAGGCTGCGGCATCGTTAATTTCGGTCTTCAATGTGTCAGTACCGATGAATGTTGTCTGAGGGCAGCAGCACCAGATGAGGTGTTTCAGCGACTCATTTGTGTTCTGTGTTTGTCCGAAGACATTTTCTCAGAAGACTTGTATTTGTCAACGCCCTGAACACTCGCTTGATGGCACCCATCACGGTCCCAAGAATGTAGTTGTTGCCGGAGTAGGTCTCGAGGCTTGCCTCAACAAGGCTGTGGTTATCCCCACGCTATGATGATGGCCCCTTTGGGCAGAGTCCGTGTCTGGGCTTGGTATCTGTTCATAACTTATGAAAGTATATCGCCCATACAGCTCGTCTCATATTATCCAAACTGTTTGAATTTTCCCGAATAGCCTTGCCGTAAGCCTGAAGAGAGTCGATGTCCTTTTCTGTGAGATGTCCTTCCCCAGAAAGTGGCAGACCATCGACAAGCTTTTTCCATCGATAAAAGAAATTAATTTCGTCAATATATGATCTTTGACACATCAGTCACTTGGCAGCAAAAAAAAAAAAAAAAGCCTCCATTATGAAGAAAACCGTGAAAAATAACGATAAAAAAACAAAAGAACAAACGGCCTCCAAGCACGCATAAGCGTTTAGGTTCGTATTCGAACTGTTGGTCGCTCTGCGTTACTCTTAGTTATTCTGCTGCCACGATAAAGGTTTCATTGAGCTTATCACACAACGTTTTAAGGGGTTTCTGTTTCAATTTATTTTACCGGTATCATCGACGCCGGCACCTTTGGATCTACCCATCAGCTCATTCGAAGAAACCCAAGTTTTTTTCACGTCATTTTTGCTGTATGCAAATCGACGCATCGTGTATTTTCTCCCTGTCGCAATTTTCTGTCACCACGTTTCGTAATGTTCGGAATTCCGCTCTGTATTTTTCATTGCCAGGTTGTTTTCTACATTTTTGCCATGCTCCGTCTTTTCAAAAGTACAACTCAACAATTTTACGCGTAATCGATTTCTTGTCAGGATTCCGTTGCTTGATTATTACGATTTTAGTATATTGCGTATATATACCATCCTGAAAGTTTCGATACGCTTGGAATATAAGCTCACATGGTCTAAAACCAAAAGGACATTTCAATCAGTGTTCCTTACTTACATGTGAAGTTTTCGGTTATTTATAAGCTGTTTATTTTTGTACCACAGTCCCTACTGCCTTTATCAGATATAACTGCAAGAGACGTAAAGTATTGGTCGGCTAGTTTGACCTTAATTACAGCGTTTGTGCAACGCTGCTTGCTCAGTCAGCTGCCAATGTGATCATTACATGACTTTGTGATCTTCGAGCCCAAGTATTTCTCTTGTGTATTCGTGAATTGCATTTAACGGTTCATGTTCTGCTAGTAAATTAAGAGTCTGTCACAGCTTTCTTTGATACTTTCATTATGTCACTATTCATGTCACCAACTATTATAAGCTGCTGCTCCCTCATTTACTTTACCAGGGAATTTAGTTCCTTAAAAAACAGATCTGTATTAATGTCTACCGGCCTGCATATCGCAGATATGGTGTACGTAACGTCTATTTTACTTAGGGCAACAAGGATTACTCCTGCATAGTTAAATGTTGTACCCTGAAATGAACCACCCAGCTGTCTTTTACAATAACAATTACTCCCCCGCTTTTCGAGTTTACCTGCATAAAGCAGTTTGAGAGCATCCAGTCTGCGTATACCTACTCAGTCTACTTGCATCCAGATTAACTTTAGGTGATCACTATTGGGCCAATGTTCACGAGCCTCGTGTGCAAATTGGCGCACAATTGTTCCCAGTTCTTGTTTATGCTCCGCACATTTACGTGTATTAAGCCAGGTCTGCCTTTGTCCCGTTTTGAGCTGTTGCATATGGAAACGTGAAGGTCTGCAGTCGCGAAAAGGTTCGAAAGAAGCCATCTACAACATTTTTTTTCCTCAGTGGTAATGTTGATCACATTCGCTCTTTACGCTTTACGAGCCAAGATCTTGCCATTCCGCTTCCAGATAAATTTATACCCGCGTTCTTTGCCGATCTTTCTGCACTTTCAAAATAGTTGTTTTGTGCTTTAGTGAAATTTTCATTGACGAAAATGTTTTCACTTCGAAGGGCGTGTTTCTTTGCAAGCCATAAGTCCCCTGTTTTCCGCTGTGTAAACCTCACAATTATAGGTACAGTTTCGTCTTTCTGTACTTATAATCTGTGTACAGCTTCCAACGAGTGCTTTCCAGGCTCCAGGGAATCAATCTTTCTACTAAGGTCCACCAGGACCTGTTACAGATCCTTTTCATCTGCTTCTGGTACTTGAATATTTTTCCATCTCGAGTACTGCTCACAGCTTTCGACACGTTCCCTGAGTTTTGCGATTTCATTGTCTTTTTCTTTCATATTTTCTACCAGTTCTTCCGACGTTTCTTGAGTTCAGCAATTTCGCCCTGTTGATCGTTTACCCATGTCAGAAGGTTTCCAAACTTCGCTGGTAGAAAATTCGTCGACTCTTTGATATCCATTGTTGTGTTACTTTGCTTGTCTACTTTTTTTTTCCTGAGATTTCTAAGCCTACCCAAGACTTCTACTATCTTGTGGTTTAGCTCACCGATCAGTAAAGCCAATTAGCTCGCGCACTGGAGTCGTATAAGGCATTCTTTTTGCCCTCTTCCGCATTACAGCAGTTCAAATCAGTTTCAACATCCCTGTCTTCTTTTTTACATGTAACACAGTTCCAAGCTTTGATTCTCACAGATTCATTTTCTTTAAATACCTTTTATGCACGCCAGAAAATTTACCATTATGGTACCTGTTCTTGCACCGATTGAAAACAGATGTTGCTCGTCTTTTTCGATGCCTTTAGAACATGTCACACACTTCCACGGCACAACTGCGCTCAAAGACTAGTGCAGTCATTTGGAGCAAAGAATAGGGTACAACTTTAACTAAAAGGCTGCTTACCTAAAATCAGAGAAGACTGTTAATATGTCCCTGATGCTTCACAGGACATCGAACTGGGGTTTTCCTTTTGTAACTCTGGTCCGTGAAGTCATCGCCGTAGCTCGCATGAGTGGCGCCTTTATCGTTTTCAACACATTCTTGTGGTGGGGCTGCGCTGTTCTTAGTCAACTGACGATACCTCGCTCAGCAGGCAGGCAAGTAAGCAGGGTATTCAAACACAGGCAGGCACATAGCGGGTGGCAGGCACACGGCCTTTAAGCAGAGAAGACTATTATTCTGCCCGTAATGCTCCACAGTGGGCAAAATTAGTCACAGCTTCTTTGACTTTAGTACGGTCAGAAATTCTTTGAGATGTGGGTAAAAACATTTATGTCGCTCTGCAGGCGCTAGAAATGGCACACCAACCCTAGAATTTTTACTGTGCCGGTGAGACACTGGTTGAAAATACAGCTGTTCCTTCAAGAAAGGGTTAGCGTGATAAATTTTGTTAAACAAGATTAGAAAGAAGCATATGCAAGTAAAGCAAGATAAGACAGCTTGAGGAGTGTCATTCTAGATATATATGCTTGTACATGAAGTTTGACAGTACATAATATTGAGTGGCCGAATGTCCCACCAATTCAAGAACGTTAAGAAGTTATTCGCGAGCTCTCCTAAACATAGAAAGGAGCCTAAGGCTTCAGTCTTATTATGGCCTTGTAATTCTTCAGTTTTAAAGGAACAGTTGAAGAAGAAAGGACACAGATAGGCCAGAATGGGCTTAATGTTTAGCCACGTATTAATGCGCATGCATCTGGAGATGTATTAACGCGAGAGCGTTAAGGGCCCCGTGTCGCAGAAAAGTCGGTGTCGTCGTCCGGCGTTGGCCGTGAGCGAAAAATCACAGAAGCATTATTAAATAAAAACGAATAGGAAAAATCGCCGACCTGAGGAATCGAACGTGGGCCTCCAGGGTGCGAGACGAGCACGCTAGATGGTTTGAAAGGGACAAAGGCGCGTCTATTGATTGCGGTGTTGTCTCAGAAATGTCCCTTAGTGAAGTGTATTGTGGCGTATAATAATAATTATGAGCATGTAAATTACAGAATTACAGAACACGCAGTTAAGCGAGTGGCAAATTACTTTTCCGTTGCACTTCCTCTTCGCTTGGCGTGCACGTAGCGCCATCATGCGTGTGGCTCACGGAATAAGATAGACAGGGCATGGCCTCCGAGATCTTCATCGCGCCGGCTCGGATCGGCAACGATGTTGCCGACGAACTACGACTGCAACTTGAGGCCTGCGCGTTTCGGCAAGGTGGCTGGCAGCGCTTCTAAATCCCGGAAGGATTAATAAATAAAAATGAGTATAGCAAGTTGCTCTATGTAGGAATTCGAAACAGAGCCTCCCTTCTCAGTGCACGCCTCAGCCGCATTGTAAGCGAAAGAACGCTTGTACGCTCGAACTGGAGCCGAAAGGTTCTCTCGCAGAGGCCGCTAGCAGAAGCGATGACGTCACCGCTAAGGCATGAAGCGTCGGAACATAGGCTTGCTCTTGAGAAACGAGTAATGGAACCGGTGCCGTCTACCAGTGCCGGACGCACTACAGTGTCTCGCTCATCAGTGACTTCCTCATCGGTGAGTACTGATCGGCCATCTACGTCGGCTGGTGCTCGACCGCGAGGGAGGCCGCGTAAGACGGAGGCACAGAAGGTGGACGCCAAAGCTCGCCATGCTGAGGCCATGTGGCGAAAGCGACGCGAAAATGCTGAACTCACCGACAATGGCGGACCGAGGACCCGGAATGCAGGGCAAGAGAGGCAATGCGGCTTAAACGTCAGGCAGATGTGCAATTAAGGGCAAAGGAAGCAAACGCCAAACGGCAGGAGCGACAATCGAACGCCGCGCTGAGAGCCAGGCAGGCTGTGATGAAACGTCAGCGCCGCGACATGGATCCCCAATTACGAGCGCGGGAAGCCGAGGTCCGCCGTCAAGAGCGCCTACATGATGCCGATATTCGAGCACGAGAAGCTGAGCTCAAACGTCACCATAGGCAAGAAGTCATGCTTTTGACAAGTTAACGAGTGTTTTATCATGTGAACTACGTCTTTGTGTCACTCAAAAGCGCGACAAGCAAATGAGTAGACGGTGCGAACGGGGCGCGATAATGCTATCGCGTTCCATTCCTAAAGGCGAGGCTTAATCGCCCTCCAAATATTTTTCATGATGGGGTATAAAACACAACAGTTAGCAAGAATTTATAATTAGGAAGATTGTTTAAGTAGGCAGTACCACATTTGCACGAAATTACAGCAGGCTAGGGACCGAAGCAAAGGGCAAAGCATAGGTCATGGTCTGAACGGTGTTTAAGGATGCCATATTTTGACGGATGACAAGTGCAGCTGACCTAGACTCAACAACTGATATGGCCTTTTTACAGACAGAAGTAGCCACTTGTCTCTACATAATGTTACCGTCTACGTGACGCATTTTATCAGCTGTCATGTTACTAAAAGAATGAAGAACACGTTGTTTATATTCGCAAGGGGACGCATACATTTCTGAAAGCAAGTTAGGAGTATAGTTTCACTCCATAAAGCGTGAATTAATTTTTTGCCAAGAAGCAGTGCCTTCTGAAAACATCGCACCTTCATCACCATGTAAGTAAATTAATCCGATTCTATAGATGAATACTAAATCCGTATTTTTACAACAATCCTGGTACTTATACATAACACTGCTTCGTTTTCAAGACTACAGTGCAAATCAGATTTAGTTTATATGCACCAACTCAAACCGCGTATATTGTGTTTGCAAACCAGCTGGCGCCCAACAATTTCAATAGCTGAGGGCCTTGGAAGTACTCACCGATGAGAAAATGCTTTTGTACTGGCCTCAAATAAAGTTGCGTTCCTCCTTGCTTCCCTTTAGTGTTTCGTTACATTGCCTGGTCCTTAAAAGGGGCGAACAGTAAGACATGGAAGGACATTTATTGCAGTGACCATGCAGTCAAATGATACAGACATAAGTATACGGAGCACGTTTTCCCGTTCAAATTACAATCACGTCTTCTGTATTAAAGATAAACAAACAGTATTTGTCCTAGTAAAAGCGTACTGGCGTCTACTACCGGTTTGCATACACCACGGCTGCCAGTTTCAGTTATTCAACGTGTGAAAATTTTAGAAGCTAATGGCGTACTCCGTTTATTTTTGTTCGCACCGGTACATGAATCAGCGGGGGATAGCTGGCCAAATGTTTCTCACTGAAAAAGAGGCCCCAGAATTGCTTTTAAGGAAGTCGTTTACTTCCGTTTCTTCAGTGCTTCGTTATCATTGTACGTCGTGTGAAACCCTAAAAGAAGATGTAGTACGCAAGGTGTACATTATGTCATGCATTCTTACAGTGGTGGGTTCTCGAAATTCTTACGCAGCCTGGGTCATTGGCAATGACCCAGGCGCTTTCACTGAGCTTTCACAATGAGGTGCCTGTGTTACGTAGTAGGTCACGCAGCGGTACTTTTCTGCTCCTGCTATGCAAGCCCGCAACGTGCACTGAGGGATGGAAAAGGGTCAACGCGACCGAATCAACTAATTACCGTTGCCTAACTTACTATGAGACAAATGCTACGACAAAAACTTGCAACGAGAAAAAATGCAAATTCCGCGCGCAGTATCACAGCAAACGAGCTAGCGATTGAGGCGGGAAGATGTTCCAGAGTTGCTACGGTGGTCACCATGAAGGCTTCAAAAATCCTGCATGACAAGGATGCCCGCATCTGTGATTGTTAATCATCATACCCTTTAAATATTAGCTTATCTGGTATACCAGCGTATGTTCTAGCCTTCATTTCTCAGTGACGGTGGAGCATCCAAAACAATTGCGGCACATATAGCAAACTGCATAGCGTTACGGTTCAAGGGTAGCAATCGTTCTACCAACGCATAAGTGAAATTGGAAGCAGGCGTTGAGTGCGAAATACAAGAAACGAGATACAGACAAAGCACGCACTACAGCGTCCAGAAACTACCGCAGCGATGGTAGCGAAGGCCACTCGCGTGATACCGAAAGCTCGAAACCAAAACACCATTGAAAACATTCTCAGTATATCCCACGAATAATATTTTCTTGCAACAAATAAGTTAAAAATATTGCATCTTTTTCGGAATATGTATCAGTGCCAAAAGGGGAGAGAGTTCGGCATATTTCGAACATTGTTGTGAGCTCTCTACTGTGGTACATGTGATGTTTCGCTCCAATGTTAGTCGCAACCTAACCTAACATGTGAACTGCATTACAAGCCAAGCTCGTAAGGTATTTCATGGCCCCTTTGACTTCCATGTTTAACAGCTAGACGAAAATACGTGCGTTTAGCATGATTTCATACGTCCGAAGGAAAGCCGGAAAAGTCCATTGATATGCACATACACGTACGAGGCTAGAAAACGTGGCATTCGAAATCGGATGCCTTCGTTGGAGTTGGCGTATTTGCGCTCGGACCCAACGTTTTTCCTCCACATACCCCGTCTCTTATCCCCCACGTGTCGCTGGCCCAGCGACGCCCCGTAATGACTGCGTTGCGCCCGCGGAGTCGGAAGTTAAATCCCGCGTCCGCTATTCGACGCAAGCAGATTGCGAGACCCCGGGGTTCGCGTCAAGGTTTTTCGGTAATCACAAGTCTGGCTATTAGGTGACCCAAATTGGAACTTTCCCTGACTCTGAGCCAACGTCCGCCGCTGCCCTTACCCCCGCAGTCACTCTCTCCTCGCGATGGCGCTGCGGTAGAGTGTCGCCTCTTTCCAGCCCCTTCTACATTATTTCGCTCATGGTTGACCTCGTGCTTGTGGGGTGAAAAACCGCGGTAGACGACGCCTAAACATCTACAGACATCAAATGAGAGAGGTTTCCTGCTGTGCCCTCCCCCAGTTCTTTTTTTTTTTTTTCCGCTCGCTAGGTGCTCATCCCATTTTTCTTCGGTGAACAGACCGAACAGTGAACTTAGAATGACGGTCTATCGACTAATGCCCTGATATTCTATACAGGACGGAAACGTTTAAAAGAAGAAAGCTGGCAAATACGCACGGTTTGATTTTAGCGAAAGAAGCACAATTTGTCTTTAGGAGGACAGAAGTTTCCAGGAATACTTCAGATCGGAGCGGCTCTTTTCCTAGCTCTTGTTTTTAGCTGAATGTTTTCAAGAGCTGTCGTCTAATCAAACCCAGGGGATGCTCACTGCAAAGTGATCTGCGATGGTATAACGTGCTTCTAGGAACAAGCGATAGGCATTATATGGGCATGACTTTACAGAATATATACGCCCCTTGAAAATTATGGGACAATGTTATTTGTATCAATGAGCCACTTGGTATTTGTATCAACGGTCCACTAAATCAATACTCAATGAAAAGCGAAATACCCAGTTCTTCAGATGAAGTCCTCGTATACATTGTTTAAAAAAGCGAACAAAAAACTAGGTCATCACAGTAAGGACCGGGGCTAGGAATGCCGTAGAACTCTCTAGACAATTGTTGAATCAGACATAAACATACCCACAATTACAGCGGCTGTCAAGAAAGAACAGAAAAAAACTATTCGAACAGGCAGAAAGGTATTATATCGGCAGTAACCGAAAATCTGAGTCCCTGAAGTGAGAACTATAAGGTCGAGCCAATGGTAGCTGGGCCGAGTAAGGGCACTTGCCGGTCAAAACGTGCGGTGGGCTTGTCCGGCTGTAGAAGTATTTTGACATTCAGTGATAGCAGCGGGCAAGAGCTTGGATCCACATTCAGTGCGTCTAAAGAGGATACGATGAGCAAGGACCGCAGCCACAACAGATTGGCCAGTCGGCTGAAGGTGAATGGGAAGACCTACGAGCGTACGTCTCTTGAGTCCTGTCCGTCGGGAGTCTGCCGGGGAAAGTCGGCGGTGTACCAAGGCTGGCTGTAATAAAATAAATTTAAACAGTCTTATTTACTATAACGAAGCGAGATTACTGGAGAAAAAGAAAAATACTGGAGACAAAGAAAAACCAGCATTTGTTGAGTCATTGTTCAGCCACTACTGTGCCGCGGAGTGCACCAAGTCTTTTCTATTCGCCTATTATCTTGTCCCCTGCCTCGCCGGGGTGGCGCAGCGGTCAAGGCGCTCAACTACTGTGCCCAAGGACGCCGGATCGAACCCCGGCCTCGGCGGCTGCGTTTCGATGGAGGCGAAACGGACTGGCCTCCGTGTGCTGTGCGATGTCAGTGCACGTTAAAGAACCCCAGGTGGTAGAAATTTCCGGAGTCCTCCACTACGGCGTCTCTCATAGCCTTAGTCGCTTTGGGACGTTAAACTCCCCAAACCAACCATCGTCTTGTCCCAGCCTTGTGCAGATCACAAAAAGTAAGAAAGTAACTTTTAATTACTCTAAATAAAATGTAACTGATTAGAATAGTAAATTCCAGCTCCCAAAAAGTAACAGTATTTACAGGAAAATAACGTATTACTATTCCATTATTTTTGTTTTTCAATCGTCCCAAATCCGCTTGCAACTTCAAAGTTTCAAAAAAATGTTATTCAGAGTGCATGTTTGATATTTGCTGACGCACTGTTGGCACTGTTGCTTTTCAAGAGGAGCTTATTTTCAAGCTGGCCGTCGCTACTTTTCCGCGTTTCTTCTTGAAGATATAAGCACCTACGCTGATCAGTCTTGCAGTGTACAGGCTGGAGGGAAGGACCGTGTCACGGGCCACCAGCTACTAGTTCCTCGATGCTAAAACGCCAGCGTCTGAATACTCTATGAAGCGCCTCCTTCAGTGTTGGCTCAATGATTAGGCGCGGCTGGGAGGGGTAAAGAAAAAGATTATAAAATTGACTTTGGACGGTTTCATCCTAGCATCAGGTGTGACTTCTGGTTTAGAACCATAGCACGGACGGCTGAATTCGTCATCGAACTTCTCGTGGAGCTCTTGGAGTTTTCCTTAAATCTAGGAATCGCAATGGATGGTACCCGAAGTTCGTCTTTCTAGAAGAGATGAACAAATCACCGGCGTGGATGCAAAACACGCAAGTCACTTGGTTTTATTGCCTTATTGACGAAAATACAGCGGAAGTGGTATCATGTTCGCAATAGGCTTTATCAATTACTTGCACTTCTATATGAGACTCGTTGCGTGGTGCAGATGGTGATAGGGCGCACCGAATTTCGTTCCTCACAACTTCCATGAGGTCCCCTGACGACTGAGCCTTCGCAGCCGTAATTCGCTGCAACTCCTCGAGGATAATTTAATGATGTCTCGAAGAGTGGTCTTATCTGTTGCAGTCAGCGCCGCTGTAGTCGTCGCGGCACAGTTGACAGGTCGGTTGTACTGGCGGCACCGATCTTGGAGAGCTCGCTCTATAGCCGTAGCGTCCTTAATGAACTCACTCACGGTTTTGGGTGAGTTGCGTATCAAGCCGGCAAACACCTGTTCTTTAACACCGTGCATGAGATGCCGTAGCTTTCGTGGCTCCCTCATATCAGGGTCGGCACGGCGAAAAAAGCGTGCCATGTCTTCCGAAAACATAGCCACGCTCTCATTCGGCTTCTGGACGCGCACTTCAAGCAGGCGTAGCGCATTGTCTCGTCGATCACTTCTCGCAGATGTGTCTGCCAGCTGGCGGCGGAAGTCATTCCATGCGGATAAGTTGGCCTCGTGGTTTTCAAACTAGGTTCTCGCATTGTCCTGAAGGGCGAAATAAACATTGGAAAGCTTCTGGTCTGCGCTCCATTGATTTATCTTGGCCACTCGCTCAAACTGGTCAAGCCAGTCCTCCACATCTTCAAACGCTTCCCCGCGAAAGCACTCTGGCACCTTGGTGTTCTGAAGAGTCACCGGCGTAGGGTTGGGATGTGCCATAGCTTGGGAGACCTGATGAACTTGGACGTTTGAAGAGTCGTTCGGGAGATGGCTGAACTCCGGAGATAGGCCTAAAAGGCGGCGGCTAGCGCGATGCACCGGCGTGTCGATGTCTGGGATCCGCTGTGGACTGCCGGAAGGAGTCTTATGCATACCCCAGCGCGCTCCACCAGCATCACGTCTCGATAGAACGCCAAGGAGGGCCTAAGATAAGAAGGTTTTAATAATCGACTGGAACGAGTCTTGCGCTCAAGCTTCCTCTTTCTTCTTCCAGGCTCGCGCTTTTGTTCCCAGTCGTCATCTTTTGCGTCCTCTTCCATGCGGCAATATACACACAATGCATCTTGCACTGGGCTTAATACAAATGAAATTTTTGTAAGGGAAAGAAGCATGGAGCATAAAAATAAATATTTGTTCGTAAGTAAATTTAGTATGAGCCACAGGTGATTGGAGATAGTTAATTGTGAAAAAAATGCACTATGCATGTGATGTAGCGAGAGTAGCAAACAAAGCATATAGAGTAAACTAACATCCGCCTCGCATGCAAGAGGACCGGGGTTCAAATCCCGGTGCCGCGCAATTCTACACCGGATTAAAAAAAAAAAAAATCCGTGTGTCGATGGAATTGCATAAGCAGGTTTGGGGTGCGACCTGATGCCGGTGAACACCTCCGGCAACGCACTCCCTCACCAGAACAAGAGTTGGCCACCCTGGTGCAGTAATTGGCCGCAACCTCTCATGATAAGCTCCACAAAACCCCGGCCTTCAGTCACCAGCGGCTGCGGAACTGACCACGGCGGCGGTGAGACCTGTGACGCAGCAGGGGGTGCTAAGAATGCCTGGCTCCGCTGGACAGGCCGCCATTGGAAACTGACCCTGTGGAAACGCTTAATGCTAGAACCCTAGCCAGTGAAGCTAGTTTAGCAGTGCCCTTACAGGAACTAGAAGGTATGAAATGGGATGTCATAGGGCTTAGTGAGGTTAGGAGGCCGAATGAGGCATATACTGTACTGAAGGATGGGCATGTACTGTGTTATCGAGGTTTACCGGAGAGGCGAGAAATAGGAGTAGGTTTCCTTGTCAATAAGTATATAGCTCGTTATATCGATGAATTCTATAGTATTGACAGGGTGGCAGGCATCGTAATTAGGCTTAATAAGCGATATAAACTGAAGGTTGTACAGGCCTATGCACCTACATGTAGTTATGATGACCAGGCAGTTGAAAGCTTCTACGAAGATGTAGAATCGGCAATGCGAAAAGTAAAGACGCAGTATACTGTACTAAAGGGCGACTTCAATGCCAAAGTACACTGTAAAAAAAGAATTGGTCAAAATGACGGAAAATTCTTCGCAGCTCTATTTCCAAGCATTATCCGTCGTTTCAACTGATGGTGCTTTTAGTTATTTTTATGTTTACCTGTCAAACTGGAATACATTTAAGCCGTCAATATGACAGTTGACCATCATTTCTAAATGATGGTGCATTTCTTCATTTCGATATAATGTACTTAAGCTGTAAATATGACAGTTGACTGTCATTCTCAAATGACGGGTCACTTAATTATTTGGTATAATACAATTAAGCCGTCAGTATGATGGCTGGCTGTCATTTCCACATGAGGGTGTTAATTTTGATGTACTGCTTGTGAACCAGGAATACAACGGAGTCATCAATGTGCCATTGTACAATGTGCCGTCATATTGACGGTTGTTGTGTCAGTTTGAAAGACATTTAAAGCGTCAATATGACAACTTGGCATGTTTTCACTTCACGTTCCGATGACATTAAGTACTTTTTTTGTACAGTACAGCATCAGTTAAACATTTTTTATCATTCAACATGAGGCATATTTATAAGAATCTATAAGAATCCATCAATATCATCTCAGCTATTTGAATCTGAAACACATTTATTTAGAATTTCCTACAACATCGGTTGTAAGATGCTGAGCAAAATTTAAGTTTGTGCCGCTCTGAAATCGAGCCTCAAGAGCTAAGTTTACTTGCTTCTCTTTGTCATTTGGATCTGTTCCTTTTTCTTTTTAATCAAGGGCTTCCACTGCTGCTGTTGTCAAGGTGCAGACTGACTCGCAGAAGTCACAAAAATTAGCACTTTCAAAAAACCTTTATTGTTATAAATGCGCTAAAATGTAATGTAAAAATACACTGTGAACTTGCAGCTTGCTGCTCGTAGATTCTTCCCAAAATCATGCACGGTGTATCTAGAAAACAGAGTATGACGTATACTCATATTAGATACATGATCATATTAAGGGTAAATAGAACAACATGGGGCCATAAGAAAAGCATCCAACATACGCTGAAACTAACTTTGGATGTAAAAAATACAAACATTCAAAACGTGGGCAACTTCTGTTACCATCATTGCATACCAGTAATTTCTATAAAATTAGACAACAGAAATCTGTCCAACTCGTATTTATGAACTTTGAGTCATTTTGTCCAGCCTGTTCCCTGACTCTGCGACAGATAGTGATTTTGTCAAGCTAGCCTGACATTCCAGTTTCCAAGTCCACTTATCCCAGCTGTTATTTCCCAAAGCCTTAGAAAAAAAAAACAATTTGAACAGAGATGAACCGCAAAAGTTGAGATGACAGTCAAATTCTTTATAGTACCGTAGTTCAGGTAAACATTTTACACTGTCGGAAGGAATGGCTTCATTTTCTCACTTCATTACCATTTCATCTCTAAACCATTGAGATTATATTCATGCAATTACTTTTATGTTTCCCATGTGAAGGCAACTGTATTGGTCAATTTTCTTCCTTTGCCTGATTCTTTCAGTTAAAGAACACAAACGCTTAAAGTCATCTTCAATCCTAATAATAGTAATTCCTCAAGGTCAAACTTTCACTTATGGGGCACTTCATATGCTGCAATTTAGGCACAGTCTTAGTTGAATGCATCAGTACCATCTCACTCAACTGGCCAGCTCCGAGAAACAAATTGTCCCTCCCGCAAGGCACATTTGCAACCGCCACAAGACCGACAACCAACTTTTCAGATTCACTAGGGCTGCAGGAAGGTTAGTAAAATCAAAATTTGTACAAAAACATGACTTTACATAAACTTCCAATTGCCAACATGGTGGAGCAAGAGATTCGCAGTTTTGTTTCCGTTCTGATGCTTGACTGTCTCAGCACATTGTTTACATAGAGGACAAGCAGTAATCGATGACAATGGCTGTAGTGGTTCTGCAAGCCTAAGGCAAACATGGGCTTAGACGAAGTTTAGACTCAAAATAAACCTGCCACTGTGAGTTCACTCAAGGGTAGATGCTCGGGCTTGTTGGTTCATGGTATAAAAGGAAAGATGCATACCAGAAAAAGACATGGACACACGGTCAAGACACACAGTGCTAACTTCCAACAAACGTTTATTTTAGTAAAGAAATGTTTTTATACCTTCATATTACAGTGAACCATCAGGCATGCACTAGCAAAGCATATCTGAACGATACACAAGTTCCCTTGACAAAGTGCGACCAAAGGGCTGCTTGCATAATTTTCTTTGAAAAGGGACAATCACTGGGCTTCAATTCTTTTACGTGTTAACCTTTTTTTATGCACTTTTAAAACCACACGCTTTCTGAGATGGGAAATGCATTCACACACATGGCAGTGAGTCGACAAACTTTTCCCGCACATGCTCTTCTACGTCCAGCCCATGGTCCCGAAGCTTATCATTCAGGCATCTGTCCATTTCTCCTACATATTGTTTGCCACATGGGAGAGGAATTTGGTAGGGAACATTTTCGGAGCAATAAACAAATTTTTCCCCAAGCTTCTTTGTGCAGCAGCCAACCGCCTTATTGAGCTCTGAAAAAGTTTTTGTGCACAGACGACTCAACTTGGTAGGAGCCGAAAAACCCGCTCTGCTGCTAGATCACTGCGCTATTTTCTTTTGAGCCCAGCAACCCAGTGGCAGAGGTCTATTTTTCGGCTCCTTATAAGTTGAGTCATCTGTGCACGAAAACGTTTTCAAAACTCAATAAGGCAGTTAGCTGCACAATGAAGCTTGAAGAAAAAGTAATTTATTGCACTGAAAATGTTGTCTATCCAATTTATCTCTCCTATGGCAAACAATATGTAGCACAAGTGGGCAGATGCTTGAGTGATAAGCTTTGGGACCATGGGCTGGGCGTCAAAAGCATGTGCGGGAAAGGTTTATCGACCCAATTTCATGTGTGTGAATGCATTCCCCATCTCAGAAAACGTGTGGTTTTAAAAGTGCATAAAAACAGGTTAACACGTGAAATAATTGAAGTCCAGTGGATCGTCCCTTTCGAAAGAACACTATGCGAGCAACCCTTCGGTCGCACTGTTGTCAAGGAAACTTGTGTATCTGTCAGATACGCTTTGCTAGTGCATGCCTGATGGTCCACTGTGATATGAAGGTATAAAAACATTTCTTTACTAAAATAAACATCTGTTGCACTGCATGTCTCTCCTACTTGTGTCCATGTCTTTTTGTGCTACATATTTTTTCTTTGAGCTCACTGAACGACCACATTTTGTGGGACACTTCCCTGCATAGTCTTGTAGTTCATGTGGCTAACCACTTTCAAAACATGGCAGTTATAGCTGCGAAAAGCCACCACTGCTACTGCGTTGCACTGCAGAAAGGTGTGCGAAGGCACTCACACTTCTGGATCATTTCTTGAACATTTACAAGAATGTGTGCAAAAGCAGAACACTAGATTAAATGGAAAAAAATGGTCCTTGGCGCATGGTTTTGAATAATATTCAGAGCGTTTATTAGGCAAAAGTACTGTGATGCTGTATGTCCTTGGCAGTTCTTGTCAGTTTCCTAGGGTTATTCAAAAATTCTAAGCAATTACCTCATCTCTTAATGATGAATTAATCAAGATTGTTGTATTTGCGAAGAAAGCAAACACATGTGAGCTCTGCGAACTTTGAGCAGTGCAAGCTTTGGCAGTGGACGATATTTCAGAACAGTAAGAGCTTGCAGCCATTCGTATGCACTGAATGAGCCCACTGAAGATAATAGACTTCCTTTTATTAGGCTCCTTTCTGGATTAAATTTTCTGTCTGATCACATTTTCGGCCTCCTTGAATTCTGAATTATTGACTTTCCACTCTGCATATTATATAGTGGCTCGGCTCTTTGCAGCAGCACTGCGGCGAATATGAAACGTTTGAAAAACTTAGAACATTGGTTCTATGACTACTGCTGTGGTTCCATGAAAATGTCGAAATAATCGAGAGTCGGAAAACTCACAGGTCAGAAATTTTGCCTTTGACTGCTACATAGTTGGTCGTTTTGCACATTGCCTGCTTCAAATCTCAGCAACTGCAGATATTCAAATTTTTGGAGCTGCAACAAATAATCATAGTAAAGGGTTTTTGCAATTTACTTTAACTACCACAGCAACTACCAGCTGCCGCCGAATATTTCCTTGCCTTATTCTCAGACGAATTTATAATACAAATGAATTCTTTCTTAATGCACTACACAATTTGCAACTTAGCCTTTCATGTCTAATGGTGCATAAATCAAGCCACACTGAACAACACTTTCTTTAAAAAGCCTTTCATGTAGGAATGAGGTTCCTTGAACTAAGAAGAGTGAAGGAAATCCTTCACTCCTGCGGCGGCAATCCTTCAGTGAACTTCGCTGTAACTGCACAGTGCGTGCTTCGTGCAATAGGCGGCAGTCCACAATAAAACTTTCCTTTGGCAGACTCGGAGCAGTAATTCGTCTCGAGAACCGAAAACTGGGTGAGTTGGAATTGATTGGTTTGGTTTGTTTTGTGGGGGTTAACGTCCCAAAGCAACTCAGGCTATGAGAGAGGCCGTAATAGAGGACTCCGGAAATTTCGACCACCTGGGGTTCTTTAATGTGCACTGACATCGCACAACACACGGGCGCCTTGCTTTTCGCCTCCATGGAAAAGCTGCCGCCGAGGCCGGGATTCGATCCCGCGTCCTTGGGAACAGTAGTCGAGCGCCGTAACCACTGCGCCACCCCGGCGGGGTGAGTTGGAATTGAATCATCGTAAAGCAGCGTGATACAAAATACGAAGAGGAACAGGGGACGACACGAGCACTTTCTAACAACTGAAGTTTTATTTCTAGCAAGGTTAGTTAAATAGGCACCTTAAAACAAGAATCAAAGCAAAACCCAAACTCATCATAAAACCGCGAAGCCCTTGAAGACCGTGCGCGCGCGCAGAGGGAGGTTAATCCAATCATCCTTGCAAAGAAAACTAGCAACCTCTTACATGTCAAGTATTCACTGTCACCTGCTCGCCACACCTTCAGCGAGAGCGCGAATCTCTTTTTCATAGAAAGCAAAACTATGCATGTGTCTGACTCTTTTCGTATCAGAAAAGCCTCAACTAGCTCTCTGCATATCCGATCTGGGTGACTGAACAAGATATTCTTAACATATTGAAGCAGCGAAAGACACAGAAACACAAGGAGAGAAGTACCTATACATAGGGCACCGTAGAACAGTAAAAGGGGCAGTTTTATTCAATCTTGCTGTACAGTGCCGGCAGTATAAAGATTGCTTCCCCCTTTTCAACAGGACGAATATTTTGTTCAGTCAAGATAAAAAAGGGTCAGACATGCGTAGCTCAGCCTTCTATATCACTATTGTGGAAAAAGAGATTCGTGCTTTCGGTGAATGTGTGGCGGGCAGGTGGTAGCAGGCAATAAGCTGTCGAAGAGCAGTAATGGGTCTCGTCCAGAGAGAAGTTAGAGAACCTGGTATAATCATGGATATAAATATTGTGGGTGAAGTTCAAAAATTTGTCTGCTAACATCTCAATCCCCAGTGATGGTGGGGTATGTATATGAAGAGGATATTTATGAGCATATGGTTAAGACGTTACATGCAGCATGAGTGGAGAATTTTCTCAGTCACTGTGGAGAGAAAGCAGTGGCTATGGTCTGAAAGCAGTTGATAGGGAGTGCCATAGTGGAGTATGCCGTCACGCATTATATGTGTAGATAGAATTAGTCACAAGTACTTCGCATTTACTGGGCAAGGCAATATCTCGATCTTGGTTTCATGTCTGTGAGACTTTTAGTGTCACACAATTTCCAACATGGAAATCATACACATTATAGAGTGCTGTTTTGATTTGTTAGGTCTGGAAGCAAGAGCAGGAAGCACTGATGGGACAGCTGTGGACATCTGGTAGTACTGCAAACACATGTACTCAGGGCTGCAGACAAGCTACTGCCAGAACTTCCGCCACTGGGCATTTTCTTCAAAAAGGACAGCACTACCAAGAAAAAACAAGTCAAGAACCTCAGCAGAGCGCAGCAGCCACAATCTTGCATTGTGGAGACGTCCAGGGGTGTTATATCACGCAGTGGCGTCTTTTGCTTTTCAAAAAGAACCCGTCCTGCTTCCATTTTGTCGTCTTCGATTTCTTCGGGCCAGTAACAATTCCTGTGTCGACGTCACTATATTTTGGACTAGTAAGGTATATGCTTCCTGCTACTTCCAAGAGATAGGACCAGCATTGAAGGGCAGCGCCAGAGACAGGCTTGGCAAACAACCTCCCAACGAAGACCACAAAGTCTGGAAGATGGGTCATCCCACCGAAAAGTGCATTTGTAAACTTTTGGCATGGCATAGACGTTTGGGAGAAAGGGATGTAGTGGTGATACTAACTATACTGATATATAGACCAGAAGGTGTTGCCCTTCAGTATTTTTCACGTGTATGTTTGTATATATATAAAAGTCACAACGAAGTTCCAAGCACTTTGCAGCCCGATAGCGGTGCCTTGTCCTTTGTACCACTACACTCGGCAGCATACAACTTTTGCGAAGCCTGAGGATAGCTATTATTGTTAGTGATTTCATTTGCAAGCTTGTTATGTGGCAGAAATATGATGCATTGCATTTTTTCGTGTAATGGCATTCATTGCAATGAATCAGTGTATCTTACTGGTACATTTAATGTTAAAATTCCTACTGTGGTGACCTTGTTAATGTGGACACTGGTTCCAAAGCAAAACTTCCCACAAAGTGAGTTGTTTATAACATCAAATCATGAAAGTTTAAAACATATGCTGTGATAAAGGTCTGCCGCTGTGCATTGTAGTGACCAGTAAAATTGAAGTAAAATGTAATAACGGCAGATACATGCACATTAGTTTGGTTTTCATTATGCTTGAAATAGTGTGGTGCAGCTTGTTGCCCCTATGGAGATAATTTATACTTGGCTTGGTAGTGTCTTATGGCTCAGTGGCGTAATTCCTGTGACTGCTCGCATCCCATGGACAGTTACTGCGCCAGCACTCAATTGGTATATGTCAGCCCTTAATCGGCCGACTGCGGCTTCCTACTTGACAGCCTGCAGAGGGATTCTTTTCTTCAGTCGCGGTACTAAAAACAGTAAGACATAATGGTTGGACAACTTTGCACTGTACAGCACGAAGGCAATAACAAGAAGTCATTTGCAATTTTTCACTGCATTCTTGCACCCAAAATGCAAGAACATTGTTACACGAACAAGGCTACAAGGACTCATCTCCACCAAGATGTTACGAGCGAGGTTTATTGCTACCCTTTACTTCCCTCCCTGAAATGTAAGCGGTCTGCTCCATTGGAACATTGGCCTGTACAGTAACTACACTTAATCTAATACAAATTGTAGAGAATGAGATTATGCAGCAGCCACTCATTTCAGGCAGGTCAACACTTAACGTGCTTGCCTGATTGTGCAGTGATTCCCTTGCCACAGAATGCAATTAAAGAGGCTTGTACTTGCGACCACTAATATTGAATGACTGCCCTGTATAATTTAAGCAGATGTTTGTTCCTGTAAAATGGCAGAATGAGGACAGCCTACTTCTCGCATAGTTGTCACGTTGCTTTTCTTGACGTAATTTTACTGCATTATGTGAGTAGTCTTCTCAGAAAGGCTTCATCATTTCAATCCTCACCTAAACAAGTTGGATGGCTGCATGGGTTGCTTACTGGATCAGCACCTGCTGCAGACACTTGAAGTTATGAGACTGCATGCATTGACTGGCTGCAGATGGTGCTTGCTTATGAGCATGCTTTTTCCTCACCTTGACATGTGCAGGGTAGGGAAGAATGTGCGAAGTGTCCATCTTTGTACTGCATTTAATGATGATTTGTTGGTGCCACATTTGACACATATTGGCCTTATGACATTGGTACCTTCATGAACCCATATGACTCTGTATATGATGCGCTTTGTGGAGCATGCTTTTTTGTGCATGCCTCATAATAGTTTGTTCTGTACCTTTGTTGATGCCACTCATGTTTTTCATCCTATTATGTCTTCATAAAAAATGGCAACTTGAATTAAAGATACCTTTTTCTTTTGTGCAAGATGTCTTTATTAAAACCGAGAATACCTAAATACTGAGTACTCCTCTGAAGGCATTCTGTCCCTTATTGCGTTTGCCACACCCCTTGGCAGCACTCTGCTGTACTTGCCGAGTCTGTGGTAGACCCACCGCACTAACTGCCGGTGAGGAGCAAATCTGCAGTGGCTGAAAAAGGAAAGCATGATTTAACAAGTGTGAGAACACATGACTGCTGTTCCAAAGGTATACTTTCACTGCTCTTCAAATTTATCACTGCGCTGCAGCTGTAAGTCGTATTACATTTGTGTGTGCTTTAGCGCAGATGTAATATGGCTTGTACACATATACAGTTTTGAGAAATGTTCGCTTTGATTTGTAGGATTTAAGTACCAAAGTGACTCTGGCTATGATGAACGCCATGGTGGAGGTCTGAGGATGTTTCGACCGCCTAGGTTTCTTTAGCATGCACTGACATTGTATGTACGGACGCCTTGTTTTTTTTTTAAACAGTGGGTCAGTTTGAAAGTGTGAATTACGTTTTTAGAGGAGACAATGCAAATATCGCAAAAATTCAAAGTTAGTCATACAAAATTGGGCAGAGGTGCCTTATGATTCGAGAATCGGTGCGCTGAGAACAACTAATGAGTGATATATGCTCTCGGCCGGTTATTCACCAATTCGCAATAGGCAACATAATAGTATAATACTTGGCGTAATAGTATAGCGTAGATGCTGAGCACTGCTGCGTGAAATGCAGCGTGCTCGTTGATGCATTCTGCGGCGTCTTGCACCAGGGCATCCACACGCAGCAGAGGCTTTTCCGTTCGGTGTTCATCGGGCGGCACCGGCTGCACTGGCGCCTAAGAGAATCTTCGGCAACGTTCACTTTCGCCCTTGCTTGACGCACAGCGCGCACGATGATCAGCGTATAAACAGACGCATAGGCGTGCAGTTAATGCATCGGTAAAAAAAAGTCGCGTGCCTAAGACGTATATTCATTTCACTCATGTACTTAGCTTTTTCTAACATCACTGACATGACGCTGGCCGAAAACGTGTGGGTGACTTACACGCGCACTCATTTCACTCATGTACAATTAGCAGCTTTGTTTATTCATTCGCGCATGGCGCTGGCCGAAAACCATGCGGTACGCTATCGTGAAATTAGGAACGAATGCTAAAAGATACATGTAGCTGTTGCATAACATCACAGCGGTGCAATATCATGCTGTGCATCGACAACTTACTAACTAGTTGTTGCCTCGGCGGACATCGTGGTCGCCTGCTTCCTCACTCTCAGAAGTGTTGCCCGGACCATCGGGCGGCGGGCATGGGGCGGGCTTGCCAGCGGGTTAAACCGATAGTGGTTTTGTGGGCCCACGTTGGCGGCAAAATAGTCCTCCCATAAATCATTAATGTCTCTTAATGACTGCGAGGACGGCCAGGACGGAAACGACGACGACGTCATCGTCAACGCGGACGCATGTGATGTGTCGCGCACGTGCTTTTGAAAGCAGACGAATGCTTACTCCATGGCGTCAGAAGTTTTTGAGGTCACGTGATCACTAATTTGTTGCGCGCGCGCGTCGTCTACGTCACACCGCAGTTCGTGCTGCTAACACTCGAAACCGAAACTGATCGTGATAAATCGCTGTGTAATTAATTATTCTTGGCGCGGTGGAACTTTTGATGCCACATTCTATTATCACTGGGTTCCAAGGCATCAAGCAAAACCATAAAACCAGAACTCGAAAGGTTGGTGTCTCTACTCCTTTAGAGTCATATTTTATCTCACTGAAGTCGGCAAACTGATACGCGCATCACGAGGCCGACATTCCGACATTGGACACTTTTAAATTTCCCTTAGCCAAAGTCTTCGGACGCCCTGTAGTCTACAAGCTTCGCGCCGAGCACCGTTTTTGCTGGCAGGTACAGCACACGGGGGAAACTATCACCAGCTGTATTGAGATGTTTTAGGCTTGTGCCATGGCATCAACTCCTCGATGACCGAAAACCTGTTTCGGCACATCTTGACATGCATCAGTTATGGTGCTTTCCGATTGTTATTGGTCGAATAGCCCCGCACCGTTGCCGGTGTCATCCTTTATGCCAGAGCTAGACGACGAGCATCACCGGCAACGTGTCTTTACTCGGAAATCCAAAGAAACTATCGTAGCCGTTTCCACGCCACTGACAGGTTTGCGTTCCTCCAAGAAGTCCAAGATTTTGTGCAAGAGGTTCCTGGGCAGTTGTCCCGCATTGCGGAGTCCACCACGCGGCTGGCATCAGGTATTCGTAATGTTATTCGGGAACAAGCTACTGAAGCGCTTCCGCCCACACGCCATCCACGCCTTCGAGGCCCCTCCCACGGCTCCTCTTACCTATGGTGACGCTCCCTCCAGGCCGCCAGCCTCGCTTTCTGCTCCTATATCGTATGCTGAAGTTACGGCATGACCCCCGCCACCTGCACGCTTATCTTCCTACGATTCCCTCCACCATGCATTTCTCTCCAAGCGCTGTGTACCACACCTGTGAAACCTTGGTACACCTGGGCGCATTTGGCCCCTTTCCTATGCAGGTGGCCTCTCTGGCCGTGTTACACGTCTGTGCCGCCGTCCCATGCCCGCGTCCGTCGTCTACCAGGGTCCTGCCTCCTATGCTCACCCGCCCCCTCCATCTGCACGACCGCCTCAGCACTCGGTGCATACTGACCGACAGTTCTCGCATGCGTACCGCTTGCCCTCTCCGCGCTGTCTCTCTTCGTCGCCGACCTGACTCTTCGCTGCCTCAAAACCAATAAACGCAGTTCCAAAGGCAAGAACTGCGCTTTCGTAGACCTGTGATAGTCCTGCTTCATCCCCGACCAATTTAATTGAACTTTCCTTTGAGAATGTCGCCCCCGTTTCGCTTGTAGATACCGGAGCTGCTGTGTCCATTATTGATGCTTAACTGTGCCGTTTGCTACGAAACGTTATCCTGCCGCTTTCTGGGATTTCCTCCCTTCAGCAACTGCACAGAATATCGAGGCACTCGATACCTGAACGGCCCGAGTTACAATTCAGAATGTTCTCTATGGCATCAGTTTTATAGTGGCTGAAGAAAACGTACACTCGCCAAGTACTGACAAAAATGTTTTAAAACATGACGTTTCGGGATCCCTACGGGTCGCTTGAGAGCAGTGAAGAATGTGCGGAATGGGTCGCCTCTTATAAGCGTGCTTGACAGCATAGTGAGTGTGCGTAGATATCAGGAAGATTGCCCTTCGTCCGGTTAATGACATTCTCGTAGTGGTATGTACGTAAAATATTCCAGAAGTATTCGTGAAGATAAAGATTTCTTCGCGAAGATAAAGATTGTGGCTTGATCCAAATCAGTCATGTGATTAGTCGTTTGAGCATGCTCAGGGAGGGCGTTGGAAGACGCGCGACCTTTGTTGACGTCTTTCTTATGATATCTTAATCTTCTAAAATCGCCAGATTAGCCAATGTACGAAGCGTTTTAGTTCTTGCAAGGTATCTTATACAACCGACCGTTTATACAACCAAAACCAATTCTGGACCATCTCAACAATTTTCAATCCAGTGTTCAATTTACTGTGGAAGAAGAAGCTGCTGGAAGGATCGCTTCCCTTGACGTTATCGCTCTCCGCACTCCGGAAGGACCGGAAACCTACAAACACCGGCAAATATCTGGATTTTGAGTCTTCCCACCTTATTGGCCACAAACGTTCCGTCGCTTCCGTCCTTTTCGTCAGAGCAGTTCCTATATGCTCCAGTCTCACTTTGCACTCTTCCGACCAACCTTAAAAATAACGGTTATCCACGACAACTACTTCGAAACAAATAACGCCGCTCCCTGCAAACTTCAGAGCCCCGTCGAATAGCAAAAGCGCGCCAGCGTTCCTTACTCCCGTGAGACAAGTGAAGCTCTTGCGCGTATATTTGCGTAATACGGTGTGCGCATCCCGCACGGGCCATCCAGTAAGCTGAAACAAAAGCTTTGTCACGTGAAAGATCGCCTGGAGCGCCCGCACTACATCCGGAGCCATCACCAGAGTGGGCTTGGCGAAAAAGGACCGGACGGTGTGCTAAGCATGCCTCCTATCTTATTGCAGGCGATCGTGCTATCTTGAGCCGGACTGCTAACATTTCAACCCCAAGGCGATGGACTCAAAGAGCAAGCAGCGGAATTCGGCAGCACGTGGGACAACGCCTCGACGACGTCATCAACCACACCGGCTATGAAATTAGGACTGTATTCTTGGAACTTCAGTGGGATCGGCGAAAGAGGACCGGACGGTGTGCTAAGCATGCCTCCCATCTTATTGCAGGTCAGTTATACTTGCTTATTTAGGAGTGATAAAAGAACGCTAGTTGTTGTGCCGAGCCCACGCACTCTCCTATTTATTGCTGCTGACTGCTTCCATGTTTGTAAGTTATTGCTTTGTGGCGATATAGAGAAAAGGCCTGGTCCTTCTGTTGCGGAAATGTTAGAGCAGCTAGTGGAAGGTCGGAAAGCAATTCGCAGCGATCTAGCAGATATTAAGCAAAGACTGGAAAAGACTGAGAAAGCTGTGTTTGATTTTAATGTGCGCATGGAGAAGGTAGAAGAGAATATTAAGGAAGTACCCAAAAATTCGCAGCAGAAACAAAGGTTGCAAGAAATTGTTGCAAAATACCAAGAAGAACTTAACTCGCAGAGGTCGCATCTAACAGATTTGGAAGATCGTAGTCGAAGAAATAACTTAGTTGTGTTTGGCAATAACGAACAGGATGACGAAATGGAAGATAACCTGCGAGGGAAGGTAATTGATGAGGTCTTTAATCAAAAGTTAGAAGTTGGTTGCATGTTTGTAGCACGTATTCACAGAATGGAGCGAGGTGCTTCTATTCGCCCAGCACTTCTCTACTTCCAGAACTATCTTGAGAAGAAAATGGTGTGGCGTAACGTACGGAAGCTAAACGATTCACGCATTTCTATTCAAAATGACTTCTCGGCAGAAACGTTAAGAAAGCGCAAATTACTTTGGCAAAGCGGAGAAACAGAGAAAGATGCTGGTAAAAAGGTAAATTTAGTTTGAGATAAACAACGTGTTGATAAAGCCTTTTATGTTTGGGATGACTCATAGAACATGCAAATGCCGGCTAGACAGACCGTTCAATCAGAATGATAGCGGTCACAGACTCAGCAACATCAACTACGCATGCTCTCGCTCAATGCCAGGAGCATTGTAAATAAAGCTGATAGCCTGGAATACCAGCTTCTATCATATGACCCTCATATAGTAATCCTTACAGAAACTTGGTAACGTGATGGCATCTCTAGCGATACTACTGTTCCAATTGGTTACAAACTATGCAAGCGTGACCGCTGTTTTCGTGGTGGAGGGGTTGCCGTTATAGTGAAGTCTTCGGTTGGTGTTAATTTTAGACCAAATACCTGACCACGAGAGCTTATTCTTGAATGTATCTCTTTGGGTTACATCCTTTCTACTATGTTCAGTTTATCGTCCACCCAACTCTGCAAATTTGTACCTTCAGAAACTGTATGATGACCTGTTGGCAAAGCGATATTGTTATACCATATTAACTGGTGATTTCAACCTGCCCAGAGTGGATTGGACATGTCTGACGTATGGAAAATGTGATGGCAATAATGCTATCTTAGATATCATGCTAGCTTTTAATTTAAATAAAATCATTAGAGAACCCACCCGTGAAAGTGCTCTTTTTGATTTGTTTCTTATGATTGAAATTTTTTTCTAATGGCTTTTTGAGGGTGTGAGCGTTTTGTTGGTCTTGTAGCTATGAACGGTTTTCTGATAATGTACCACCTGTACGTATTCGAGACTTCAATCGATAACACGATACTGCCATAATTGACTGCCTAGAAACTTCTTTAGTTAGTAACGAGAGCGATGATATTCATGTTTTGTGGAATAGATATAAAAAATCAATACTATCCGCTATTCAAATTTCTGTTCCTCTGAAAAAAAATAAAACAGTATTGAAAGAATCCTTCGGTCACCCCGGAAATTATACACGCAAACCTCCTACCGCCGACTTTCAAGAATTAACACACATGTTAGCCAAGAAGTTAACGATGACAAAGAACTATTATTACAAAGATACTCTTTCTTCATATTTAAATAATAATCCTATCAAATTTTGGAGGCATCTAAAAGAAAGGAAGTGATAGAGTGAAAAAGGATGAAACCGTGTTACTTGATAGCCAGAAAATTGAGGATTTTTTTAACCATTACTTTAAAAGTGCTTTTACATTGCAACGTGTCCTTACTAAGCCGAAATAATGTATAGATCCTAGTAATATTGCTTCCATATCAACAGAAGGCGCGTCATCAATGCTACGTCAGCTTGACACAAATAAAGGCTGCAGAGTGGACGGCATTCCAAACACTTTTTGAAAACGCTATGCTTCACAGATAGCTGAGATTTTTGAAGACATGTTTGCAGTTTCCTTCCGTACAAGCGATTTACTTTTTGACTGGAAAGTTGAGAGGCTGACAAGGTCGGCTGGCAGCGGTGAGCGAGACAAAGCGTCGGCGTCTGTATGCTTGCGACGAGATCGGTAAATAACACGGATGTCATATTCATGTAGACGAAGAGCCCACCGTGCCAAGCGGCCGGAAGGGTCCTTGAGCGATGAAAGCCAGCGGAGGGCATGATGGTCCGTGACTACATCAAATGAACAGCCGTAAAGATAAGGGCGAAACTTCGTGAGGGCCCATAGGATGGCCAAGCACTCCTTTTCTGTTATAGAGTAGTTCGCTTCGGCTTTTGTGAACGTACGGCTGGCATACGCAACTACGTATTCACCGAAGCCGAAGGGGCGCTGAGCAAGCACAGCGCCGATGCCCTCTGCATGCACTTCGGTGGGCGCCTCAGGTTCAAAATGGCACAGGATGGGCGATGCTGTGAGGAGGCGGCGCATTGTGTTGTAGGCGTCGTCGCATGCTGGTGACCACAGTGAAATATCTGAGGTATTGCCGAGGAGCTGAGTCAACGGGGCGACAATGTAAGCAAAGTTCCGTACATAACGCCAAAAGTATGAGCACAGGCCCAAAAAACTTCTTAATTGCTTGATGGTAGTAGGCTTCGGAAATTCGGTCACAGCTCGAAGTTTGGCGGGATCAGGATGTATACCCTCCTTGGACACAACGTGGCCTAAAATGGTCAGGTCACCAGCAGCGGAACGACACTTCTTCAAGTTTAGCTGCAGGCCGGCGTTCGCAATATATGCGAAGACCTGCGTCAGGCGAGAGAGGTGGGTCGCGAAGTCCGGCGAGAACACCACGATGTCGTCAAGGTAACAGAGGCACGTCTTCCACTTCAGGCCGGGCAGTATAGTATCCACCATACGTTAGAATGTAGCAGGGGCATTACAGAGACCGAAAGGCATGACGGTAAATTCAAAAAGGCCATAAGGGTGACAAATGCGGTTTTAGGGTGATCTTCCGCAGCCATTGGCACCTGCCAGTAGCCGGCTCGTAAATCGAGCGAAGAAAAGAGTTCAGCACCTTCTAAGCAGTCCAATGCATCATCTATACGCGGGAAGGGGCAGACGTCTTTTCTCGTGATTTTGTTTAGGCGACGGTAGTCGACGCAGAAGCGTATAGAACCGTCTTCCTTCCTCTCCAGGACAACATGAGAGGACCACGGACTGTTATACGGCTCAATCACGCCAGTTTGAAGAATAGTATGAACTTGGGCTTCAATAACTCGGCGCTCGGTGGCAGACACTCGATATGTACGCTGGCGCAGATGAGCATGGGAACCGGTGTCAATGTGGTGGGCAACAGTTGATGTGCGGCTCAAAGCAGGCTGATGAGAGTCGAATGAAGAGCGGAACTGATGGAGCAGTGCGAGGAGTTCCGAGCGTTGAGGCCCAGGAAGACTGGCATCGATGGAGCGGAGAAAAACGTCGGCAGAAGCCTTAACCAGCGCAAGATCAGGCGGTGTGAGTGCAGCCAAGTCAGCGGCCTGCGAAGAGGGTGTTTCGTCTGCGGTGAGACTAGAATCCATGAGTGGATGGTGCAGAGGCATTCACCGCGACGCAGGGATACGGGAAATGAGAACGGATTAAAAATCCAGAGCGCGGTGAGGCCAGCTGATATAGAAAGTATGGCATAAGGCAGGGGGAGACTTTTGCGGTTTAGAAAGGTAGGTGATGGGGTGAAAAGTACATCGGTACCGTGGGAAAAAGCACAAGCGGTGTGTACAAGAACGAAAGAGCACGCAGGGAGATCAGTATCTTCCGCATCGACGACTTGGGGAAAAGGAACGTTCGGCGACGGTTCGTCTAGCGCGAAAATCTCCAGTTTGGCACAAGTACAGAGTATCACCGCATCATGGCGCGACAGAAAATCCCAGCCCAAGATAAGATCATACGAGCAGGAAGGCAAAACGAACTCTATTGCGTACACAAGGTCCTGAATGATGACTCGTGCTGTGCACACCGCTATAGGGTCTACAGGCTGGGCATTTCCCGTGCATAGCGAGAATCCTAAAATTGGTGTCGTCACTTTGCGCAATGAATGACAAAGACTTGCAGCCATGGCAGAAATAGCAGCGCGGGTGTCGACCAGAGCCAGTACTACAACGCCCTCAACAGAAACTTCAAGCAGATTTGCGGGAGATACTTGAGGCCTTTGACAGTTCGCTCGTTGCGCTGTTCTCGCCTCAGGAACTGCGGCATTCAGTTTTCCTCCTGCGCAAGATTGGGATGCCGTCGCAGAGTAGATAGAGAACGGCGACGCGGCGAGGTTGAGCCGCGAGGAGAAAAGGTGGTACGGTCATCCGCGACAGAACTTGCAGTTGGATCGCCGGCCGTGTACTGATTTCGGGGCGGCTGCCAGGAAGCTGACATTCGGCGCGGTAGAAAATCATCGGCAGTACGATTTCGGAAGTACCGGGAAATATGGCCAGCAAATCCGCAGGAATAACAGATGGGACGGTTATCACTGGTTCGCCATGGATTGTGGCGCTGCGGACGAGGTGGAACCAAAGGCTCTGGTGCCTGAAAAAATTCTTGCACAGGCCCTGGAGGCGTAGCGTACACCACAGGGTAGCTAGGTGGCAGTGGTCGGGCTGCGACGGCAGCGTACGTCAGCGGTGCGACAGGAATGGGGGCGCATGTCAATGGTGGAGTGACAGGGACGTCGGCGTATGAGAGGAGCTCCACGGCCGGCGCGGTCTGGGGCATGGGCGCTGGCGGAGGGACAGATGGAAGGGCCTCCGCCACGCGGTCGGCGATGACCTGTCGAAGTGGTGCCAAATTGCGGGACAGCAATCGATTTCAAGAATTAGATCTAGAAGACAAAGAGCCCGAAGAGATGTGGACTGATGTTCGTGATATAATACAAGAAGTTGCTACTAAGGTAGTTCCAAAGCAAAAGAAATGCAAAAAAGCAAACTGGTTATCTGAAGAGGCTTTGCAAATAGCTGAGGAAAGGAGAATGGCAAAAAGTATAGGGGAAAGAGAAAGATACAAGGTTCTCAATGCGGATTTTCAGAAAATAGCAAGGAGAGATAAGAATGCCTTCTTGAACGTACAGTGTCAAGCAGTTGAGGACAACAGCCAATTAAGGAACACAAGAGCTCTGTATAAGACAATCAAAGATATCAAAGGAAGCTTCTGTGCTAAGCTGGGCGTGATAAAGGACAAACGAGGCAAGGACCTCACTGCAGCCTCAGAGATAAAGAAGAGGTGGCAGGAATACACAGAAGAACAGTACAAGAAGGACCCGGATGTGCAAACCCAACATAGGACGGTTGTGATTACTGATCTCGAGCCGGGCATCCTGAAGAGTGAAGTTGAATGGGCCTTAGCCAGCCTTGCTAAGAACAAAGCTAGCGGAATTGATGGTATTCCAGCTGAGTTGCTTCAAAACCTCAACCACGACGCTGTTAACACACTGCATACATTATGTCAAAAGATTTGGACAACCCTGCAGTGGCCACAGGATTGGAGGAGGTCAGTTTACATCCCCATTCCAAAGAAAGGCAGTGCCAAAGATTGTTCCAACTACCGCACGATCGCGCTTATTTCGCATGCTAGCAAGGTGATGTTAAAAATCCTGCAAGGTAGGCTGCAGCAGTATGTGGATCGGGAGCTTCCGGACGTGCAAGCTGGGTTTCGCAAGGGCAGAGGAACTAGAGACCAAATTGCCAACCTTCGCTGGATCATGGAAAAAGCAAGAGAGTTCCAGAAACCCATTTACTTCTGCTTTATTGATTATGCGAAAGCGTTTGACTGCGTAGATCACAGCAGATTGTGGCAAGCTCTCCAAGAGATGGGAGTTCCAATTCACCTCCTCTGTCTCCTCAGGAACCTTTATGAACGGCAAGAGGCCACAGTCAGAACTGGGCATGGTCTTACTGATTGGTTTCCGATTGAGAAAGGGGTGAGGCAAGGCTGCATACTTTCGCCCTGCCTATTTAACCTATATGCAGAGTGCATCATGAGGAAGGCCGGTCTGGACGAGTCTTCCTTCAGCTGGAGTGAAGATCCCTGGAAAACGCATCAACAACCTTAGATATGCGGATGATACCACTTTAATGGCAGAAAGTGAATTGGATCTCAAGAGACTTCTGATGCGCGTACAAGAAGAGAGTGAGAAGTTTGGACTTAAACTGAAGATTAAAAAGACGAAGATCATGGCGTCTTGCCCTATCAAGTCCTGGAGCATCAATGGACAAGAAGTGGAAGCTGTGACAGATTTTCTGTTCTTGGGCGCCAAGATTACCTCGGAAGGAGACTGCAGCCATGAAATTAGGAGACGCCTGCTTCTGGGAAAGAGAGCAATGGTTAGCCTTGACCGCCTAGTAAAGAGCAGAGACATTAGTCTGCCAACCAAGATCCGTATAACCCGTGCTATGGTCTTTCCAGTTGTGATGTATGGATGCGAGAGTTGGACTGTGAAAAAGGCTGACCGCCGAAGAATTGACGCGTTTGAATTGTGGTGCTGGCGAAGACTCTTAAGAGTTCCTTGGACTGCCAGAAGATCAAATCAGTCGATATTGTCGACCATAAACCCTGACTGCTCATTGGAGGGTCAAATTCTAAAGTTAAAGCTCAGCTACTTTGGTCATCTGATGAGAAGAGAGGAGTCGCTGGAGAAAGATTTGATGTTGGGAAAGGTTGAGGGTCGCCGGAGAAGGGGTAGGCAGCGAACGCGATGGTTAGATGGCATTCTCGAGGCATTGCAGATGAAGCTATGTGATGTTAAGAAGATAGTGAGAGACTGGAAAGCGTGGCGTGACATGGTCCATAGGGTCACGAAGAGTCGGACACGACTGAACGCCTGAACTGAACTCGCAGTTTGTGGGCAACAGAGATATTTGGCGAGCAACTTCCTCCCGAATGAAGTCTTTGAGCTGCTGCGGCAGCGAGGAGGTCTCAGATGTTGCGGAGAGGCCAGGAAGTGACTCTGCAGGCGCGGAAGGCTGTCGAGGGAGGATGCGCTGCTTGCGCAACTCATCGTAGCTCTGGAAAAGGTTGATAACTTGAGCAACAGTAGTCAAATCCCGGGAGTTTAACATTTCAAAGACGTCATATTCGATGCCATTCAGGATGTCGTTTATCTTCCGTGGCTCGGAAATCTGAGCATTTACGCGACTACACAGGTGGAGTACATCTTCAATATAACTTGTAAATGGCTCGCTGAGCCGCTGTGATCGATCTTGCAGGCGTTGTTCGGCGCGGAGCTTGCGTACATCTGGACGACCAAAGACGCTTGTAAGATTAGCCTTGAATGAGTCCCAAGTAGTGACATCGGCTTCGTGGTTACGATACCACAAGTTCGCAACGCCGGTGAAATAAAAGATGACGTTTGTCAACTTCGTGGCGTCGTCCCACTTATTGTACGAACTCACTCGCTCGTACGAAGTAAGCCAGTCATCGCATTCAGTGTCGTCAGTCCCGCTAAAGAGCGCAGGGTCTCGCTGGCGTAAGGAGCCAGAGCAGATAATCTGCGGGGTCATCGGGGTGGCCAGCGGGTGTTCGTCGTTAGCCATACGTGTTACCGGGAGCGTGCGGGTGCGAAGCTCCAGCGTGAGGCAAGAATATTAGGCCACACCTCCACCAAATGTAGAAGAACGTTGAGGACGGCGTCGAGGTCGCGGGGAAGCGGGGCGATCAAGACCAACACGATCTGCGCAATGACAATTCCACAACTGCTCCTTTCTCCTCAGCGTCCAGCGAAAGGGTTCATCTTCTTCACACATGTGTAGTGCCTATTCACAAATCAGGTGACCGATCAATGCTATTCAGTTACCGATCTGTATCAATAATTAGCAGCTGTTGCAAAATTCTAGAACACATTTTGGCCGTTGTTCTTAGGGATTTTCTCAGTGACAAAAAACATTTTATCTTTTCAACATGGATTCCGAAAAGGAATGTGAACATTTACCCAAGTTATATCAACTGTTCATGACTTATCCTATGCTCTTGACAATTACGGCCAAGTGGACATATTGTTCTTAGATTTTGCCAAAGCCTTCAATACGGTCCTACACAAAAACCCTATTCATAAACTAGAGCTAACAGGTCTTCCACAATACATAGTTCAATGGATAGACGCATCAGGAGTCGGTTTGTTGAAATGAATGATGCCGTTTCTGAATCACTGTGTGTCACTTCGGGTGTACCGCAAGAAAGCGTATTGGGCCCATTACTGTTTCTTATATATATAAATGATTTGCTTTATGTTATTCCAAATTCTGTATACATAGGATTATTTGCAGTCGATTGCATAGTGTCTAAGCAGATAAGGCAAACTTCTGATCATGGTATTCTCCAAGCCCTATGACAGCTATTGACCAATGGTGTGTGAAATGCCGCATGAAACCTAATATCAAGAAAACTGTACTCCTACGTGTAACGAGGAAAAACATAGCCCATTCACTTATTCCCTACAAGGCTCCAATATTAAAGAAGTAGCAAGCCGTAAGTATTTAGGGTTGACACTTACCAATCAATTGGACTGGTCACCGCATATCGCACAATTTGTTCTTCGGCATTCTCGACACTCTGTTTCCTAAAACGAAAACTTAATCGCGCCCCCTAGAATTTTAGGCTTTTGGCATATAACACATTCATCCGGACTAAGCTCGAGTACGCCTCTATCATTTGGGACCCTCATACGACAAAGAACATAACTGCTCTTGAAATGATACAAAGGAAAGCAGTCAGGTTTATTTCCCACAAGTACAGCAGATCTGATTTTCTTAAACAGATAATAGATGAAAATAACATCCCGCAAGATTATGGTACAGGAAGTAAATATTCCATTACCTACCTTTGTTTAACCTTCTACTGCCAGACGAATACGACACACTAGGGAACACACGCTGCAACCTGTCTTTGCCTGAACAAATTCTATTAGGTAAAGTTTTTTTCTTCGGATCATTTCTGATTGGAATTTGCTGCCAGAATTTCTTTTCCAAAGCCGTAATTTTAACAAGGCACTGGAGGATAATTTCCTTGGTTAGGCTGTTAAATCTTTACTATTATTATTATTAGCGCGCTGCTACGCAGTATGAGCATCCTCTCACCAAGTCCGTGGGAAATCTAGCCGTGTTGAGCAGCCGTCTGTAGACTACTCCGCCGCTCATCAGCGAGGGATGACTCCCGGCGATGTTGCCGGTCCATCTTCTGCCTCTGCTCCTCCCCGTGCGCCTAACCCTCCTAGTGCAATGAAGAAGCACCGAAGTCCAGCCATCTCTGGCGCATCAAGCTCATCCGTCCTTAATGTTGCCAACCAAAAGAAGCGTCCGAAGAATATTTTTGTCTCTAAGCTTAGTCCCAGAACAACATCGGTAGACCTTTCTAACCATCTGAAGTCAATCAATGTTACCCCATTTCCTGCCGGCAGCTGAAAACAAGGTACGACACCTACTCGTCCTTCCATACTGCCGTTGATGAAGAATCGTACAGTAAGCTTGTCGAGCCTTTGATGTGGCCGATGGGTTGCATTTATAAGGACTTTAGTGGGGAGCTTCACGACGATATGATGCATCTCTCAGAACTGGCGCTAAATTGCAGTGGCTCCTAATTTGGAAATCTTATCAAAACGCCCGAGGTCTTCGGACTAAGGTATCTGAATTTTTTCTAGCGTTTTGACCTGTTGTTATACCGCTGTTGTAGTTACCGAAACCTGGCTGTCAAGCGATATCCTTTGCAGTGATTTCTTTCCTAATAATTACTCTGTTTTTCGTAGCGACCGCCCTGAAACAAGACCCAAATAAAGAGGAGGTGGAGTGCTTATTGCTATTGACAGGTCTGTGCAGTGTGTTCGATGTTCCGATCTAGAAACTGTTGAAGAATGTATGTGGCTTGAGCTCACTTTAAATCGACATGAAAAACTTTTACTTGCAGCTTTCTACATTCACCCGAATCTTACTCCTCCAGCCTATGATGATGTTCAGTTCTCAATCGAACATGTTATAACTTGTCATAGCAAACACAAACTTCTCATTTTAGGCAATTTTAATACTCCAGGCATCAACTGCAACTCATTTACTTCTCACAACAATCATTATATATTAAGCAAGTGTAACGCTCTACGTGCCTTTAACTCTTTGCAGGAACACAATTTCATTGAAAACTGCTGTGGTAATGTTCTTGACATCTGTATTTTGAAAGTATTCGAGTCTCGAGTTCAGACATACCGCTGACTCGCTGTTATAAATTTCCCCCTCCACTTCTAGTTACTACTGCTGTCTCTGCCTCACCTTCTACTAATTGAGATCAGGCGAGGAATTCGCCCCGTTTCGCGTATGCATGTGGTTATTATGCCGGTCTTTTCAATTTCTTCTCTTCCGTTGAATGGTCCCTTTTAAATGACATTAGTGATTTCGACGGACAAGTCAGTCGCTTCACTGAAATAGTTCTTGTTGGTATGCGTCGGTACATACCTCTGCATACTCCTACGCGTAGGAAGTTTCCTTCCTGGTTTTCAAGGGAACTGATAACGGTGTTAAAACTTAAGGAACGGGCCCATCGTAAAGCGAAACGCCCTGGGTTTGACAAATGGGCAGATGAGTTTCGCCGTTTGCGTTTTCTTTACAAACGCTTACACAAACGGGACCACGAATCTTACCTTGAGTCTTTAGAGAGGAGTGCCTCAAATCGCCCTAGTCAGTTCTGGCGACACGTTCGCAGCGTTCCATTAAATCAGATTCGAGTACCAGCTTAGTTGACTTTCAGGGGTCGGAAATTCGGGATGTTGCCGACTGTGCTGCCCAACATTTTCCTCCGTATATAAACCTCCACATTGCGATTCTGTATGCTTCCCATCTGGTGCACCATCTAATTCCATTCTCTTTGATGAGGAGTTGATAACTTTGAGTCTTAAGCGTCTGAGACCATCTTTGTCTCCTGGAACTGATGGCATTCCAGCCGCCATAATAAAAGTGTTCAGTTGTACTTTTGTACCAGTATTGACTGCCATATTTAATAACTGTTGAAAACATGCTGCCTCTCCTCGCGTGTGGAAAATGGCACGCGTGTTTCCTGTCTTCAAGTCAGGAAACAAATCTGATGTTTTTAATTATCGTCCGATTTTTCTTCTACGTGCAACCTCTAAGCTTTTCGAATTAGCTTTGCACAAAGTACTTTCCTCCCATCTCAAACATATCATAATACCGAATCAACATGACTTCATATCTGGTCGCTCTACTTCTACCAACGTAGTCACATTTATGGCGTATGCCTCTGCAGCAGTCCTTCAGAGAAGTCAGGTTGACACTGTGTACTGTGATATGCGCAAAGCTTTCGACGTTGTTACTCACTATTTCTTGAAAAGCTTCTACTCTCTGGCGTCGAAGTCTCACTCGTAGCCCTCCTACGCAATTAACTCCTTGATCGCTCCTGCTTTGTCATTGTCAATGGAGAGACCTCCTTCGTTTACCCTGCAACCAGTGGGGTTCCTCAAGGTTCTGTATTAGGCCCGCTTCTCTTCTCCGTTTTTATTAATGAGATTTCCTCCGCGATCAAGCACTCCTCGTTTCTTCTTTATGCTGATAATAAAATGTTCAAGGTCATACATTTTTTCCAAAATTGCTTGTTGTTGCGATCGGACATATCTGCTTTTTCTGATTGGTGTGCGAAGAATCGACTTACCCTCAATTCTTCCAAAACTAGTGTTGTCTCATTTACTCGTAAAACCCACAACTTTCTCTTTCATTATTCTGTGAATTCTGTGCTGTTGGACAGGGTTGATGAAATTAATGACCTTGGTGTACTTTTTGACCGCACCCTCAGCTTCTCCTCTCATACTAAACGCATTGTTCAGCGGGCTATACGCACACTCGGATTCATTTGTAGACTTTCGAGAGAGTTCCGCACTCCACTTCCGTTCTTAAAACTGTACCTGTCCATATGCTTGCCGCTCTTGGAGTACACGTCGCTTGTTTAGAATGGCACTGCAAATCGAACTTGGACAAGGTTGACAGAGTACAAACAAAAATTTTTAAGGATATTTCGATATCGCTGTCCTTGCGCAACTTCCTCCTCTCGCTCCACCAGGAGCATCCAACTGAATCTTCCTTCCCTTCACTGCCGTCGTGTCAGAGTAGATATGATCTTTCTGTACAAACACCTTCATGGCCACATCATGTGCCCTCAGGTCTTAGAGTACATCCTGCTGCGCCTTCCGCGAAAGAGCATGAGGGAATTGAGACCATTTCAAATTTCTTCGTCTCTTCATTGCCATTCTCCTCTGGACAGAATGCAGTTGTTGTTTAACTCTTTTTTTCCTCACCTTGACATCTTCCAAAACTCGCTCTGTTAATTTATATTGGATATTCGTAGCGTTGTATTCTAAACAGTACGTTATCATATATAACTTCCACTTTCTAGCCTAACTATAGTATTTACTTCACTTCTTGCTTTTTCTTCTGTTCAATGCTGTCTGTATCTTGAACTGCTTTTTATCTGTTTCTCATTTATATTTTAGCTTTAATTTTTATATTCGAATCTTACTGTCCCACGTTCATTTCTATTTCTTTATTGTATTTCCCTCTATTTCTAGCCTATGTTTTAGATACCAAATACTTGTTGCGCCTCTAGTGGTTGCTTATTTTATGTATACCTCTCTATTACTATAGTCAATGGCATTTATTTCTTTTTTTCCTCAATCTATCTTTTTTTTTTTTCCTGATGTGCTCTATAATACTTTCACCGTGTGTACAAGACTTGCTATTCATTGATTTCTTGCTCTCCGTGACTCATGTTGTCTCAACTTCATTTCGTGCGATATTTGTTACTTCTTTCGTGTTCTGTGTGTGTAAAACTTTCGTGTGCATTTTGTTTTGTGCTGCAGCACGAAGAACACATGGTTGTTCCTGCGCATATCAAATAAAGATCGATTGATTATTATGATTAATATTGTTATTTTATATTTGTTTCCTTTGTTCATGCCGAATTGTGATGAGTGTTGTATTAATTGTCTATATTTTTATTTGTTACGCGGTCCAATTTTGTACATTACTATTATGTTTATCATTCCTTTATTCTCGCCGAATTGTGGTGTGTATTGCAATTTTTTTTTCTGTGTGTGATTGTCACCTGCTATGCCCCTCCTGCTTGGGCCATAATGCTTGCTGTATTTTGAAATAAAATAAATAAATTAAGATATCTTCCAAGAACTGCACCACTTCGTACATTGGCGAGTCCGGCGATTTTAGAAGATTTAAAAAAAAAACCATAAGAACGACGACAACAAAGGTCGCGCGTCCTCCAACGCCCTTACTGAGCATGCTCAAACCACTCATGACACGATTGATTGGGACCACGCCACAATGTTGTACACGAAGAAATCCTTATCTTCACGATTACTTCTGGAATCTTTTTACATACAGGCCACGACGAATGTCATTAACCGGACGAAGGGCAATCTCCCTGATATCTAAGAAGACTCGCTACGCTGTCAAGCACGCTTATAAGAGCATCCCATTCAGCACATTCTTCATCGTGATCAAGGGACCCGTATGGGTCCCGAAACGTCGTGTTTTAAACCATTTTAAACCATTAAAGCTGCTTATGCGCCAAAAAAACCTAATACAATACAATTTTTTTTTGCAGTACTTGGCGAGTGTACGTTTTCTTCAGCCACTATGTTTGCCCCTGGTCAGACAGGATCTCTCAAACCCATGACTATGCATCAGTTTCATGTGTTGTGTTCGTGCTCTTACGGTGTTATTATAGGGTGGGAGCTTTTATCCCGTCATCAGGCCATCATTCACTGCACCGGTGCGAAAGTCTAGTTTTCTCTTTTCTGTCAAGCGCGGACGGCTGCTAAAAATCTTCAAGAGGCAACATTTCTCGTGTGGCATGTTACGCACAACCCGCCTTTGACCTATATTATTATTCCCATTACCTGTACTTCTTTTTCTGACTATAAAGTATTGATCATACCGTCTTCTGTTTTCGTCTCACGAAGATGTCTTGCTCTGTTCTTCGCAGTACCTCGTGTACAACGTGGATGTACAGAGACAGCCATCAGGAATGACTCTTTCTGCACAGTCACTTTGAACCGAGGTCAGTGCGTTGGACAGGCCGAGCTTGTGCGTCCCTATTACATCGTTTTATAGCCGCCTCCATCCGCTAGGGCCGCTGCAGTCTCCGAAAACATTAATTCTTCAGCCTGCCTTGTTCGTTGCCCGTATCATCGCTTGCAGCTGCGTTCACCACCGCAGTTGAACACCCTTCTCTAGATCAACGCGCCCAGATCCTCGAATTGCTACACTGATTACGCGCTTCTTTTGACATCCAGTAGCCCTCGTTGAGTCGGACTTCAACTGTGGGTCATCACATCTACACTGGTGAACACGCAACGTTACACCGATTTGCCTATCATGTTTCCGCATTATTGAAGAGCAAGTCAACGACATGCTCCGTAGAGGCGTTATTGAGCCTCCCAGCAGCCCCTAGGATTCCCCGATCGTCTTAGTAAAGAAGAAAGACGTAGCTGTCCGATTCTGTGTGGACTACCGGCGCCTGAATGTAACACGTTCTGTTACCCCCATTCAATTTACTTCTGATAAAGCTTCACGTGTATCTTTTTTCCAAGCTTTAAAGAAATTCCTAGAAACAATATATATATATATATATATATATATATATATATATATCAAGTGACTGCCGCACTTGCGCGCCACAAATGTGCTACAGTCAACCGAGGCTTCAGTGAACGAAATCAGCTGTGGACGGGGCTCCACGGCCACGTTGCAGCGGCGGGACGATGACGATTTCTTCGTCCGCTTCAGGCAGTCGGCGCACGTGACGGTGTTAGATGCAGCGAGCGGTCGCTGCAATCATCGCACAACTTATCAGCCTACCGCTTGAACTGGGTGGTCTAGTCATGGCCGCAGCTAATTTCGTTCACTCAAACAGCGATCGAGAGCACCAAATTCATGGCACGGGAATGCCTTAGTAACGTGATAGTTTGTGTCTCGCGGCCTTTCTTTAGAGCTTGGGGAAGATACACGTGAGGATTTATTATCGGAAATAAGTAGAAAGGGGGTCTAAGAAGGTGCTCTCCAACTTTGCAAATCACATTTATTGTCTACAGGTAATAGTTACTAAATTCGAAAAGTAATCCTAATTACTAATTAGCCAATTGCAAAATAATAAATTGGCTTTGGAGAGCCAGATGGCAGGCAGCTCTATTTAAGCAGTTTCTCTGGTCTACCTCAAATGTTTTATCTTTTAACCCTAGGCAAATTGTTACCTTGGACACCCTGTATATCCTACGCCATGCAGATTGTGAATAGCTCTTCATTTGAGTTCGAAGTACTACATAACTTGGTAATATCATTCAGAAGCTGCCCTTCCAACAAATTCCTGTAGGCAATGCAAAAAGGTCGTTGGTTGTCAGGGACGGAAAAGGTTTCTTGAAACGTAAACTAATGCACAATGTAACTCGGTGCCAACCGTAACATAAATTACTGTGGTATTAATGATGAATTATAACGTGGTCGAGGAATTTCCTCTAGATTTACTGTGTTCTTGCGTATATACCAAAGTATATTGTCCTTAAGCATTCATAACTTCTGAAAATTAGGTAAATATAAAATGCTGTGACCATATTTTTGTGAATAATTGTCGCAGGGTTCCTTTACATTTCTGCAGTAAAGGAATCATCAGTGATGAAATCATATATGTTCAAAATCTTCTCCGGTAATCACGGTGCCCCGGCTTACATGATTAAACAAGCATGTACTGCGTGAAGACAACAAAGAAATAAAGAAATTTGTTGCCGCTCCTCAATACCTACCTTCTGATTGGGATAGTCACTGGTGCCATAGAGGTCTGAGCTCTGAGCTCAGGTGCCAGTCTGAGCTCACCAGTTGTGTTCGGGGACGCTGATGATCAAAAGAACGTTGTGAATGCGTCCGGAGAATGCGGCAACGACATTACTCTAGCGATCAGGCAGTCAACATGGTGTCAGCCACCATGCTGTTTGCAAAATCCGTCGTAGTTGATGGGACGCCTAATGCCACTGCCGAAGATAAAACCGCTGAACAAACCCAAATTAGGAATCCCGAGGCTACTGATACTAAGCCAGCGTGTTTTCAAGATCTGCTTGATCAGAGAAAAGGTGAAAAATGATTGCTGAGTTATTATCAGGTGTTTTCGAGAAGTAGTGCAAATGCTAGTATGAAGAGAGGGGAAGGCGGCTGGGGATCACCGAGTGTTGTGAAAAGGCCGAAAAAGAACTTACTCAAGCTAGAAAGCAGCTAAGTTGTCTCGAAACCGCCGTTGTAGAAATGCAAACTCGTGAAAGAATGCATAGATGATCAAGGCACATCGTGAATGAGAAGAACAAAGCCGATGACGTTAAGGGCGGAAGACCGCTGGAAAAAATCGGGAAATCTGGTTTATGCCATACAAGTCGTTAAGAACCTTGAAGAAAAGCTAATGCGAGCTAATGAAAAGACCATGTAGATGAACTCTTGCCACTGCACTTCCTCGACTGCGCACCATGAATCTAAATATGAACTGACCAGCGCCTATACTACGACCACGACTCTTCAAGATTACAAGCTGGAAAGAGAAATTAATTCTGTCCGAGAGAAGCTGGAAGAGTAGCAACAAATCACACTTACTCTCTCTAAGGAGGTGAGTGAAGCCAAATCGCAAGTGGACAACTTGAAGTTTGCTCTGGCTATGAAAAGAGGCGCCTGAAAGCAGGAGGTATTTGTCAGGTACAACAGCAGCGCTGCGAACTGGACAAAGCGAAGATGGCCTACCGCTTCTATAGCTGCGGTCAGTAACAAACCAGTAACAAAAGGCCGGCGCGATAAATAGATCCGAACATTACCTTTTAACTACTCCTATCATGAATGATCAGACGTTCTAAAGAGCTGGAAACTTTCAAGCCTACTGCGACCCTTCGAGCCCACGGGCTTGTTGGAGACGGAGCCTAGTTCCAAGATTCAAAGTAAAGCTACGCAAACTTCCAATCACCGAAAGAATTATGACAGTGACGCAATCTATGATCAGACGTTCAAGAAAGATGGACACTTCGAGGTCTACCGCGACCAAACTGAGTCCATGTACTCGTTGGAAAGAGAGCCTGGTTCCAAGCTTCGGTGTAAAGCTGTGGGAACTTCCAAGCTGCGAAAGAAGAATGACAGTGGTGCTACCGCTGCAAGCAGCCCGCTCTCTCCACGCCGTGTTGGCCACGACGGCGTCGATAGCCCTGCTCAAAAGCCGGGACGAGTTTCTGGCACGACAGTGGACGAACGTCCAGCTTTTTATGGCGAAGAGTTGGGTGAGAAACTGGGGTCTTTTCGAGTGACCGACCGCTGTGCCTCTGACTGACTTTACACGCGCTCTGGTCGTCGTATTCCAGGCCATGTAACGCGGTCAGTGACTGCCTCCGCATATGCGACGCTCGGAACTCACGGCCTGGTTGCTGTTGTGTACATCGCTGTTGCGCACAAAGCCCGTCGTTTCAATCCCGTATCGGCTTGCGAGACCATGGTGCATTTTTGAATAATGAAAATCCGCTTGTGAGTTCAGCAATCGTGCATAAAATACAATGTAGAGAAGCTGTATCTGTCCTATTTATGCCATGCTGCCGCTATTTCAATTGAATTACCTATTGAATTGAATCTGTTGCTAGATTTCCTGTTGCCTGAAATGTTGCCAGGTATTTCATTCATGCAGTCATGACAGGATTTGGCTAAATTGCATATACTGCATGCTTTCAGCGTGACAAATGTGCCCATGGCGTGCTATAAGCAAGCCTAATAGCTATACCTCTACTTGACAGGACGATCAGGGTACCCGAAGCTAATACAAACTCGGTTTAGCATCACTTCGGAGGTAGAAAGCTTCACGGCATTATATAGAAAGCCGTATCCTATATCTTGCAACTAACGCCTGGTCGTGGGGTGACTTTCAAGAATCAAACGGAGCGTCATGACTCCTATCTCTACTAGTAAGGAAGACCAATCAGCAACTGATTTCTTCTGATATAGGCTCTCTGGTTGACTAGGCTGTTTATAACGTTTCACTGGATACCAGCTTACTGTGGCATCCGAGCTATAAAAAAAGTGAACAAAGAAGCTACGGGCATCATCTTCATTGCAAACATAAGCGGTGCCATATCAACAGAGGAGAGAAGAAAAACTAGCAGTGGATTTTCTTCTCTAATTCCTATTCATCCCAATTGGCTAAAAGATAGTGTCACAGAAGTCGATAGGGCTAAGTAGCAGATTTACTGTTGGAGAGAACACGGTGAATCGAAACCACTGAGGGTCTACAACTGGATAAGGAACTTGGAATAGGGCCGAAATAATCATAGTACGGCAAAATGCGCCTCTCTAGTAGCCCTAGAACAGTCGGGCCGGGGGAATCTGACTTGGGGGACGGGGAGCCTGAAAGTGGCCCAGCAGTCTGTCTCTGGTAGCGGATCGAGATCCGGCGAACGCGATGTCGTTTGAGAATACGCTTGAAGGCCGAGGGCCGTGCATTTCGGCTAAGGCGAGTGCTCGCCCTCTACTGAGGCCTGCAAAGGAGCGCGACTCGATCAGGATTATTCGAGAAAAAACACGCTGCCCCGATCCCCTCTCAACTCTCATACCCCATACCCTACATCCCACTTCCCTTTCCCAAATCCCATTCCGTTCTCTTACTTCCCAGGGGAGATTACGGGGAATCTACACGGGCCCGCTCTCCGGCTGTAGGCCGCTATGTAGAATTCTCCTCGTTTTTTTTAGTCTTCAGGTTCCTTCGCCTGCGGGTGCAAAACACAAACAAAGCTTGTACTTCGGACCAAATCATTTATGTTCGATTGGATTGAGCTTGTTATACCAAGCGGCGCGGGCAGAGGCATATTATTCTACTTTACTTTTGGTTGCCTCACCATATTTGATGATGATGATGTTACCAACACACAAGCACTGGCGAACAAAGACACTGCTGAGCTGACTCGCGAGGTCTCCGAGCGAGGACGAACGCGTGCCAGTCTCTCGAGCTTGACCACATGGCGGCGCCACTAAGTAATTAACACCGCGGCATTGCCCCGCCCAGTGGAAAAGGCATCGTCCTGATGCCGCATGGCAAGGTCAAGCAGAACCGCAGAGGGCGTGAATGTCAAGTTCACATGGAAAATTAAGAAGCTGTGACAGGAAGAAAAAAAAAGCACATGTGCCTTGACCTAGCGGGATTGCAAGGGCTTCATTCTGGCAACGTGCATGACTTCTAGTTGTGCCTTCGGGAGGAACGAAGAGTTCGTCGCAGGATCACTTCATAAGTGACGTCGCTGAGTTTGCGCAGCACTTCATCTGGGCCGAAGTAGCGGCGCAGAAGCTTCTCGGAGCGACCCGGCTGGCGAACAGGAGCCCAGGCCGAAACTTGATCGCCAGGGTTGTAAATTACATCCCTGTGACGAAGGTTGTAGCGTTAACCATCCTTAGCTTGCCGTGTACGAACTGTAAGTCTTGCTAGCTAGCTGGCGGCCTGAGCGTGCTGAATGAATTGGTCAGCGGCCGCTACTGATCGGTGACATCTGGCAGTAACATTGCGTCCAGCATGATAATGGCTTCGCGACCTTACGCAAAACGAAATGGTATAAAGCGGGTCGTTTCCTGAACTGTGGTTTTATATACGAATGTTGCATACGGCAATATCTGGTCCCAGTTTTTATGGTCCTCGTCGACGTACAGTACACTCCATTTTTAAAGGGAACATGAGATCGCTTGCCCTAAACACTTTGCAAAGCGCTACTGCCGACCTCTGGAAAGAATGGACGGCATCAAGTGCATGGTCGTGAAGTGCAGTCGACCGTGCTTACTGCGCATGCACCTTATACGATCGTTTGTAGCTAGCTCTCTCGGGAGTGCTTTGTAAATTGCGGCAGCAATGCGGTATCATGTTCCCTTTAAAAGTGGACTGTACTGTACAGAAAACGCATATCAGTAATAAGGCGCTCAGTAAGGTCATTTGTCAGTGGATGATGAGATGTTGTATGACTACAAGTACCTGTCAGCCGCACAACTTCTTGGGTTAGAGCTGAAGTAAATGCCGTGCCTCTGTTAGTTAAACGACCGCAGGGGCACCGTGACGAAGGACTAGGTTAAAGATAAAAACGCGCTCAATATCAGTAGAATTGCTGCTGAAGGGCTATTGTCTCACAATAGTGGGTGAGGTGGTCCGGGGAGATTATAATGTACTGGTTGCGCAACGATGACGTAGGGAATGGCCCGAGCAAGTCCAGACTGACTTGATGAAAAGGTACTTGAGGAAAATAAGTAGGCTGCAACAGACCGGCCGGCTTACCAAGCGTCGTCTTCCGACGTTGGCAATCACTACAAGCCTTAACATAGCGCTGCAAAGCAGCAGCAAGCTTGAGCCAGTAGTACTTCTGCCCTACCGGTGCCAAGGTCGGAGGGAAACCGAGATGCCTGGCTGGGAGCTCGTTGCGGCATGCTTGTAAAATGTCGGGGCCGATTGAACCACCAGCAGGCACTGAGTTTCGTGGAAGCATAGTTTTTCTTGTAGAGAACGCCGTCTCGAAAGAAGAACGACGGCAGGCCACGCGTAAAATGGCGAGGCGGCGACGATGCGCTTAATTGTTAACGTAATCGATGAGGGGCCACATTTCCGTGTCGCCTTGCTGCTGTTGAGCGAGGGAGAGCAGGCGTCGTAAGAGTTCCGAAAAAACGGAGTCATCTGTGTCAAATGAAGAGCATGGAATAGGGTCACGAGACAGGCATCAGCCTCACTTTTTCTGTCCGATGGCATCGCATTTCTTCTGTAAGCGGAGACTTCAGGGGGCTAACCATCCCGAAGGGTCTTTAAGGTTCGTTGGCCAATAAAATGAGTTGTGGTCACTTACAATTCTCTAAAATACCAACCATGCAACTACAGTCGAAAGTTTGTTACCATCCACACAATTGCAAGGCATACCTTCGTCGGTATACCTTAGTAGAGTAGTAGAATAATTCGCTTCGGAACGAGACAGAGTGCGGCGGGCGTAAGGAATCACCCGCTCAACATCATCTTGCCATTAAAAAAGAACTGCAGCAAGGCCGACGTTACTGACATCGGTATGCAATTCTGTATCTGACTCCTTGTCAAAGTTACCACGTATGGGTGTTGTGTGGAGGCGTTTGCGAAGCTCATCGAAGGCCCTTTGCTGCTTGTTGGCTAGATGAAAGGTTCATCGCCCTTGGTAAACGAGTCTGCAGTTCGACTAAAGCTGGAGGAGTCATGCACAAAGCGTCTATAATATGCGCAGAAGCTTCAAAACCGACGCACAGAACTCTTATCAGTGGGGGTCTGGAGCTATCGGCAGCCGTCTTCTCTGGATCAGGGCTAATACTTTCAGCCCTGAATACGTGGCCCAGAAACTTGAGCTGTGGGAATGCGAAGTGGAATTTCTCTGGTTTCAGTGAGAGGCTGGCCGCGTGTATGGCATTTAGCACGACCTAATCTAGCATTCGGATGGCACCTAGCAGCAGTAATGAACGAGGTCTTCTCTTGGTCACGTTCATCAACTTCAATCTACATATACCCACTACATAGATTAAGCGATGAAAGCACCGGGCGTGGCGGAGTTGGTCGAGCGAGTCATCGATTCGATGCTACGGGTACATGTCCTTTTTCCCAATTTTTTCGCGTCTCCTGTAGTTAGCGCAGAATCTGAGCGTTCTGTCTTTTTTGGTAAACAGCATAACTGGCGAGTGCCATGGCCTTGTGGATGGCTGCATCACGTCATCTCGGAGCATTTGATCAACCTGCACCCAAATAGCCTCACGTGCCCTGGCCGACACTCGAGGGGCACTGCCGGATAGGGTATTTGGTGGGAATGAACTATAATGCGATGCTTTGCTACTGACGTCTGTTTAACCTTGGATGGGATGGCGAAGTAGTCCTGGTAAGATTCGAGAATAGCTTGAAGATTGGCGTTTCCGGTCAAGAGGCAAGTCAGGATTCACGTGCGTTTAACCTGTATAACCAGTGCTCTCGGGAGGATTCTTGACCAGCGATACTGCGAAGCGGGCAGAGGGCTCGCTGATTTCGTCAAAATAATGGCGGCGGTACCTTGCTTCAAATGGCGGTATTCGGCGCTGAAGTTCGTTATGAGCAGTTCTGTCACTCGTTACTCAAGGAAAAGACCCCCCGAGCGACGCAGAATTGTAGGCTCAACAATAACTATACGTTCGTTTTCGCGTGTCCTTGAAGGACGGGAGGGTTGTCACACTGCACTGTGACAAACAAGCTGGTGCGTGGAGGTAGAGTGACGTAGTCATCGCACACTCGCAAATCTGGCCTACCTGGTGTGCAGTTGTCGGAAATTGCGCGCTGCTTGGAAAACGTCACCTTGAGGTCGCGGTGGCCGATGACTGAGCTATTTTTTCCGAAGAAAGGTTCGAGTTCTTGCAGAACTCTGTCAGCATATCGAAGCAACAAAGGAAGTTACGCGGCGAATCTCGACTCGAGCGGCGCACAATCCGAGCGGTCACCACATGCCCTTTGGCTGTCCCTATCGTCGCTCCGTGACTAGGAGTGAGGACTTTGCGTAGGATGGTAGCAAGGCCACGACTCAACGCGAAGATCATTGCTGATATCTACAAAGGCAGTCGGTCGAATTGCGGCGTCCAAGGTAAGCTTGCGTGATCGTCGGTGCGTCGAGTAGGGGCGTCGGAGGAAACCGATCGTCGGAAGGCGGTCGGACTGCTGGTCGATGCGGAGGATCTGAGGTCGGAATGTTTGCTCGAATCGGTGAGTGCATGATATGCTGATCGACGGCGGCCCTACTCCTGAGGGTCCTCAGTTTTCCAGGTGCGGATCTGGGGCCTGCCTGAAGGAATATCCGCGGCTGGAGGAAAACTGTAGAGGGGAGGGTGACCTGGACTGACTTCCGGGTATGGACGCAGGCGGGACGTTGTCGCTGAGATAAAGGTCAATGTCCCGAGGTCGTTCGCCATAGCGCGGCCGAGGGGCACCCGGGGAAAATTCGCGCAAGCCCATCTGATAGTACGGCAGTGGCGCAGCCCGTCATCGGCTTCGCCGCAGTAGAATCACAGGGGTAGGTTGTTCGGCGTGCGCCACGCGTGTGCTTTCCTAACAGGCAGTGAAGCGTCAGAAACACCAGTCGAAACCGGATATCGGTACGGGGTTGGGGGAGGAGCGGGGCTGTAGGATGCCGGTAGGGCTGCTGGAGGGGTACCCAACACGTCGCTGTAGATCATGACATGCGGCGCAGGTGGCTAGGGGAATGGCATTGCTACACTGCTTTGCGGTGTTCTTCACCTATAACATTCGAGATGCCTCGAACACACGGGGCTCGAGAGAGGGCAGCTTTTGAAGCTGTTCGCGCACGATACTGCGGATACGTTCACTGGCATCGCTGACGGACATCGGCAAATGAAAGTCCACAGTAGTGATGTTCGCAGGATGATCAAAATACACAAATCATTACTGCAGGGCATGCTCCATGCTTGTCGCCTCCCTCGTATAATCAGCCACAGTACACGGAGGGTTACGTACAAGGCCTATGAAAAGCTGCCCATCACGCCTCGCATAAGATGGTACACCTTCTTTGTCTCCAATATGGACGGATCTGCGTGGTTGAACAGCCGAGTCATCTCTTCCACGAATATCACGACGCTCTCATTAGGCCGCTGGGCTCGGGACTGTAAAGCGAGTTCAGCCATCTCTTTTTTTTCGCATCATTGCCGAAAGTTCCTAGCAGCTGCCGCCGGAAATCTTGCCAGGTGGTGATGGCAGCCTCGTAGATTTTTAACCACATCTTGGCGGTGTCTACAGGTTCGAAATAAACATTCCTCAGCTTGCGCTCCTCGTCCCATGCCCTAAACGCAGCGACCTAGTCGTAACTGGTAAGCCAGTCCTCAACATCCTCAAATTTGGCGCCGTGGGACGGCGTGGATGAGCAGCGAGCATTCATCGAAATATGAACGGTCCGGCTTACCGCCGTGGTCGTCTGGTTCGCTGTGGTGTTACAAGGGGACCACAGTCTGGAGCAAGCGGCAGCTTGCCGTGTGCACAGGTATAACCACGTTGGTTAGCTGAGCGTTGGAGGCACCCAAAAACACTTCGTACATGCGATGTATCCCGCACCTCCATCAAAATGTCGCAGAAGCCGGTAGAGCTAGGTAGCACATTTACTGGTACCAACACATGAGCACTGGCTAACGAAGACACGACTAGGCTAACCGACTCACGGGCGAGCTCCCCGAGCTAAGAAGACGAACGGGTGCCAGTCTCCCGAGTTTGACCACATGGTGGCTCCAGTAAGTGATTAACATCGTGACAATATGCTCATGAAGAAAAGCACCCGCTTTCGAGCTTATTAACTCCTCCTTCACTTCATTGACCCCTATGTCAGGTCTCAACAACCACCCTGACTTCTTCGCCTTCTGGGGACTGTTTATCATCGACTTCGTCCTCAATACTACATTCAGAAGTAGATTACGGTTCCGTTTAGAAGTGAGCGGCCCCTGTTTTGACAGCTGCAGAATAGCCGAAACAGGGGAACATTTGATCTCAATGTCCAGCGTATGCAGAAAAATGTGCCCATATGAACATCTCATCAAGTCGTTCGCCTAAGTGCCTCAACTGTGGATTGTGTATTAGGTCTCTTAGTCTTCCATATAGAACGGAGACGCCCAATGCACTTTCTATTTTTCTTTCTAATTATATCCAATTACTGAACCAATTTCAAAACCTCTACGCTCTGCAACATTGCGTACCTCTATGCAGTGCTCATTGTCAGCCCGTATATATGTGAGCGCACATCACCTCCAAATATTTTATAGGGGCCACTGTGACGGATCTCATTCCACATGCACCGACAACATCTTTTTATATTCTCTTTATTTTCCACCTTTTTTGCACCTTCCTCATCCCGTCTTTTTATGTTCAATTCTTCTCGCGCCGAGTAGCAAGCTAGAAGATTTGAAATTATATTATATAAATTATAATATAAATTATATTAATTATATAAATTAATATATAAATTATATTTTTAATAAACCATTTCTTCTTCAGATTCCATTATGTTTCCGCAGCGCCAAGCAAAGCGCTCTGTACAACAATGTGGTGCTGTCCGTCCTCCGTAAACATTCCGAGTGTTGCCGTGTCTTGAACAAGTCTCTTCCTCAATTCACAGAAGTCGATAGTGCCATTGTACTGGACTCACTTAAGCCGCAATTCTAATCATCGACATCCGACTAATGCACGTATATCACACACCCGCACGGCCGAGAAGGGGCTAGCCAGTCTCCTTTTCTTCACCGTTGCTTTGGGTAACACGGTCCTGTTCCCGCAACCGGTCTCCTACACGCATGAAGCCACTCATCTCGCGAGCCTCTCTCGTTGCACGCATTGGAGCATTGTTGAGAGGCCAACATCCAGCCTGAAACGCCGAAGACCAGTTCACCTATTCGCATATCTTCTTTCAGCCTGCGTTTTTCCGAGTTACACGCATTATGGATTCTGCTCAACAAAATTGTAGTAATGAGCGCCGATGCCTCTTGTAGTGAATGGCGATGTCAAACAAAGAACACTGCACGAGCGGTTCCTGCAACCACTTGAGCTGATCTCCACCCCCGCCCCTCCTTCATTGTTAGTTTCAGATTGTTTGAATGCTTAAAACCCCTGCTCAGATATCAGTTCCGATTTTGGCGCATCTCTGTTTATACGCAGAGTGTCGTAACTTATTCAATACATTTTTTTTATTTTAAAATCTTCAAGCAATAGACTGCCACGGTCTTCTCAAGTAGATTTGGACATCACATAAGTCACAGAGTTTAACGACGAAGCAATTAATTAACTAAAGCCAACTAATAAACTATACTTATAGCGAAAACCATCATACAGAGCACAACCTCGATCCATCGCGCGGCTCAACTCTGTAAAAGGCGACCGACCAAAGATATAGAGCAAGAACGAACAGAGAAAAAGAACCAAAAAATAAAACAGTCTATCCCGCCGTCGAGAACAGATGCATAGATGAAATCATTAGCCGGAAAGGCGCACTGCGCACAAAGCCACCTCATTTTTGGTTCGGAACACCTACTCTCTGAAAGCGCATCTCAGTGGGCATTTCAGGTGTTCAACTCACAGTCATAATTAAGTTATAGTTTTGCGCCTTCTCTGTTTTTCGAAAGCTCTATGTTCGCCTTCGTTTTGACAGCATAGTTGAGGTGTCCACCATGAATAGAGTGAGTTAGCGCTTCTTCAGTTTTGCATCGCAACGTCAATGCGCAGTAAGGGAAACACCCATTGACTCGTGCACTGTTCCAGCGGCAGTGCTAGATAGGAACAAGCTTTGGCGCATCGCTAGACATGGCCAGGAGAGAAAGAGCTAAGAGATAGAAGAACGCTTCGGAAGCCAGCTGCCGCGCGGTGCCGCAAAGGCTATCAGCCACTTGAGATCGTTTAATCGCTTCCGTATTTCTCTGCGTCCTCGACGTCTGCAGCTCTGAAAATATTTTTTTCCATGAAAGGGAGCCTTGCCAAGATTCCTTCTGAGGGCACCCGATGAAACAAGGCTTTAGTCGGTTCCACAACCTGTGTACAGCCCTATAAAATGTACGGGCAATCTGTAACAGAGAGTAACAGGCCGTTCACTTAAGCTGTTTCATCCACACATTGTGGTCTCTGCGCGCGTTCAGTGGCACTAAAGACCATACCTGATTATGGTCCCAGTATGACGCTGGAAACTGGGCGCACTGGGACGCGGCATACTGGGACGCTCCGCACTGGCGGCACTGTTCGCCCGGAGAAAAAAAAGGCGTGGGATAAAAATTAAAAAGTAAAAGGTAACGAAACAAGTTAGGTACATAAAAGAAGCCTAAAAAAGGTTAAAAAAAGAAAAACAAATGCACCAAGGGGGCCTCGAACACAGTCCCCAGGCACATATCAATCACTAGCTCAGGACACTAACCACTCGGCCACGCCGAGAAGTCAATTCCCTTGAAATATTTCTGCATTTTATGTCATGATCCGCATTTATAAGGTTGGGACTTCATGTTTCGCAGTCTACAGGCAATTGCTACCGCTCTAACAAATACAACTTCTTGATCATTGGAGCTTGCTGTCTGTTCTCACGACTTGCAACTAATCTTCTGGGTGCCTATGCGCGCTTTTTGTGTACTGGAATCATTTTAACATGTGGAGTTTGACATCGCTGGCAAATTTACCAACGCCGGCTCTTCGGTGGTGCTCTGCTACCGTGGGCGTAATTTTTGCTGAACACGGAGCTTTTACAAACCTTCAAGCAAAAAAGTGCGACCAAGCTTCAATACCGGCAAGCGCCGCAGCGATGACCCTATATTGCGTGTAGCTAAACCTTATTTGTATGTAAACATTTCGGGAAACGTTGCGATGACCGAGGGCTCGGCTGCTTCATACGCAGAGTAAGAAGGAGCGCGAAAGCTTGAGAAACACGCCAAATATTATGTATAACAAGCGCTATATGTTGTTGCTTTTTCTCTCATGGGCCCATAGCTCGATAAACTACTCTCTTCCTGGTTTTAGTTTTTCTTTCTGCTGTTTATACTGGGCCCGTGGTGCAGGCTACGCTCGCCTGCGATTGAGCCCGCATTGAACATTTTGGCAGTTATCATTGTGTTAGAGTGCCCTCAAGATCAGCTGTGAAGTTGGTTATGCATGGTAGCCCACATTATTCAATTCCAGCTTTAGCTGTGCGTTAATCGTCAGTGTGTCATAAGATAGAGGCGCGGCGGTCGTGGTCTCTCTCGAAACACTCGAAACGACCTATCGAAACATGGAAACTCTAGAAAAAAGATACAGCCTTTGTTTTCTTACAAATGCGCAACGACCTTGCAGCAAAAGGCGCTTGCTTGAACCATATTTTTCATATGCGCCCCGATGGTCGATTGCGAGTACGCTGTTGCCCTGCTGGCCCCTGAGGGATGCTACTCCGGCTTACGCCGCAGGCCGCACCGGCTATACTGGGGCACTGGGACCAGTGCGGCCCCAGCGCACATACAGCGCTTCTCCCAGTGCATCGCGGATGCCAGCGACACACCCAGCGTCAAAATGCTAATCCCAGCGTTTTTCTCCCATCGCACCAGTGCAGCCAGTGTCTTCCCGTTACTGCTCCAGTGAATATCGCATACCTCCAGCGTGCCCAGCAGATCCAGTGCAAAACCAGCGCGAAAATCTTACTGGTTTCGCACTGGAGACGCTGGTTTTTGCAATATGTGAGCCATCTAGGCCACTCAGGTGGACTTTGTGGTTTCTACTTGGTCATAGGCCACCAACCACCGCGGGCTCGAGCGTCGCGCGAGCCGAAGCCCCGATCAGCCGTCACCGCGCGCGCACTGAAACACTGCAGCGCGCACTCATTCTCCATCGGGAGGAAAGCACTTCGCTGCAAGGACACAAACCTCCAAGTTCACGAAGGAGACGTTTATTGAAACGCCATCCTCCAGCGGCACACACACACACACATACACATATATACAAACGCACATACACCTATATACAAACGCACATACTCAGTCACCGTGTCAAGGGAGCGCGCGAGGGTCAAGGCTTCCCTGCGCGCACGAAGTGACACGGAGTGCGTGCCGCACGCACGCAAGGGCGTGCTGTGATCTCTCTCTCGCAGTGACCAAAGGGTTCCATTGAGAGAGAGCGGGCAACCACCGCAAGGTATGCCTGTCGCGGATCGTTGGATCACGATCGACAGGCTCGAGTTGCGCTCTCAGGTACGACCCGGAGCAGACGAACTCGAGTACACACTGGTCTGCGCGGACAAAGGCCGGCAGACAAGAACAGTTGCGTACGCACCTTGCGATGTCTCGGAGGGGTCTCTCCCTGGGCCCCGCTCGGAGGGTCGCGCGAGCGCGGCCCTCGAAGCGGTGCCGTGTTCCCGCCAAAAGGCGCCAATGAGAACAGCCACTGGGACGCCAGGGCGGAGCTCTGGCCCGAACGACAGTGACAAGTCGCCCGAGCCCCTCTCCGCCGCCTCAGGCGGGAGAAAGGGAACGAGGAGAACAACTGGGAAGCGGGCGGCGGCCGCGCAAAGGGCAGCCGCAGCAAGCCCGAATCCCACAACTTCCAGTAGAACGCTCGCGTTTCATACCGCGTTGCTGTTCGCGTTCGGTGCGACTGGCTTAGTGCATTCGCCAGAGGGGCTGGTGATGATGCTTAGTCTTTGTGTGATGAAGAACATAAGCAATTTTACACACGGAGCTGAGACCATTAAATAACAACAGATCGAACAGATCGACGGGGGCGAGGCGTGAAAGTTTGCATTGCTGCCAGAGAGTCCGCAAGTCGGTCAATTTTCTCCTTGAGCCGAGGATGCAGGGTCCCGAGGTCGGGTGTCACAGTGGTCGAAAACACCACGGAGCTTGCACCGGAATAGTCGCTGATGCGGTCTGCGAGTTCTTCCAGCTTGTCGAGAGGCATATCATCCGTAGCAGTTAAAACCACTACCAGCAGTTAAAACCGCTACATGTAAGAAAAGTTCATGTATCAGTGGGCTCTCGGCGTTCTGAGTACGGTCGCGGGGTAGTTGTCGCATCCGATGTAAAAGCTTGGACGGGCAACGAATGCCAAGTTCCTCTGCGTTGAGAACCTGCTGCAGGCTGCTTCGCTCAGACAGTGTTTCGCGCGTCAGCACAGTGGCCGTGCTGAACAGCCTGGGAAAGGAACAGCAGTTTAAATATAGCGAAGCATTGGAAGTGGTAAGGGAATATGTCTACTCAGGACAAGTAGTGACTGCAGATCCGTTAAACGAAAGAGAAATAGCTAGGAGAATAAAATTGGGATGGAGCGCATTTGGAAGGTGCTCAAACGTTATGGCTAGCAGCTTACCGGTATCACTTAAAAGTAACGTGTATAAATTGTATCTTACCGGTACTGACCTATGGGGCCAAAACATGGAGGTTAATGAAAAGGGTTCTACTTAAGTTGAGGACAACGCAGAGGTCCATATAAAGGAAAGTGGTAGGTGTAACGTTAAGAGATAGGAAGCGTGAAGAGTGGGTCAGAGAAATAACTCAAGTTACGGACATTCTAGTCGAAATTAAGAAATGGGCATGGGCAGGGCATGTAGTTCGAAGAGAGGATAACCGCTGGTCTCTAAGAGTAACCAATTGGGTTTCAAGGGAAGGTAAGCATAGCAAGGGGCGGCTGAAAACTAGGTGGGCGGATGATATTAAAACATTTGCAGGGGTCAAGTGGATGCAGCTAGCACAGGACCGGGTAAATTGGATGAAAATGGGAGAGGCCTTCTCCCCGAAGTGGGTATAGTCCGGCTGATGATGATGACAGTGGCATCGAAATGGTCGTAGGGTGTGATCGGGTGCGGAGCTCTTATTACGTCGTCGAATTCGTCAGCTACCTCCGAAGAAATTGCTGAGGTGATGTGGAGGTACATCACCCGTTGCATGTTATGCACCGGAGATCGAAAAGGGCTTCGACTTGCGTAAACAACACGGCAGCGTTCTTCAGCCAGAATGGCGGCAGCCGCACTGAAATGTTCGTAACAGCAGCCATACACACGCTGCGGCCTGGAACGTCAGATACATCCGTCGAATGAGGCTGTGATAACGGGACGTCGTTGCTGGTTATTGCAGAAGTTGCTTCGTTCTCCATCGCGTTCAACGTCCGGGTTACCAAGATATAGGAACGCGAGGTGCGTTTGCTACAGTGTGCGTGAGAAAAGGAGCGAAACGTGTGACTGCCGAGCAGCAGGGCAGCCTTGAAACTGATATTTTTATTTCGCACGGGTCCGCAGCGCGTACCAAGGAGGATGGCGCAGCTAACATTCGCTGACTGCGGAGAGATAAACAGCGGCACCGGAAGCGGAGCCTTTACAAGCAACATTCTCCAATGACTGCTCACTGTAATTGTAACCTGAACATTGCCTAGTTAGCACGCTCAGCGACGTCATTACACTCAAGCATACTCTAACATTTTTTTCAATTTCAGATCTTTAGTATTTCATATATTTCGGGCTACATTCCCAGTTGGGAAGAATAACAGGCTCACCCTCTAACCTGACGGCCTAAATTTCTATAGGGGAGTAATCTCTTACTACCTTCGTTCGCACATTTCGCATCCGTCCATCTGTCCGACAGACCACGTGATCCTGCCGTAGCATTTTAGTCGAAGTGCCGCCGTTGTAGCCACGTGACCACCTCACGTATGACGTTGGGACACCATCACGTATTGGGGTACGTCTTGGAGGATGGAAACAACTGAGGAGAGGCCCTTGCTATTTCCAAAGCATTGGAGAAAGTGTGGTGGAAGTGACGTCAAAATTTAGGGTTAGCCAAGTCCGGCCATTAGCAACGGCATCGCTGTTGCTATGAGAAGTAGGGCCACTAGCAACAGCGTTGCTAAAGGCCCGAGGTACGTGAGCATCGCGGAAAGAGAAAATGCGAAGCGTAAAGGAGGAGGAGAGACATTTGCAGCTTCCGGTCGCGAGGCGGCCATGCCGGCTTCAAGGAAATGCTGTCAGGATCTCTCCTAAGGTTTTACTTACTCCATGGGGTATGTATATTACACAGTTAAGGTAGCCATGTTGCGACGTCTTCCAGCAACAGGTAGTCGCCATGGGTAGCTGTGTTGTGACGTCGTCACGTAATTAGGTTATGTATATCACATGACTAAGTGGCCATCACAAGGTCGGCCCTCGCACGCGCGCGCGCGGCCACCGGGCCATGGCCTGGCCAGCAGTTAGTTACCCATTATGCTGGCGTTCCTCTATACATATGCCAGGCGGACGGGGGCCGAGATTGAGCCACCTAGAGCGACCATTTCTGTAACAATGGTGGCCCATCCGTTTGAAGCAGAGTTTGGAGCTGTAGGAAACGGTTCGGTGTGATGTGAACCACAGAATTGCTAGTCGAGTTAGGAGCCCTTATGTGCGAAGGAATCGCACCGACGACCTTTGATCCTGAAAACCGTAATGAGGGCGAACTTCGGGGGGCCGTGGCGGCCAAACCAGAAGTGTCAATGCCTCTACAGAAAACGCCTTCACAGTTTCTACAGAAAAATGTGTAAAATCACTGGGAGTCACCTTTCAAGAACACATGCCGTCGAATATTCATGTCAACTACCTTTTATCAAAATTAAGCAGGGCAGCAGGAATGATAAACTGGTGTCGGCATTTTCTTCCAGCTGCAGTAAAACGTATGATCTACTATTTTTTTTTCATTCCCATCTGTGTTACTGTGTTTTAGTTTGGGGGAACTCTACTGCAACAAATATACATAAAATTTCCGTCCTCCACAAAACGAGCTCTCCGCGCAGTTGAAATTGTATCAGCATTAGGACACACAGCACCGATTTTTCGTACACACAAGATCATTAAGGCGCAAGACATATATACGCATACATTACTTTGCACCTATAAACGTGTCATTGAAGGCACCTTAGACCTATTTTTAGATATAGCCCAACTAACAAACTAAGTAACTATTGTTTTCGTAATCTATCAACTTGCCTGGTTCCGTCATCACGACCTAACTATAGTAAAATGATGACTCAACATATGTTACCAACAGTAATAAATCAGTACGATGCGCTACAAATTGATATTGCACAACTGTCACAAAAAGATATTGCCGAACTGTTTATATAGTGTCGTTTACTACCCCCGTAAACTATGTAGTGTGGTATAATATACCATCTGTGTCCTAGTTATTGGTGTCTTTGATGATGTACACCTTTTTACTTATGTATTTTTCATGTTCATTTTTCTTTTTACAAAGTGCCAAATTGTGTATAAAAATAAATTTTGCAACGTTCGTCTATGCTACTGGGTGACTGGAGCTCAGTCAAGCTGCAATAAAGCAGGTTTTTTTCCTGTCATCCTTTTTCACTGTACATTGTATGCGAAAATAAACTAATTAATTGATTGAATGAATGAATGAATGATTGATTGATTGATTGATTGATTGATCTTTGTCTAACTTGCGCTGTTCTGCGTTGTGATAAGCCGAAATTTCGGAGATACGTTATTCTCCGCCATCATCGATTGCAGCTGAAGCTCAAGTCCAAGCTCCTGCTGTATGGCATCCTGCACCCCGACGCACCCGCCAAGACACCCTCTAAAAGAGCAAGCTGCCCTTGAACGCCACCCCTTGGCCCCCGCCCGTCAATCTTTAAAACAACCTCACACCCCTACGAAATGCGATGCCTAGAGGACTTCAATCAACGCCTCAGCGTTTCCATTGCGGTGAGGGCGGTCGCACTCAGCGCCACTGCCCGCACAGATTCGCGGTTTCGCATTCGACGTCCCAGGACCCCGCCCTCGCGAGAGACCAAAGAAATCGGCAATTACTCGTGCGGGGGAGAGTCACCAAACCATCGGTCACGGTGCTGCGCCCAATCGCGTCACTGGGCCGCAGTTACGTGCCAGTAAAGTGCCCCCCCCCCCCCCCCAGTGGTAACTAAAGGCAGCAACGTTTGGAGGTGAGGTCGCTACACGGCGAACTAACGGAGACCCTCCGCCTACGACGATGAGTGACCGCCACTACGCATGACGACAACATCAACGACAACGCGACCAGGCTCCAAGCTAAGCCGCTCAATGAAGTAAAAATGGTGTGCCCCAGGCGACCTCAGTACACGAGGGAGCCGAGATCGGACACTTAGGCCTACGCGCAATGCGAGGATACGAATAAGGAACTTTGAAGTTGCTGTCGATGGTCGCACAATTATCACTGTCCTAGTAGACACCGACGCTCACTATTCAGTCGTCAATGGGCCGTCTGCCTCCCAGCTCAGGAATTTAATGGCCGCTGGGGATGGCCCGTTGATTCGCAATGCTGGTGGTAACGTCATTAGTCCGTCGGGGCGATGCACTGTAAAAGTAATCGTAAATTGACGTACTTACCTAGCGAGATTCGTGGTCCTACAGCAGTGCTCGCGCGACGTGATTTTGCGCATGGACTCTCTGAATAAATATCGGTCGTCAACTTTTGTTCAAAGCTCACAACTTTCAACAGATAAAGCCATGCTTGCTGCGGCAAATTCGGCCCATCACGTCGCTCTAAACGTCTTTGACTAAGAATTGAGTGTACCGCCCCGATCAGACGTCGCAGTCTCCGTACCGTAAACACCGAAAGCACCGAATGCGTCTTTGAGGGAAACACCCAGTTGCTACTGGATCGAGGACTCAGCATCGCAAGAGGCATCAACCATTTTGGAAATAAAGAAGTTCAGGTGCTACTTCACTGCAGAACACAGGTATCTCAGCAAATTCACGACGACCAGCTTCCCAGGCAAGTTAGCAATCATCCGAGATCTATTTCCCTCCCCAATAAGATGCACCTGACCTAGATCGGCAGCCTACGTTTGACATCAACCTAGCCCTACCCTGAAGCAGATAAGAGCAGATACCACGCTTATTGAAAACCACGGCGAGCGCTCTTCGTCAGCATCGATGGTGCGTCAAACTCGGTTGGCAAAGCAATGCATTACCACTGATGAACACATCCGACCTCTGCGACAAAGCCCCTGCAGCGTATCGCCACGACACCAAGCCAAGCGCCAGCAAGCGGAGGAAATGCGTTCTGACGACATCATCCAGCCATCGAAGAGCTCATGGGCGGCGCCAGTCGCTCTGGTCAAGAATAAAGATGGCGCACTGCGCTTCTGCGTCGATTATCGCTGTTTGAACAACATAACACAGAAGGATGTCTACCCGTTCCCCCTCATCGACGACACTGGACCGCTTCTGCAACGCAAAGAACGTCTAATCAACAGACTTGAAGGGCGGCTACTGGCAAAATGAGGTCGAGAAAAGAGACCACGAGAAGACCGCACTCACCTCACCAGTCGGCTTCTTCAAGTTCAAGGTGATGCCATCTGGCCTATGATTCGTACCAGCGACGTTCCAGCGAGTAATCAATACGGAACTGGCAGTCTTGAAGTGGAAGACTTGTCTAGTGTACTTGAACGTCGTCGTTGTCATCTCCGCGAACTTTGAAGACCACGCGTGAAATGACTTCGAACCGTGCTCGACGTAATCAAGTCGTCAAAACTAACCTTGAAAGCAGAGAAGTGCCACTTCGCCTAAGAGGTGCCGTAGTTCCTGGGCCACATCGTAAGCAAAGACGAAGTTCGCCCAGACCCACAGCAAAACAGCTGCGATCGCAGTTTCCACAGCCTGGTGACAACAAAGCTCTGCGCCGATTCCTTGAACTATGAGCGTATCGACGATTTGCCAAACACTTTTCACGCATCGGCAAACCTTTGTCGCAGCTTACAAAAGCAGACATGCCATTTGAATGAAAAGCACTACAAGCGGAAGCCTTCGAGGAACCTAAGCGCCGTTACAGTCCCCACCTGTCTTCGGGCAATGTCATTAATCGACACTGAATTTAATTGGGGCGTAATGCCGCGAAGCATTGCAATCTTTTTGCTTTTCAACGCCGCCGGCATGCAGCCTTATTATCACTGTGATTGTAGCACGCAGAATGATTTGTTTTTTCGTGCTCGTTGTCAAGACACGGCGTTGATTTTCTTTGTCGCGCAAGATGTTCCAAGATATACCTTGAATGGTTCCATCCACTCGCGTTTCGTTTCCACTATGTTGTAGGTTGTGCTATTAAGTTTTTCCTGTTTATCTAGATGTTTCTGCGCCGACCTTAAATTGAGCGGTGAGGAGAGCGACGGCTATTCGTAATTCGACGACGGCTGAGCACGATTGCTGATATCGCCGCCGAAGAGTTGCTTAATTATTTTCTAGGGCACAGTTCACTGAAGCCCAATAAAGAGTTTATTTCAATGAAATCCAAGTTTGATCGATTGCTTCCTACAACCTTCACTCAATATTCACTCAGCAATCGTTCCTAATTAGAGTGTAATGAAGACACCATAGCGTGTGCATATTTTTGCTTTTTGTCTTGTGTTCCCCTGCGTAGTAAACCTAAGGATGTTGCGCTCTGAAATGATTTCATTACTATTAGCATCTAAAGCTCATTCGCCTTGAGAACCACTCACTTTTGGCGCTTCAGCCTGTTCACGTTGCGAGGGCACTTGACTATGTATGACAGAAAGTCAAGCTTCGCTTGGAAGTGAATATGAAGGAACTAATTAATCTGCTCCAAGAGCTTCCAAAATGAAGCGAATAACTGTGAAACGAAGCGAAAACTATGTTGCAGCTAAAACAAGTTAGGAAGTAAAATTTACGAGTTTTGAGGTATGCAGAAAACGGACGTGAGTAGCGACGTTTTTCAGCAGCAGCGTTGAATTTATCTCTTCTCATATTAAAATATTTAGCACAGAAAAGAAAAGTGATATACTTTTCATAAACACCAAGTGAAGAAATCCTTTATTATTAAACTTACACTTGAATTTAGGTGCTTCTTCGCTTGCCTGCTCTCTGCTGACACCCATTCGCATCGAATGTGAAGTGTATATTTGCATTGTTAGTGTTAACATTTTAAAGGGCCGGCTTTTAGAACAAGATCTATCCTTAGAGAGTCAGAGTTGATTTAACGGCTACCAAGAAATATAATTTTTTTTTTTACTTGCAAGCACGTTACCCTGCCTAAGCTCTGACCATGTCCCCTGCAGGACAGGCCACTCTGCCATCGATCGACAATCAATTCTGTCTGGCCATCCACAAGCACTCAGATGCCATCTCCTCCCTGGCCTCTCGTGCTGAGATTCACTTTTTATAACCAACTTCAGTCCCCTAATGGATCATCGGTAATTATGTTTGCGCATTACATGGCCTGCATCCGATGCCCATTCCTTCTTGGTTTCAGGAAGGACATCATTATACGCGTTTGCTACCCAAGCTACACTGCTTTTTGCTTGCTAGTGTTATCCCTATAAATTTGTTTTCCAATTGGCCGCAATTTAATTTCAAGCTTTGTCGTTAGCCCCCAAGCACTGCCGCGTTGGTGAATACCGGTAAGAAGTAGCGGACATAAACTCAGTCTCAGCGACACTGGAAACTGAAATCAATGACCTAGGGAGAACTGCCAAATCAAATGTACCCTAAATTGTATTTTGTCACCTTTTTTTTTTTCTCCCATGGTGTGGGCCTTTAGCCCACATCATAGGCCTAGATTTTTCTACCACTTTCAACATCTTTACGATTATCCCAAAGTGTTGTTCTTCGCCATGTTTTGGGGTAATAAATTAACTTTCTGCACATATATATTTCTCTCTCCATTTTGCTCTGAGTGTTCTAATCATAATTTGCAATTTCTTCTCGAGTTACTTGGAACTTTATTATCTAATTGCAAGTCGCTAATTTGAAATAATCTTTGTCAAGCAAATTATATTACGGGCCTGCAATTTCTTGGTAGCATAGCAGCATGATATCACGGTCTGCGGTATCATTACGTGACAGTCACCTGCGTCACTGAAGAAGTCATTACGCATGCTCAAAACGAGTTAGGGCAGTGAAGGCGAGACCGTACATTTTAGCATGCTAGAGGGGTGGGATTAACACTCCCTCTTGCGTTCCCGTTCGGTGCAATGGCATTAAAAATAGTTTTTGTGCGTTTTTAAGAATGGACTAATGGACTGCGCGGTACGTCTGCTGTGGTTCAATAAGTATTAAATTAAAAGGCAGCGATGTGCTGTGACCTGCTCATTTCCTTATGGTGAGGATAACGGCATATGGGCGTTTGTTAAAACAAACAGCATATGGAGTGCTGCAGTTCATGTGTGCCCAACTGGTCTCTGAGACAGCAAAGGTCAGCGGAGCCCTGGACAAAAGGAGCCGACCAACCCTCATGTCACTTCACCATCCCTCTTTTCTTTTTGTAAAGTTTCATGCTAACTCAACCCAGAAGCAACTTTTACTAACAGAGCGTTCGCACGCATAAAAGATTGCGCGATTGTTGAGGCTTCGTATAAGCAACCGAATTTGTTACGTGCTGCGGCACAAATGCAACGTCTCAAATAATAAGTTAGAGCGCGCTGCAATCAACTGATTGTCCATTTCTTTTACCGTGGCTGTGTTTCATGGTATGAAGAGCACTGAACAAGACTTAAGAGGGAGCATCAGTTCGCAAGACGACTTACGAACTGAGGCTTGTTCAGTGTTATTCATACTGCGTAGCCACCTTTCTCCCGTTCTACCCTGTGTTACAGGGAATTCCTTCGTGTGCAGATGGAAACGGGGATATCTACTTAGCGTCGATCACTAAAGCTTGATCATAAAGACTGCCTCCTCAATTTGAGATGTTTGTTCATTTTGGAAATGAACGTTTTCGTCCCTCTTTTATTTAAATTGCACCTCACGTTCCCGGAGTTAAGGGCAAGAACTACGCGCATTTTGATATACTTTCCTTTTCACTTTAGAACATTAAAGGCCTCCAAAGGCCTTAAAGGCTATTGGCAGTGTTACGCAAGAGTGCGTACAAATTAAACCAATCATGTAAATAAGTAGAAAACGCTAAAAATTATCGTCGTTAATGATTGCAGCTACACGGTTGAAAAATGTGGATGGACCAGTGACCGCGACGACGTCGTGTGGAGGGCCATTCCACTACAGGGCAGTGCTGGAAGAAACAAATGAAGAAAGCGCTCAGATTGGGGAGGGAAGTGGTTGGTACTACGATGCGCATGTGCGCGCGAGCATACGCTGAGACGCTGTAAAGTACTGGTTTATTTTGTTGTCTGAAGTACTTGGCTGCCCGTACGATTTCATTTTACGGCCCGGCCAATTGTTGCATTAGTCTGAGATTTCAGTATTAACCTGCAGGCCCTTCTGTAAACAGGAACCACGAAACTCTTATATATCACCACGAAAGGAACAATTCTTCCAAATCGCAATTAAATTTTTCTCTCGTTGCACGAGGGATCCGAAAAAGATGTATCAGTAGCACGGAAAGGGAACCGTTGTCAAACAAAGACAGGTGATGTTCAGGGTATTCAAGAATGCCGTTGGCTCGTGAGAAGCTGTGTGCTGCCTTCCAGGCCTTTGGAAAATATGCAGATAAACATGAATTTATGGTCGCTGTTCGCAAGCGTGGTGAGCTTGGGCTCGGAAAGTAGTGGTGAACCTCGAGTTTGGAGAAGGGGAAATTGAAATACGTACGGATTGCATGTCGAGCCCGTGTGTTTATAAGGGAGCCAGGGAGCGCGGTTTACCTCCGTGTTGAATATCTGAACCGGTGCACTGAACCCGTCGCATAAGAATTGTTTCGATAAACGAACCACACCCGAGGATTAAAAGAACACAAAAAATGAATTATTATTTCGGCTTCGAGGTTCCCTGCGAACTTCCCTGCCCACCTTATTTCATTTCCATTCGGGAATAAAAAACGAAAGTCGAGCTTGTGCAGCGGCCGGTCTCTCGAGATAAAAAGGCCGCTCTGGAAGATGAGAGGAGCTGCTTGTGTTCCGTTCTTCTGAGTCTCCGATCTTCGTTCAGCTGTGCGTTTATTTTATTTTTTTTTTTTTTTTTTTAGCTAAGGCAGCCGTGGCGGCAAGACCTTCGTTCGCTTTCGCTGCCGCGGCCGAATGCCCGCGAGCGGATTTTCGCACGCTAATTCCGCACCGTGTTTGATGAAGTGCCACGCCACCGACGCGTCGCCGCGTAAACCCGCGAAGAGCCCGGATTAAAGGAACGGTTTTTTTTTTTCTGTACGCGCTGATTTTAATTACCGGCGGAACACGGCAAACGCGGTGTCTGTTTCCGCACCTTCCACCGTCGAGTGCGCACACCTGGCCTCGAGAAAAGGAAGCGAGCAGAGACAGAGCGAACAAAATGAACGAAAACAATGCGAGACAGGGAGAGAGACGGTAGGTACACCGGGCGAAATGAGAAAACAAAAGGCAGAGGTATTCACTCCTGGTAATAAGAGTTCGAGAAGAAGAGTCTGTGAGAAGAAAAAGACGGAAAAAAAAGAACGGAAAGATTGGTTACAACTCCAAGAGAAAGCTGGTTTCGTCTGACGGCTTTGTAATTACCACTGCGTGCGGAATCTGGCTTGCTCGAATGAAAGACTGCGTGCACATTCCTCGGCGCTTTGCTTTCTGCGGCCAAGGAGCGCAATTTGGGGGGACGCTCGTTTGAGGCGCGGCGAGAGTTCATCCTCGGCGGTGCCGTCCCTGGCGTGTTTAATCAAGCTTTGGCGCTTTTCCGATTGACGTGGGTAGGATTGTTCTGCGGCGATGAACCGCGGCCCACATCCCCAACCAACGTGTCTCATGGAAGGACGCTGGCCCTGTACGAGGCGAACTGTTTTCTCCGTTAAGTTTGAGTGCTCCAATTCTAGCTTCGTCGAAGTCGCCAACTTCATGGCGAGGCGAAATATCGAGGCCGATGGGAAAAGGTAGTGACTGATAGCATGTTAGTTAATAAGGGCTTTACTCCTTTGTTAATTACTCCTAGATCTAATCGACTGACTAAAAAAGCGGCCACAGAAGGCTCAAAACCACTGTGGTGAATTAATGAACTCTGTGAAGAGTACAACAGCCACCAAACTAAGAATGTTTTTGGAGCTCCGCGTCACCATGGCAAAATAAATTAAAAGTTGCGAGATATGCAGTGTGGCTCAGCGATGAAGTGCGCGTGAACTGGGTTCATTACCTGTAGAGAGAGAGAAAAAACTTTATTGTCGGGAGTAGTCTTAGTGGAAGAGCCAAGTGGCCGTTAGCTGGTGGCTTGCGGTGACTTCTTCAGCGCGGTTTACGGCGCCCAATTAATTGTATATCGGGGCTCGCGTTACGCAGCACTTCATCCCAGGATACAAGTGAGGGAGCTTCTGTGAGAGCCTTGGGAGGCGGGTTCTCTGAGCAATCCCACAGGATATGATTAAGGTCGGCTTTCTCTCCGCACTTAGTGCATGATGAGCTTATGCTGTCCCGAAATATGTGTGCGTAAACCGCAGGGTTGGGGAAGGAGTTCGTTTGTAGTTTCCTCCAGACAATTTCTTGTCGTCTTGTCAGTGATTTCTGTGGTGGTAGGTATACTCTCCTAGAGAGTTTGAAGTGTTGTGTAAGGTGAACAATCCTTTGTGAACAATCCTTTCATTTCAAGTTCCTCGGCATTAGGTCTCACCGCTCGGCCGACAAAACCTCGAGCGTGTTGATGAGCAGCCCCATTGCCTCGGTTCCCTGAGTGGGCGGGTGTCCACACGAGTTCTATCCCTCTGCCGAGTCTGACGTCCGCGAGGATGTTTCTGGCAGTATTTGATATTGTGCCACGCGAGAAGTTACGTATCGCTACGTAAATCGCTACGCTACGTAGTTACGTAGAAGTTACGTAATCGCTGACAATCATGGCCACATCTGTGGTAGCGATGGCTAAAGCGATTGAGGCTTCTTCCGCCTGGTACGAGTAGCGGACTTTGACCGAAGCTGCTGATACGCATTTACTGACGTTACTTGACTGCTTAATTACACAGATGGCAAATGCACTAGCTTCAGTCCAAGGCGTGTGGGTGCCCCACCCCATTGTGATTTAGGTATTTTCCGTTTAGGGCCCTAGCTCTAGCTTTCCTCCTGCCTTCATGGAAGGAGGGATGCATGTTTTGGGGCAAAGGTTTGGAGCTAACTTTGTCGCGCGCTCCTCTTGATAGTGGGCCTGGGTGGTCGGATAGTGGTTCGGCCTTAATTCCCATGCAGTTGAGAATTTGTTTGCCTGCTTTAGAGTTCGATAGTCTTCGTAGCTGTGCTTTCTGTATCCCAAGTGAGAGACGTTTTTCGGTTGAAGTGTTTCTGGATAGACCTAGCCCAGCCTTGTAGGTGCTTCTGATGAGTCTGTCTAATTTCTCCTCAGATGTAATGAGGCGGAGATAAGGGACTGAGTATGTGAATCGACTTAGTACAAATGCGTGGATAAGACGGCAAATGTCAGCCTCTTTCATTCCTCTCTTTCTTGTCGTTACTCTGTGTATCAGTCTAGTGATTTGTTGCACAGTCATTTCGATCCTGTTGTTAGTGACATTGCTCTTCCTATTGCTCTGGATGTAGAGCCCGAGTACTCTAATAGCATCTACTGTAGGTATGGGTAGTCCGAGCAGGCACGCTTTTATGTCTCTTTTGTCTTGCGTTTTCCTTCTGACTGCTCGTAGTTCAAACTTAGGTTGTGAGCATTTCAGGCCAATATGGTTAGCGTATGACTGGACTATATTCACTGCTTCTTTAAACGTTTCCTCTATGGGAGCGTCCGAACCTTTTGTTACCCACAATGACATCGTCAGCATATAGGGAGTGTTGAATATCATTGATTTCTTCAAGTTTGGGAGGCAGACCTATCAGTGCTAGATTGAATAAGAAGAAAGAGAGGACTGATCCTTGCGGGGTTCCTCTGTCTACTACTGCTATTTTGTCCGATCTAAGTCCTGCGATACTTAGCTCCGCAGTCCTTCCCGAGAGAAAGGAACGAATGTAATTAAATGTTTTGTTCCCCGCATTGATGTTGGAAAGAATTGGAGAATTGCTTCGTGAGAGACATTGTTGCAGGCTTTTTCTAGATCCAAGGCGAAAATCGCTTTGGTTCCGGTTTTGTTAGGGGGATCTATTACTTCTGCACGTAACTGAAGCATTGCGTCCTGGTTAGAGAGTTGACTTCTGAAGCCAATCATTGAGCTGGGCAGTAGAAAGGCCGAATTCGAAAATCCATACGAGGGTTTCAATTTTAGAACTTGATACGTGCGCGTGAACACACGATGCAACAACTGTGAGAATCACTCCGCCATTAAATGAAAATTCTCAGAAAACTGCGGCTCCGTTGTTAGCGAACTTTGCGAACCGCATCGCTGTTCCGGTGAACTTGGCAAGAAGTGTTACCGTATTTTCGCTTTCAACCCACTCCCGGGGAGTTGTTTCCTCACGATCTCTTTGCGTTCTCAATGACGCTGGCACGGGTTACTCAGTGTCTGAAATTTTATGCTCCGATCAATTTCACACTCACTCATCAAGTGAACTTTATAATGGCTGCTCAGGTCATTTCTTTATATTCCATTCTCCAAATCGTGGAGCTCTCTTGGGTAGCCACAACTGAATGCTGTGTTTTTTCTGTATTCGCGAAAAATCTGCAGAACAGTAGCGAAATAAATCACCCAGAAATACTGGAACCTCCGTGTGAGAAAAGACGCACAAACACCATGTGATCTACGCCGTAAAGAGAGCATAATAGCTGGCTTGTAGCCCCCTCACAACCATTTGTACATCCATAAGCGCCCATTCATCACGTAACAAGTATATGCCTGCCATGGGTAGGTATGTCGACGTCCTCACGTATTTCACATCACTAGCGTAGCCATGTTGTGACGTCATCACGTAGCAAGTAGTCGCCGTGGGTAGCTGTGCTGTTACGCCATCACGTAACTAGGTTATGTATATCACATGACTAGGTGGCCATATTGTGACGTCACCACAGGTTCCCCATCACGTGCGCACGACCGCCGGGCCAGCAGTTAAACCATATATTGTTGTTCGGTTATAAATATGCCAGCCGGACGGGTGGCAAGATTGGGGCGCATGGAACCACTATTTCTGTCAAAATTCTGGCCCACCGTTCTGGCGCAGAGAGCTTGGAGTGATGGCAGACGATTTGGTACGTAATGGAGCACAGAATTGCTAATTGAGTTCAGACTTACCGTGTGTGAGGGATTAGCCCTGCGTTCTTTGGCCCCGGAAACGGTAATGCGCGTGTGTGTGCGTGTGCATGTGTGTGTGTGCGCGTGCGTGCATGCGTAGGTGTGTGTGCGTGTGTGTGCGTGTGTCTGTGCGTGTGTGTCTGTGCGCGTGTCTGCGTGCGTGTGCGTGCATGCGTGTATGTGTGTGTGTGTGTGTGTGTGTGTGTGTGTGTGTGTGTGTGTGTGTGTGTGTGTGTGTGTGTGTGTGTGTGTGTGTGTGTGTGTGTGTGTGTGTGTGTGTGTGTGTGTGTGTGTGTGTGTGTGTGTGTGTGTGTGTGTGTGTGTGTGTGTGTGTGTGTGTGTGTGTGTGTGTGTGTGTGTGTGTGTGTGTGTGTGTGTGTGTGTGTGTGTGTGTGTGTGTGTGTGTGTGTGTGTGTGTGTGTGTGTGTGTGTGTGTGTGTGTGTGTGTGTGTGTGTGTGTGTGTGTGTGTGTGTGTGTGTGTGTGTGTGTGTGTGTGTGTGTGTGTGTGTGTGTGTGTGTGTGTGTGTGTGTGTGTGTGTGTGTGTGTGTGTGTGTGTGTGTGTGTGTGTGTGTGTGTGTGTGTGTGTGTGTGTGTGTGTGTGTGTGTGTGTGTGTGTGTGTGTGTGTGTGTGTGTGTGTGTGTGTGTGTGTGTGTGTGTGTGTGTGTGTGTGTGTGTGTGTGTGTGTGTGTGTGTGTGTGTGTGTGTGTGTGTGTGTGTGTGTGTGTGTGTGTGTGTGTGTGTGTGTGTGTGTGTGTGTGTGTGTGTGTGTGTGTGTGTGTGTGTGTGTGTGTGTGTGTGTGTGTGTGTGTGTGTGTGTGTGTGTGTGTGTGTGTGTGTGTGTGTGTGTGTGTGTGTGTGTGTGTGTGTGTGTGTGTGTGTGTGTGTGTGTGTGTGTGTGTGTGTGTGTGTGTGTGTGTGTGTGTGTGTGTGTGTGTGTGTGTGTGTGTGTGTGTGTGTGTGTGTGTGTGTGTGTGTGTGTGTGTGTGTGTGTGTGTGTGTGTGTGTGTGTGTGTGTGTGTGTGTGTGTGTGTGTGTGTGTGTGTGTGTGTGTGTGTGTGTGTGTGTGTGTGTGTGTGTGTGTGTGTGTGTGTGTGTGTGTGTGTGTGTGTGTGTGTGTGTGTGTGTGTGTGTGTGTGTGTGTGTGTGTGTGTGTGTGTGTGTGTGTGTGTGTGTGTGTGTGTGTGTGTGTGTGTGTGTGTGTGTGTGTGTGTGTGTGTGTGTGTGTGTGTGTGTGTGTGTGTGTGTGTGTGTGTGTGTGTGTGTGTGTGTGTGTGTGTGTGTGTGTGTGTGTGTGTGTGTGTGTGTGTGTGTGTGTGTGTGTGTGTGTGTGTGTGTGTGTGTGTGTGTGTGTGTGTGTGTGTGTGTGTGTGTGTGTGTGTGTGTGTGTGTGTGTGTGTGTGTGTGTGTGTGTGTGTGTGTGTGTGTGTGTGTGTGTGTGTGTGTGTGTGTGTGTGTGTGTGTGTGTGTGTGTGTGTGTGTGTGTGTGTGTGTGTGTGTGTGTGTGTGTGTGTGTGTGTGTGTGTGTGTGTGTGTGTGTGTGTGTGTGTGTGTGTGTGTGTGTGTGTGTGTGTGTGTGTGTGTGTGTGTGTGTGTGTGTGTGTGTGTGTGTGTGTGTGTGTGTGTGTGTGTGTGTGTGTGTGTGTGTGTGTGTGTGTGTGTGTGTGTGTGTGTGTGTGTGTGTGTGTGTGTGTGTGTGTGTGTGTGTGTGTGTGTGTGTGTGTGTGTGTGTGTGTGTGTGTGTGTGTGTGTGTGTGTGTGTGTGTGTGTGTGTGTGTGTGTGTGTGTGTGTGTGTGTGTGTGTGTGTGTGTGTGTGTGTGTGTGTGTGTGTGTGTGTGTGTGTGTGTGTGTGTGTGTGTGTGTGTGTGTGTGTGTGTGTGTGTGTGTGTGTGTGTGTGTGTGTGTGTGTGTGTGTGTGTGTGTGTGTGTGTGTGTGTGTGTGTGTGTGTGTGTGTGTGTGTGTGTGTGTGTGTGTGTGTGTGTGTGTGTGTGTGTGTGTGTGTGTGTGTGTGTGTGTGTGTGTGTGTGTGTGTGTGTGTGTGTGTGTGTGTGTGTGTGTGTGTGTGTGTGTGTGTGTGTGTGTGTGTGTGTGAGTGTGTGTGTGTGTGTGTGAAATGGTGGTTGCTATTCTTCATATTGAGTAATGCAGTCGTCCTGAATCTGAGATGTTTCATAAAACGTGAAGCAGAGCTAACCAACTACCATCACTGTGCAGTGGAATCAGCGTATTAGCAAAACCTGTTTGGGAGCATTTAATGAGGTGATACATCAACGTTGCCTGGCAGCTTGAACGCAAAAAGCTGCCTTCCTCTGACTGCTTTCCTCACTTAAGTCTGAAAGCGCGCAGTATTTAGTGTAATTTGCACTTAAGCTAACTAACCATCCAGCGCAAGAACCTACTCCCTGAAAAGAAGCGGACATGTGGCTGGATGAGCAAATGCACGCTCTTATGGAGTGATAAAACAGCGCAGCTAAGACACGGACGAGGAAGGAAACATGGCACAAGCGCTGTTTCAACACGGTTTATTGGAAGGCACGTCAATATATATATGCGATGTGAAAAACAAACAAACAACCAAAGTACGCCTTGTCACATTCACATTACATGTGTTGAAAAAAAAAAAAACGATTATGAAGCGTTTAAGAGCCTGACCTCTTTCTTAGTGAGTGACACGGAAGGTGTGCTAACACAAGGATTGTGGTTTTTTGCAATTTCAGCGGCCTCGATTATCTTGTGCACCAACTTTTCTCTTTGTCTGGCTAGAAAAGTGCAGTGCGTAAATTCTGGCTCGTAGCTTTCAGTATCTGGCAATCGCTTCCAATCAAGACAATGAATCATCAGATTCCCCCTGACAAATTTGCAGACATCGTAATGGTGTTCTTTTTATCTTACATTGGCGCACCTGCCTGTTTTCCCAACGTAAGCGTAGCCACATTTCAAGGGCTATTTCAAGCGAACCTACTACGCCTTCTGTGCATTCAAGAAAGCGATTTCGGTGGTTGATGGGGCAACCTTCGTTGCCTTACCGATCTTGGTTGACACTCTTATACAGGTTCTGAAGCTTCTGAGGAGCGGAGAAAACAACATCAACGCCAACTCGCCTGCCTATTTGTTTTAGCCTGTGTGATAAATTGTGGATGTAGGGAACGGACATAACCTTTTTTTTTTTTTTTTTTGGGGGGGGGGGGTGGAGGAGGTGTCACGGTCTCGACGGGCGCGCAACAGGTTTTTTTTTTTCAGCTTGTGCCTAAGGCACTCGGCCTACAGATACTAACAAGGTTGCAGGATAACCAGCGCAGGACAAATGGCTGATTTGCTGAACAAACCTAGATTCCAAGGCGTGTACGCAGGATTTCATCAAGGCATTTTTGAAGCAAAGGTTGGGCTCTTAAACGCTCCTTAATCTGTTTTTTTTTTTTCAACACAAGTAATGTGAATGTGACAAGGCGTACTTTGGTTGTTTGTTTTTCACGCCGCATGCATATATTAACGTGCCTGCCAATTAACCTAGTTGAAAGCAGCGCTTGTGCCATGTTTTCTTCCTCGTCCGTTGCACTGTTTTATCGCGATGAATGGCCAACAATCCCGTTCATCCGTCATAGCGCTTTACTAGCCCACATTGTACTCTGGAGCCTGGCAACCATTGGAATGGGAAACGTGGGCGCTTTTTAAAACGAGGTCATAAAATCAAGAACAAAAGAAGGAAGCTTGTGCTACTGTTCCACGGCTAGTGTAGTGATTGCGTCACTTGAAATACCATTTCGAGTTTGCTTTTAACATACAGACAAGCGCACGAACGACGCCCTACAACCATGCACAGGATATTGTATGGACACATCGAGACATAAACTGCCGCATAACCATTCCAGGTCTGCACTCGAAAAGGAGACATCTCTGGCGCTCTATCATTTAATTAATGACTACAGGGTGCACCAGTAAGTGCACACAGTGCTCAATGTAGGATATTGAGCAATAATGGTCTGCCGCATTTGTGAAGCCTAGTGTAGTGTTCCCAGTGAGGTGTCATTTGCAATCGCAGAACCTGTGGTCATCGAACTGATATATCTCATGCGACACATCCTCTGCGAAGAGCAAATAAGTGTCGTGACTCTGACTCAGACCACCTCAGAGCTAGCGTTCCTTTAATGCAGTACTGCCTTGTCAAAAAAAATAGCAGGGTTTCAACTAAAGTTAAACTGACTTAGACGTGCAAAAGCACTGTTTAATTCGCTTTAGCTGTTGGTCAGTATTTGCTCTTCTCTTTGCTCGATTTGGCTACGCTCTAGGATATGCACACATTACGTAACGTGTTAACGTTTACAGCGTCTTCTCTCCGGTTCCAACTCAACCCGCCGGACACTGTGCGGTTCTTCGGCCAAGATAATAGAAGGACCCGGCTCACTCGCCATCCTGGCGTGGTCTGACATGGCGTAGCAAATGCGCTGTGCGCCTGTGCGGGCAACGATGGCACGCAGCAAGATTCCAATCATATCACGTCAGGGCTGGCTCACTGACGGTACTACACGAGCGACAGAATCCTGTTGGCCAGCTAATCCGATAATCACCCCTGCCCCGAGGCGTGATGAAGGGGACTGTTGCCAGAGTCCGTCAACAAACCTTTTAAAAACGCTGGCTGCGCGGCCCCCTCCCCACCTCCTTTTTGTGCGCCATCTTTTCAGCCCGCTATGCACTGCTCATTTGGAGCTTGACTACGAGTAAACGTTGCTGCTCAGTTTGACAAGGTTACACTCAAGATCAAGCCACATACATCCTGAAGGCTCGGTTAGATCTCGTGAAAAACAATTCCGAGAGCATTGTGGAATCTGCACTGCAGAAATGCAGAAGCCTGAGCGTTGCTGCTGCATAGGGTGCCTGACGTTTGTTCTCGTTATCCATATCACCTGAATGTACTGTAATTATCATCGCTAATGTCATCATTTCCATTCTCACTAATTGCAGCGTCATTGTGATTGCTACTATCAACCTCACGGTAGACAAGCAGAAATATGATATGCTTCTGATGATCCTGGGCGTGGCATAGTTGGTTAAAGCACTCGGCTGGGGATCCGAGGGATAGAGGTTTGATTCCCGCTGGACACAGGATTTTCATTTTCCTGACGTCATCATAACGTCATTTGATTGATAGCTATAGACTTTACAAAGAGCAATTCCGCCTTCTTCTACAAATGGCGGCACTAGGACGGCCATCATTTCTGGCCTTGGGGTCGCATCGGTGGGCAGTATGGAGAGCTGCTGCGCAGCTTGTGTAAGAATACCGACTGACTTTAAAACATCGCCGCTTTGGTTCCGGTGTCGTCTGTCTAGTCGATGCAATCTGCGGGAAAGGAGCGCTCGTGAACCTGTGGTTTATGAGCGAAAAACTAGACTGCACTTTCTACACGTGGGGCACATCATGGCATAGGTCACCGGTTTTCTTGGTGATGTAGCTCGAGTTGACGTTTCTTTCTAGGAGGCGGAAGTGTCTGTGAGTAATAGGGAAATGACTTACCAAGATACTTTGTTGGGCGAGTTGGTACTTATTCATTATTGATATAAACAGCGCGAACACGAAAACAAGGGACAAGAAACAAGAAAGCCACATTACATGCGCTGACTCACAACTAAGCCTAAGCCGTTTACTCCAAGGCCCAGAGCAGGTGAACCCAGGGGTTTTTCACGTGACTGTTTCGTTTTCTTCATGTTTGTTTTTCTGGGCCTTGGAGTAAACGGCTTAGGCTTAGTTGTGAGTCAGCGCATGTACTGTGGCTTTCTTGTTTCTTGTCCCTTGTTTTCGTGTTCGCGCTGTTTATATCAATAATGAATAGGGAAATGAATTTCATAAACCTCACACTCCAGTACATTTCAGCGCCGGGAGTAGCTGCGGAAATGCAATACTGACCATGATGTTGTCACAGGAGTTATTTATTGCGTTTCTGTACTGCTGCCGCGTTATTTTGAAATTTGAAATTTTATTCTACAACAAAAAGATGCTGCAAGGAGGACAGGAAAAAGCTGTGTGAACAGCTTGAAAAGCCCTGACCCCCTAGCACACGGGGTAGGACAGAAGCGTGCGGCAAGAGAACACAGTCGGATACGACAACATCGTTAAAAAAAAAAGTAAGTATAAAACAGGCAAGAAGAACAAGAAAATCATATGACAACATTATACACACAATAAACGCAGCTCTTTTGGTGATATATCTGATATGTCAATGTTAGCATATCATTTTCGTGGGATATAAAAAGTATCTTGGTATGTCTGAGCATTCAAATGAATTGATCCGGCAGAGAGGTGTCACCATGTGCATGCACGTGAACCCGCTTACTTCAGACAAGCACTGACGCAATAGATGCAATTATTACTGCTTTTATAAACTAAAGGACGGATCAATGGCGAATTTTAACCTGATTAGATTTATATATCTCCGCTTGTTGGGGCTCGCTACATCGGCGGGTGCTGAATTCCGGTGCAGTTTCCAGTCTTACTTTCGCCCGAGCGCAGATGAACGCCGCTGAGCGCCTGACGTAGCTTTTGATCAGCGTAATAGTCTTTTGAAGCTAGACGTTTAGGGGAGGTAAAATAGTATGTGGTCAATTGCCGGGGAATCACATCAGTGTGCATATCTAGTAGTTAGTATTGTGCACAATACTCAACGGGGAACATAGCCATCCAAGCCTGCGAAATGACAACTGCAGTTTACTGGCCTAGGAAGCCTTTACTGAACAAGACATCAATGTTTCAATTACCGGAACCTCCATGTTCTTTTTGTGCGAAACTGCTTGCAGTGCAAGAGGCGATTCGCTCTGTGACCGCCATTCCTATGCTTCCCACGGCCCGTATTGGCACTGATAACCTCCTGGTGACAAAGCTACTTAGATGCGATAATAGTAGCACACAAATCTGCCAAAACATACACAGTCTAGCTGCACGCATACCACAGCTAATTCGTATTGAATGGACTCGACGTGACCTTTCAAGTGCTCAAAGCCATGCGGATTCTGCGACCCACCTTTCCACCTCAACCTCGACATCGTCAAACCTCTTAAAATCGGACAATGTTACCCTACTTTTAGCAAGAAAGGAGCACTTCCGACGCCGTACACGCGATCTCATACCTCTGTGCACGGTAAACCTCCCCCGCGGTCAAACCCGTGCAGATGGGGTGGAGCTTCGGAGGATTAGAGTTGGGGTGGCCCTAATAACACCGGCAGTGATTCGAAAGTGGCCTCAATTTCGAGATTGGTATCCACACCCTGTGTGCCACCGTCTGAAAGTCCAGAAATACAGAAGCTGACGTCCATCACCTGCTGTGGCAATGTCCTGCGCTGAAGCCGACGCGGATCCGGCACCTGGTGGCAGCTTGCCTCTCCCCCCATAATCCACAGTCATCACAGACGCAGGGACCGCATCATCGTTCACTCCTCAACTTCATTGCATCACCCAAACTTTTTTTCATTCATTTGACCACACCCTTCGTCCTTCATAGCATTCTTTTTATGCCCTGAGGCAATAAACATCACAAAAAAATACGTCTGAACCAGCGCGGAATGAACAAGTTTTCATTGTTCGGGAAAAGTATTGAAAAGTACAGTCTTGGGGCATAGTCTGCTTGTTAATCTGTTCAGTTGAATGGTAAACTCTATTGTCCACAAAAAGCATTTGAGCGGCAATTGATATGAAGAAACTCGCGAACGGCTGACACATTTGACGACGCGTTCTAGCCAATGCAGGAATTCAGATGACCCAGTAAGTGAGCTATGTGAATACATAAATCATTTTGTAGCACCTGCACGTACTATGGGCATTCACAAGTTTCTGTGCTATCTACCAGCTCGTTGCCTCCAGTGATAACGGGTCCTCAACACCTTGCAGCCGCGCGCCAGACGCCGGCAGCCGTCGAAACCAGAACGCCCGAAGGCCGGCGATGACGGAAGAGTCAGGTGGCCAAATATGGCAGCGCCAATGCTCTCGCGCTGTAAAGCGTCAATGGTGTCACCAGACGGACGCCGACAGTATGGGCCAATAAAGGCTTTCGCCTAAATAGTGCATTCGCACTAAAATAGCTTTCATCGTTAGTCAACCTGGAGAACTACCGCAAGCTTGCCAGGATTACAGAGCGCTCCTAGTGACTGACATAGGAATTGTCGGTAACATATCAGATGTTCCTGCACAAGAAGCCTTGCTAAGCTTGCCTTTAGCGAGAGTTGCAAACGACGACAAAATTGTTAGAATAGAAAGCAGAATATGATGATCATCATCATCCAGGCAGACTCAACATATGCCTTGTTATACAGATGATATATCACGAGACATTTTTTTTTGTCTTATTGTCTGCGCGCAGCGGCTCCGCCTACACACAGTGGCATGGCTGGACAATATACGTCCTGCTACGCAACCTAATTCTTCCCCAGCTACGGTTTATGGTGCGGGTATTGCACAGCCTTTTGTCATAGCCTGGCAATGTTTTTGCAACAAACTAGACACGTTGCCGCACAACGCGATGAGTGGACTCTGCACGTTCTCAACATTGTTAGCGTTGTGTTACCAGTAGTTATAGCGCTACGACGTGTACTATATGCCAGAGGAGAAATCTTGGTCGGCCGAGGGTTGGTACGAGCAATTTAAAATACCAGATTGCAATTTTACTTAGACCGGTCACTCATCAGACAAGTTCCCAGTAATGTCTACAACCAAGTCGTCGTAATCTTAGTCAATCACTAGCCCTTACATGAGCAGATGTGGAACCCGTTCTAGTGGCATGGCTTTTGCTTGAATCCGGTGTGGCAGAATTAAGTGCGGCAAAAGAGCGGCCCAATACAAATACCTGGGGGCAAATGAAGAACTGACATACATGAACAGTTTGTTGGGGGAAAAGGACGAAAAAATGCCGGGGAACGAAAATGAAACAGGGCATTCTTGACGTACAGCGGATATGAGGTACTCTGTGATACTTGTAAGGAAAACATTTATTGCGGCTAAGCTCAGCCAAGCCCGATTATGCAAGTGAGAGTTTTCTTATGCTTGGTTATGGTGCGTTGCTAAGCCAGGTTAGACAATATAGATACCCTGGTCGAATATTAGGGGAATCCCCCAAGGTGGACTAAGTTTTTAATAAGGGAGTAATTACTCACTGACATTCACCCCAAGTGCAGCCATACGGCTACAAGGAAAGCTGTACAGCTTACTCAGAAACTAGAAAAATTCGTCCTGATCCGGGGATCGAACCCGAGACAACAGCTTTTCCGGGGCAGTCACCTACTGAGTTAACCAGGACGGTCAATAGATCAGATGGTAGGGCGATTTGTAATAAGGGAGTAATTACTCATTGACATCCACTCAAGTGCAGCCACAGGGCTGCATAGGAAAGCGAAACAGCTCCCTCAGAAATTTCGTAATTAAAGAAAAATTACAAATCAAAATGACAAAATTACCAAGTAAAATTACAAATTATTACAAATCTACTCCACCTTGGGGGATTCTTTTAAATATTCAATCAACACCATTCTGTTACTGATCAATTCGCTTTCGCCTGGTTAGCTCAGTTGATGAAGCGAGTTCCCCGGAAAGGCAGTGGTCCCGATTTGATCACCGGATGAGGACGAATTTTTCTTTAAATACGAAGTTTCTGAGAAAGCTCTATTGCTTTCTTTTGTAGCTGTAAGGCTGCTCTTTGGTGGAGTTGATGAGTGATTACTCCCTTATTATTTAGATAACCTAGGTTACATAGCGGAAACTTGATTAAGCATGGTCAGACACGGTTTGCTGCGGTTTAACGCCTCCCTGGTTTTCTGCGAGTCTCAAGGACACTACAACCGGGTCCAGATGACAGGAAGGTGTCGATAGCCTTTGGAGGGGGAGGCCCCAGGAGGCGAGCCAGATGAGCAGCGGTGGCGGTAGAAGAAACAGGTAGGTAGGTAGGGAACTAGAAGGATATGGACCCTTGTGCCAGGCAATGTTGTATATTTGTGGAGATATATGAACAAAGTGTGCCTGGTGCAGGAAGAAGAAGAAGAAGAATAAGCGCGACTCATGCTCCTTGTGCCGCAGCTGTGCTTATTCGGATCCAATAACCTTGGCTCGACGAAGCCAGCAAAGCTTCCGCTTTAATAATGGTGCCACAACTTACTTTCGAGAATGCGGTTTTGTGCCACAAGGCACAGTTGGGATTAGAAATACATCAGAGAGCTGTTGGAAAATTATCACTATATGTTCCAATGGCACAAGCAAGGCAGTACAGGCGGATACGAATTGGATATCGTTCGAAGCACGGAAAGCTCAGAGCTCTTCATATTGTATGAAGAACACCTGGGGAAAATCGGCGATAATATGTGCTCAGCAGAGGTAAGATGGAAAAAATTAGGCGCCCTTGCTTGTGAAAAATCTCGCCAGCCGCGTAATACGTCCCCTACAGCAAACGAACTGGACTTCCGCCATCCGAGGAGGCCCCGGACGCCTAATTGCCGCTTGGTTGCGTGGTATGCAGGAAATGGAACGTAGTCATTACTGCAGCTAACTGTGCACCATGGTTAGGCCTCACGCCCGCGGTGACGTTCTGGCGGAGTAAGCACCGCCATCGCCGCTTGCATCAACGGTATTATCGGCAATGGAACGGCCTCTTGGGTATGGGTCAGACTTCCACGTCCTCTCCTTTAATTGTTTCATCAGCTACGGCGCCTGCTCCGACTTCTCCAGATGCACACCAGCTGTAAAGGATTTGCTTGTGGTGAATCCCCGGTCTATACTTCTAGATGGAACTCCAGAAATACCACATGAAGAGCTGAGCACTTCTCTGGACCTGTTATCAGCCCCACCATCTATGTCACCGGGCCTCCGCGGTTCAAAAGCGCCCTTCGGGAGACAATGCATGGCCAGCGGCGGCTAACAAAGCAGGCGCTCTTCATAAGAATGGATTACTCAGTTGTGTCTGTCCTCGGCTAAGCGGGTTACAAGGCGGCTATCAATTGTTTGGCAGTCAGAAACCTTATAGGTATGCCAAACATAATTTTACAGGCAAAGTTGAATGTGTGCCTCCGAACGAAAGGCTTTCGCGGCTTTACGGCTAGAAATTCTAATACGGTTGCTCTCCGGCTTCCGACCTTTGCTGCGGTAGGACATTTGCAAGCGCTACAGTACATTACACTTACGGCCGATGTCTCGGTGTCGGTACTGGCGTATGAAATTGAAGAATCATACTTAAACGTGTTGTCTGCAGCATCGCCTTTAATGAGGACACTCCTATCCTTGTACAAAGATAGGAGTGTTAGTGGCCCTTGCAAGGTGACGATGCAAGAGCAGCCTTTTCCCATGTTAAGTGCTTAGATAACTCGGTGGGTGGGCCTGTAACGCTCGCGCCGAAGGGCGACCTGGTCCTTATTAACGTCGGCAAGGTGCATTTTACAGCATCGGCGATATAAATCCAGTGTCCTCTCCTGCTGCAGTTATTTCCGTCCTAAACACATGCGTAGATCCTACACTTTCACAACTCCAGAGCCTGCGTTTTAATGTCTACCCATTCGGCCTCTGCAAAACTGGCGAGTTCAATATCACATCTCCCAATAGAGGGTTTACAAAAGTACTTCTGGCAACTGTGAGCGGCACCCTGATCCCGCGCTGGCCGCCATATTTTGTTCGCTCCATCCGTTCGCTTCGTGTCCGTCCGTCAGCGCTCGCCGTTCTGTTCGCGCTTTTCACGTTTTAACCTAGTTTGCTGTGCTTGGACCTCTGTTCGGACCCTGGCGGTTTCTGTTAGAGACGCCTAGAAGCGCATTTTGACAGCCGAGACGTGGCGGGGCCCACCGGCTGCGCTGCCGAGCGCAGTTACAAATTGCTCTACGAGTCGTGCATGCCCCCCCCCCCCCCCCCCTCGGCAATCCGCAGCGTCATCCCTATCCAGGTACAGTATCCAGAGTTCTGTAATGTGGATTTTTTTTTTGTCTGTGCGCCTTTGCTGTTTACTTAAATGCCTGTGAGAGATCATCGCGAGTTTGTTTGCTTGGTTTGCGCAATCACCGTCGCTCATCCCACTGGAAGATACTTGGTTGGTGAAATGAGCAGGATGCATTTTATTTTTGTGATAAAATGATCAAGCGTAATTTGACGCAAGTTGGACTGGCGCTAAGCACTTTCCTTCCCATGCCGTCGACGCAGTAGTTGGCATTAGTCTCGGAAATAATCGGGGGCTGCGTAAAAAAAAAAAAAAAAAGTGGCATGGTAATTTGTGCTTCCAGTGATTGAATATTGATTGGTGTGCGATAGGCAATGACGAGTTAATAAAGTCTTTGTAATTAATTGATCAATTGATGAAATAAAGAAACGAAAAAACGTAAAAATTGGAAAGTAAGGGTTTAAAGGTATCAGAATGAAAAACTAGTGCATGGTGATGCTAAGGAAGAAAATTTAGAATGTGTAATTGATTAATTGAAATAATTGAAGAATGTGTTCAAAAGAATCAAATTGCTCAGAATGGAAAGCCGATTGTTGCTGCGCATGCGTATCGGTGTATAAAAATATAAAACGTCAAATAAAATAAAAATAAAGAAATGATAGAAATATAACATAACATACATAACATAGAAATATAACATAAATAACAACATATAACATACTACACTTGTGTGTAGTATGTTACTTCTGATGAATTCATATTTCACTGCATGTATTCTTTTCGCCCCTCCTGCTAGGGCCCAGTTAGGGCCTGCAGTATTTGGTAAATAAAATAAATAAATAAATAAAAGAGCTAAAATACAGCATGCGAAGGAAAAAAACATCGTGCGTGTGTGTGTATGAGAGAGAGACACTATCGCGTTATACCTTTAACGGCGGAGCTTAAGTGACCCCCCCCCCCCCCTAATTTTTCTATAACGATATGATATAATATAAATCTGATTTTATGAACACAGCCAGTTGCACAAAGAACAAACATTTCGCAGTAATGTGAGTTGACTTTTCAAATTTCTTTTCGTTTCAGCCGAGTTCTTCCTCCCCCGAGTTCCTCGAAGATTCCAATGTCAGCGCTTTCATATGAGATTACGGCTTCAAATGTTTACTTTCTGACAGAGGGAATAAACAAGAAATCGACATATTTAAAAATTCCAGTGAATTTCAGGTAGCTGTGAATTAGCGAACCATCGGGTGACTCGAAAAAACACAAAAGTGAAGCGCACGCTTAGTTATTCTATCAGCCGCATTAGCAGGTATAAAACCTGAGCTGCGCGCTCTGGACGTGGACCGGTCGAAACGGGCTGCACGTGAGCATGTTACAACACACTAGTGGGATGTCATTTTTTCCTGCTTTTCTAGACGCCGCGGGTTGGCAGCCGCTTGCTTTTGCAGCGTGAAACACGCACCTCGGGCGCACTAGACAACCGTATTGCTCTCTGCACCAAGCACTACCATTTCATACGGCTGTAAAAAGTAGTTTCGGTAATCATGCCCGTGTCTTAAATCAAATACACAATGTTAAATGTAACCTACGTACAAAATGTTTCTAAGAACGTATTTGCACAATAGCATTCGTTACACATGCATTGCTCCTTCTCCCGTGTCCTCCATCGCAGCATAAGTTTATCCTTCAAGTTCACAAGGCTCCATAGCGCGCAAAACAATTAACCTTGCTGTTTTAGGTGATAGCACATTCTGTGAGCTAGCTCCCAGTCAGAGAGACGTGCAGTACTGCTTTCCATGATGCAAGTGACCCTTGTAAAGCCGATCAGGACTGCAAACGAACGGTCGCATACACGCGTATACCTTGATTCCGTGCGCGTCTATGACGGTGCGCTGGCTGCAGAAGGGCACGCAACAACATGCTGGCATCATTCCGAATAGAGCTTGGAGCTAACAGCGACTGCTGTAATGTTAAAAAAAGAAACAATCGCTTGTGAGCATTCCAATGCACCTTTCGGTGCATGCACGGGTTCTACGAAGGCGCACGTTGACAGCATACTCGATGGGAGGCGCGGGCGGACTGAGCAAAACATGGCCGCCGCGCACAGTTTCTGTTTCTTTCATTAGATGGCGCTAACTTTTGTAAAGCCTCTATTGCCTAACAAAGTAGAGGTTCATCGTGCAAAGTGTAAGAACTTAATTGGCCTAAAATGTGAATACAGCTTCTGTGCGAACCTACAAACAGTTTCCGACCTTAAGTGAGTAGCCCGAACTTCCCGAGCAGCACGCGCATGAATTGGCTGTCCATCAGACTTACAGTGACAAAATGCTTAATAACCACCGGGGCCAGCAAGCTACGTTTTGGAGCTTAGCATGTGGAAAGCTCCCAACGACGACATGGCAGCCGTTAACGATCAAATTGCACGCTTTCTGGCTGAGATCGCTAAGCTCCGACGGTACCGTGAACTTCTTGCACGCCGTAGACATGCAGCGGCATCTGGCGCCGCCACTGGAAATTCCGAATTTACCCAGACTATGTCTCGCCCATCTGGTGCATTCAATGCTACTGGAGTCACTTCTTTCGAGTTTTACAGCCTTTATGTGCCCGCTAAGCAGCCCTTTACACCTTATGAAGTTTATCGTATCTTCTTTTCGTGCTTGTATTGACACGGTTACAATGTTTTTCGGCAACCAAGCAGCATTTCCTTCACCTACCATACATGCCCTTCTCGTGACTACATATATTGATTATTCTCAGGAATAAACTCTAGTTAATAATCAATGTCCGTGTCTTTATTTTATGTTCCTTCCCTTTACCGTTCTCTTTCCGCTCTTTCAGCTTTCAAGAAAAGTGTGGAAAAACCGAAACCACGTATCGCGGCCACCGTATCCGCCGATGAAGGATGAGGACTGCATTAGCCACAGACACCCCCAGCACACACCTCTGCCTCAAGCTTACGTATTCATTGCGCGAAGATTTGAGTACAGGTAGCGTGTGACTATAGCAGCCTCAAAATTCCAGAGCCAGGCTTCTGGGGAGCCACCAGTAGGCCTCCTTTAAGGCGTAACGATGATTGTTTGTACAAACAAAAAGTGCAGAGTAGAAAAGAATCCAAATTATATTTTACACGCCTTTTGGCTAAGGTCGGGTTGCCTCTGATGCCAACCATGTCTATCTCCGCCACTACCACAGTCGGAATTCATTCTGGAGCCCATGCTATGACCGGGCAGCCCATACTGATACATTGTCGGCCGTAAGTTGCTGTTAGACCAGCAAAATTAGCCGGTCATATTGTGGCCCGATCAGAAGACCACGGCCTGCAAATGCCCGCTACTCGGCCAATGCCGTTTAGGCAGCAGGACAGGTTTGAAATTTATGAAGGACAAGTGGCATTCCAGGGCACTGGCAGGAGACTAGTTTCGTCTACAGAACACAGGTGGAGCAGCTGGCAGAAATAACGTAAGTGCAATCCCGCATGTACTCCACGCCAGGCCACCCCTTTGATCGCCTTCAACATGGGTCAGTCCCTGACTGACGATGATGAAGTGCGAAGTGGTCGTCAGAGGAGACGGCGAATTCGTGGCACGCAGGCAGGCATAAAGTCTGCTAATAGTCACGCAAGCGCTAATAGACGTTTCCGCACTCCATGCCAGCACACTCAGTGCCCGATGTCTTGCTCGAAGCAGCGGTAAACACGACGCTGGTCTGCTAGTCACTAGCGCGGTTATCAAAACACGAGGACCACGTGCGAGCGATTCGAAAGCTCGGCTGCTCCACTCTCCTGCCCATCCCCTCTCCTTGTGAATTTAGGCAAGCTCGCCTCACTACTGCTAGCTGCACTGTCATTTTGCATGCACATTTGTCAGCCTTAAATGGGCATTCGTTGTGCCGTCGCCCCAGAGAATAGGCTTCCCAGCGCCTTCCGTATAGGCGGGAGCTCAGCTCGCCACATATGATGTAGGCCTCGATGCAGGCAACAGGGACGCGTGCCGTGTCTCATTGTTCGCGCCCCCGAAAAATCATGCCGTGCTCTTACCAAAGACACTGCGCGCTGGTGAAACAAATTTGTCAAGCCGGCTTAGTGCGTAATTATGCTTGCAGCCAGCGACTCTTTTCGTTTCGCACCAGTACATTTGGCGGTTTTAGTGCCCTGCAACGCGTGGTAGCGGCGAGTTCTACCAACTATTGAAGCCTCGGATCGGTAGTTGGGAACAGGCTCGGCGGTAATAAATTATTTGGTTGCGGCAGTGCCACATCAGTTGCGCATATTGGCACAGAACAAAAGCTTTTCAGTCGGCGGCCAAGTCTGTGGGAAAGACAAGGCCTCTGCACCAATCCCTTCATGTTTACGATCTTCTTACTGGTGTGGAGAAACCTTAGAGAGCAAATGCAGGTGTTGACCGATAAAGGGCTCAGTTGCCACAAATATTATTTGAAAACAGTGCGAGCTTTCTTCCGATAGCACGTGTTCAACACCGTGGCGCGCTCACATCGAGCGTGTATTCGTGCGAGCTGGATCTGGCTCGAAGTCGAAAGAAAAACCGAACGGGAGTAGTTAGCGCGGAGAAACCGAGCTCGCTACAGGTGTGCGGCAAGCCGAATATCCGCTCGCGTGAAGCAGTCTTTAAGAAGAACACAGAGCCTCACGTGCGGAAAATACGCTCACCGCGGTGGTGTTCCGTGACACAGCGCCGGCGTTCCCGCGACTGGAGCGCTCGAAAATGCATCGAAGTGCAGATAGAAGCGTCGCGTCTGCTGTACGCCGCCAGCGCGTAATTGGAAAGAATAACAGCGCTAGAGACACAGGGAGGCACACTGCGTGAACAGAGGCACACGTCCTGCCAGGTTGTTGGAAGGGGTTCTTCTGGACTCCCTTTCCTAGCGCGGCCAATTTCTTAATTCGCTTAATAACCCGATTTGTGCCACTCGTACGGCGCGAAGGCGCAGCGCGGGACTCGGCGCCCGAGCGCCTGTCGCTGCTGATGCGTGCATTCCGCGTTCGCAGGGAGCAAACAGCCGTAGGCGAGCGCACGCGGTTCGAATTCGCGAGACGGGGGACCACCGTCTCTCTCTTTCGTCGCCAGAGAGCGGCTGCTCTGGTGCCTAATCCTTTCGGCAAACATGATTTGCACATCACTATACTTTTCTTCTTCGCAACCTGCCTTCCACCCACGGCTTTCTTCTGTCGTCCTGAGATCCTTTGTTATTTTTCACTTTCTCTGTTGCCGCTCGTTCCGATGTACGGCGCCTGCACAGTTTTTACGTGCTGAGGTCTTACCGTCTCTTCTTCCCCGTATCACGTTTCTCTGAAATTGCCTCGCAGAAAGACATTCGGCAGGCGTTCCAGGATGACGCCCATGCGTGCGTCTCTGGCGGGCGTGTGCAGCGAATATAGCTCGCTTGTACCTGCAGAAGCCCTTCGGGCGCGAGCGTGGTGGCGGCGCTCTGTTAAAGGCTAGCCTTTTAATTGAGACTTATAGTGGCGTGCTAATGTCGAGTCGGGCTTGCGTGAGCAGTGCCCCTGTTCTGTTCTGAATGTCAAGGAAGCCTCTAGAAGCACCCAAGGCATGGAGGAAGTAGAGTGGTGGCGAAGGCTGGGCCCAAAAGCGGTTTAGCAGTACCGCAGCATAGCCACAGGTCAGGAGGTCCAACACTCAAATTAAGAAATTATATTACTACAAACTAAAAAGTATGAATCAACATAAGAAGAATCGATGTTTGCTAGCCTTGCATGTGAATGAGGTAGGTATTTTATTAAAACACTCTTAAAAATTTTAAAAATCTTGCAACACTTATTGCGCCCCCCTGCATCGGTCTTGGTGAGACTTTGCGGGTCTTGTTAGGGTTTTGTGAAGTAGGCAATCAAGTAGGTAACCAAGGCAACGAAGCCACGGAGAGGTTTCTTAACGCAGTCTGCTGTGGTGCGCCCGGGAAAGCGTATAAATTTAGCTCGCAAGTCTGAAAATGTCCCTTTTGCGAAGATTTTACCGTCCTTGCTGGTCGCTGCTCTGTCGCCTTTGTGGTAACATCGCCCTGCAGCCGCGTTGTCATGGTTTCGTCTCCGTCGGCATGCGGGCAGTGCCTTTTTCAGCATTGTATTACGTTTCTAGGTCTTCATTTGAAGCGCTTTATCGGAAGATGCGCCTGCGCTAAGGAAGCGAGGCTCTGTTGCACATTGCGGCACCGTGGACTCAACCGTCGGTTTCTCTCTACACCGCTTCCTGCCTGACCTTCACCGGTTATGTGAGCTCTTGTCGGTGTCGCTTCTAGCTCCATGGCCTTTTTCGGGCTGCTCTCGCCAGTTTCATAGGCAAAGAATTTCGTGCGTACAAGGCTTCATGTTATCAAGAATATTTAGTAACCTGCAGTACACACCTTGCACTGCTAAGGTGTGCGTGAGTTAACAGGAAGGCCTGCTAAAACAAGTGCTAAAAGGTCTTAAAAGCTAAAAGACCTTAAAAAATTGCGCCATCCTTTCTTCTTGTACGTATACATAACTCCCGGAGTTTTCTTACTTGTGTCCATAAAGGTTTTAATCTTGCGTCTTGCAAATCTGAAAACTTTTATTGAGATATTGCACGCTCATGTAGAGCGTATAAGAAAGAGCATGCAAACCACTACAATAATTGAAGCGCAGTAATTATTATCTGTGTTCTTGCAGCTTATGTCGCTACCTATGGTAGCAAAAGCATGTTTTCCTCCTTTTTCAACTGTCTGTGCATTCATCTTATTGCAGCTTATTGCATGGGTTTCTTGTTTACCTGCGTAGGTAAACGATATGATGTGCATCACTTTGAGTTGTCGATATTTGCGTGAGAAGCATATCTAGCGCTCTTCAAGCTGTCATCGCACATAAAAAATTATAAATGATTTATGCACACTCTATACCTTCTGATTTCTTTCAAACTGATAGCTTAACGAATCAAAGTGCTAAGCAGAAGTTAACTTCAACATAGAGCATTTTTCGACCACGAGTGGTGCCGTATCTTAACCACATGGTGTGGAAGTTGGAGTGGTTTGAAAATTAATAGCTACTCTGGTGCTTATATATTTCCTTCCTTCTTAGAAAAGTCATTTCAGATCTATAGAATGAACGCAGCAGCCACATGGGTGCTTCACCGTCCAGTCTAAGTGAACTTCGCCACTGCATCAGAAAGGAGAGTCAGGTGGGAAGGGTTGAAAGCATTGTGGATAACTCTCTGGGAAATGGTGATAGTACAGGGCGAATTGTTCTTTATTTAATAGGCGCCATTCCCAGTGAAGCAGTTGCAAAGGGGTGCATGCACAGCCAGTCCCAATAGCTGCAACTCATCATAGAAGGTGACTGTTATCTCCAATCTTTTGCAACAGTGCAGGAAGGGAGGGTACATAAAAATGCTACAGTATCTTGACTGTGTGCTTTACAAATGCAGGCGCCCAGAGCTTTTCGCTGAGTCAAGCGCGGACCCACGGAAGTGCCTTGATAGAATTTCATTGTAAGTGTTGATTTTACTTGAGGGACTTAGAAAATATTTTGTACATTATTTGCTTTCTTGCTGCGCTTTCGGAACTTCGCTGTAGCTATATTTCGTTCTTGCATTAATTCCTGCTGTCACAGCGGACCACACGTACGCTCGGGCCAGCACGGCCGGAGAGCTTGCAGCACTGCCGATGTGTGCTGCATCATCACCAGAACCCTCGCGCAGCAGTTCATCGCTTTCTTGTGAAGGTTGGTGTTGCAAACATTGCGACGCTTTCACACTGACATGCATTTCTTGGTTCTGTAAGGATATATGCACATGTACTGAACTAGACAGCTGCTAATTGATCTACTGCTTATTCTTTACCTTGCAGGATCTTTCACCAGCCCCACCAATGAAAGGCGGCCACCTTGCAAGCTCAGAGGCAAGCTCAGGCAGCTCTGTGATAGCAACAAGAGACTGCAAGGACGTCTGCTCCAGCGCCAACCATGAAGACTGCTGCGGAAGTGGTAGGAACAGTGCGTGGCCATGTGGCCCCAGCTGTTGCATGCTTTTGTAAAGGCTCATTTGACGATTAGCAAAACCAGTAGGTTTGGCCGTCAATGGTGCAGCCAGAACGAAGCGTTGCTTTAGATCTCAACTTTCACAGCCCGAAAGGTTATAGGTATTGCAGGCAACTGCTAAAACTTCCATCTATTAGGTCCCTGCAGCTCTCTCTTTCCCGTACCTATACGGCTGTGGGTAGAATTTCATCCTGAAGTTTTCGGTTTGATCAAGAGACGGGCAGCGTCTTTTCCGCAAAGACAGGGCCTGCACTATAATTTTCGATGAAATGCATGTTGCAAAGGAACTGTCGTACAACCCAGTGTCAGACAGATTTGAAGGCCTTGAAGAGTGTATAGTACAGCACAAGGGCGAAATGTTGCAAATAAGGCTCTAGTGTTTATGGCCAAAGGAATATGCACACCGTGGAAGCAGCCTCTTGGATATTTCTTTGCGGATAAAGCAGCACATGCGAGTGTTCTGCGTGACCTTCTTTTCCAGTGCTGCAACTTGCTGGTTGCAGCTGGATTACAACCTGTGGCTGTGGTTTGTGATCAGAGGAGCCAAAATGTATCTTTGTTTTCGAACCTCCTAACTCCTCAGAACCCATACCTACGCATCAATGGCAAACCGGTTTTCTTTATTTTTGTTGCTCCACATTTTCTGAAGTGCTTTTGCAACATGTTCTTCAAATATGACTTCAGAATAGGCAATGGTACAATACGACAGGCTTACGAGAGAGATTGAGAAATGCCAATTGAGCGACCGTCATTTTAATTTGACTTCAAAAATATCTGTGAAGCTCGCAGTGCAGTTATTCAGCAACCACTGTGCTGCTGCATTATGCAGTTTGGTAACATTTCAGAACTTGCCAGCAAAGGCTATCCACATAGAGAGATTTATTGACAGAATAGATAGACTCTTTAACAGCCTAAACATACACCAGGAGTATGGAAAGTCACCTTACGCCTCTACAATGTGTACAGGCTCTGTCCACAAAGAGTTGTGAGAGGACTGCATTACACTTTTTGAGAATGTTGAGGTTCTAGGCTGTCACGGCAGCCTCCTTGCATCCATCAGTTCAGTTCAGGCGTTCAGACGTGTCCCGACTCTTCGTGACCCTATGGACCATGTCACGCCACGCTTTCCGGTCTCTCACTATCTTCTTAACATCACATAGCTTCATCTGCAATGCCTCGAGAATGCCATCTAACCATCGCGTTCGCTGCCTGCCCCTTCTCCGGCGACCCTCAACCTTTCCCAACATCAAATCTTTCTCCAGCGACTCCTCTCTTCTCATCAGATGACCAAAGTAGCTGAGCTTTAACTTTAGAATTTGACCCTCCAATGAGCAGTCAGGGTTTATGGTCGACAATATCGACTGATTTGATCTTCTGGCAGTCCAAGGAACTCTTAAGAGTCTTCGCCAGCACCACAATTCAAACGGGTCAATTCTTCGGCGGTCAGCCTTTTTCACAGTCCAACTCTCGCATCCATACATCACAACTGGAAAGACCATAGCACGGGTTATACGGATCTTGGTTGGCAGACTAATGTCTCTGCTCTTTACTACTCGGTCAAGGCTAACCATTGCTCTCTTTCCCAGAAGCAGGCGTCTCCTAATTTCATGGCTGCAGTCTCCTTCCGAGGTAATCTTGGCGCCCAAGAACAGAAAATCTGTCACAGCTTCCACTTCATGTCCATTGATGCTCCAGGACTTGATAGGGCAAGACGCCATGATCTCCGTCTTTTTAATGTTCAGTTTAAGCCCAAACTTCTCACTCTCTTCTTGTACGCGCATCAGAAGTCTCTTGAGTTCCACTTCACTTTCTGCCATTAAGTGGTATCATCCGCATATCTAAGGTTGTTGATACGTTTTCCATGGCTTCTGCTAAACTATGAGGGCTTTGCTTATGTTGTGGAACTACTTGGCCTCTCAGTATAGTGTGGCATACCTCCTAACCAGGCATCTAAGCCAGGACGCGTTTGAAAATACCTTTGCAATTGTTAGGACAATGTCGGAAGTGAACAGCAACTCGTCTTGCCAGCATTTTCAAGCATGATTTAAGTATATTTTAGTCAGCAACCTTTTCAGCAACCTTAAAATTGTTAGAAAGCAGCAACTGTGCCAAAGAGATGTCAACTCTTCTGGCGACTCTCCCAGTTTCTTTTTTTTTTTTTTTGCTCCTGCTTCTCCTCTTTGTACAGCTGCTGCGTCTTTGCCACTTGTAGTAGAAGTTTCGCCCAATAATTATCCATTATCCATGACAGAGAATAACATTGTCTACTTTGCTGGCTGGCTTGCGCTTAGTTTATAAATGGCCACAGGTGTGACAATGAGTCGCACAAATGCGAGCTGAGGCTAGAGAGCGCAGTCTTTGCCAACCAGAGCCAGTGCTCCTGTTTTCAAGTATAGGAAAACCCGTGGTTATGTCGGTTCCTGCATACTAGTTTGCAGATGTATGCTTGTGAGCAAGTTTTTGTCCCATTGTCCTGCAATATCGTGAGAAAAGAACATGTAGGTCATAGTCTATGTAATCCGGAGGCCGCGTTTGCTTAAAAGAGTAACATAGCCGTAGAGGGAATGTGGAACTAAAGCTCACTGAATAAAGGAGATGCCACTATATATATATATATATAGGACAGTCACATGACACCCCACCCTCAATCAAAATCGAGAGTACATGCATGGAATAGTAATATTAAATTTTGAATTCAGACGCCAATATTACCATACTACAGTCTCTGTATGGTGTTTCATGCAGAGGTGGAAAATGTGGAAAATGACCGGGTGTATGTTGTTGGTGAGGGTGAAGCTACATTGGTTTGTTTCCAGAGGAAATGTTGGACTGCGTAACTAAATCACTAGAAAAGATGCTTTCAGAGTTATTGGCTCATTATTTTTCGTGGTCAAAATTAATTTGTTGCGTGTGCTACATATCTTATATAGATTGGTGTTAAGGGCTTGAATATCTGAATAAGGTCATGTTTTGCAAGAATTTCAAGCTCAGCATTTTAGCTGATATGCCGTTCTTCACGCGTATTTTAGTGCATGTTTGTGTCTTTGGCGAGAGTTTGGTATTGTCGCCACACCTTAGAGTACTACGAGATGACTATATGAGATGATGAGGTGGCTGTATTTTAACATACAGTGCAGTGAAGAGAAATGTTCATTACATTTTTTACTGCCCCATTAACGTCCGCCAACTTCAATTTAAGCTGTACTATATGTATCCTTCAGGTGGATCGCAATTGCTTCAAATTCTGGTTGCTGATCAGAAGCATGTCTGGAGGTTGTACACAGATTCAATGTATGCTCTAATGGCCCTGTGTTAAGCACGTTTATTGATGCTAAAGCTGTCTGGACCATTGCCTTGAAAAAAGTTGTATTTTTTAGCCGAAGAATCTAAATGTGAAGAGTAATCCCAGTGCTTTATGTTCCACATGTATCTTGGTGCACCTACTTTCATGTCATTTTTATTCCAATTGCAGCTGTCATAGCTTTGTTTGTACGTTTCTTATCTGGTGATGTTTTATGACACTTTAGGCCTTTTCCATGCCGCGGCTGTGTTCATTGAGATAAACAGCGCTGCTGGTTGTGCTGTCTGTAACATGCATTTTTATTTTTGTGCTTTATTGCTGTATTTGCTTGGCTGATGTAATAAACCATGGATATGAAAACCATAACTGTACGCTTGTTACACTCTGTTGCGGTACACGCAACTGTGCACGACTGTCCGGTTGCACCAGTGTTTCTGGACCACACCTTGCTGTGCTGAGGGACAAAGCACATGGCCAAAATGCCTGCATTATTTGCAGCAGTATTTGCATTATGAATTTGCATGCTTGATCTATGTTTGGGAGTGTTGCTGCCTTCATATGCCGCCACCTTTGCCAACCACTTTCATTGTGCTGGAGCAACTGCTCATAAAAGAGCGCGTAAACGACAAAAACTCGAGTTCTTTTAGATGGCAAAAGTTGGCGCGCGCTGAAATGCAACCTTCAAAAAATGCAGGCTCGTCAATGCCACGCGGTGGTTTTATAAAAGGACTTGTTCATAATTCGCGCCAAAGTAAACGCATGCGTGACGTCATTCAACGTCATAGCCCCCCCACTTTTCAATGGACGCTGGAGTCTTGAACGTTGAACGTATGGGCATCTATGGAGCCTTCACTACCAGTACTACATATACCTTGCCCAAGGGTGTAGTCGGCGTTTTGTGTGCGCAACTCCAGCAAGCACTGTTCAGTTTTAGCAACGCGGCAACCGCTCTCATGCGGCACAGGTTGTAACATGCATTTACAGCCACGACAGACGTGTCAAGTATGAAGCCCGTTTCCTCATTTGCCCGTACAGGAGCGGAGGACTTCCCGAGGTAGATTTGATGCTTCTTGCTATCATCGCGAGGGTGCATATTTATACAGGGCTGACGATTCTTAGGTGTGAGATACCTGTCTTACAACGCACACACGGGGCTCTCAGTGATTCGACCGCCTTATTCACGCCATAACGCTACTTGTTGAGTAGGGCAGAGGCGCGGGATAGCTGGTGCGCCATGCATTTGACGAATCACGCCCAGCAAAATTAACCAAGACAACAACACAAATAAATACAATACAAAAAAATACCATACAAAATCCAATAAATACTATTAGAGTACAACAAATACAAATAGTAGTATGGGCTTGCAAACGCTTGTGTTGGTCTTGTCCTTCCCCCTTCACCCTGCTGTTCAATGCTTGTTTCAGCAAAAGCTTGTGGAGTAAACGATGCGCCCTAAGGGTTACTATTTGCGTGCCGGTTTATATGAATTATTTCAATGCAAGATGTGAGAATGCGTAGGCAGGCAGCAGGAACACAGACGATTCTAAACACATGTTTCTTCTGCACTGAGCTCTTGGCATCCACGTGGTCTTGGCCCGACGCTCTGATGGAACACCCTGTCGTCTTGCACTTCACGGACGCTGTCACCCACAGCAAACTTGAGACGGCGGGAGAGGACTGCCCAGTTTCTGTTTCCGTGTCTCATCTGGAATCCCCACCAGTGCGCCGTACACCCTGGTCAACCACATCACCGACAGCATCATCGGACATGTCTTATTTAAGCGACATTTTAATGCACGAGCCTTTCAGTGCACGTAGGCTTGCATCAGCAAAGCAGACGCTTCTAAAGACATGTTTCTTCTTCACTCTGGTTGGTCCTTCATATTCCTTGCACCCTAAGCGCTCAAGTAATCTCTGCTTGCTGCTCGTCCCATGCCCACGTGTTTTGTTACTCTCGCTTGCGAATTGTTTTCATGTATTGAAGATGTTGCTATTGTCCAGTGATGTGGAAGCAAACCCCGGTCCACCTAACAACGAAGAAAAGAAAAATAATGATAAAGTACTGGCTGCCATAAAAGCTCTGGCGAGTGCGATGAAAGCGCGTCAAGATGAAGTGATGTCGTCACATACTGGATGAAGTAAAAGCCCGTCAGAAATTATTGGAAGAGCAAGTGTCCGACATTACTACGAGCTGGCAATTGTCGAAGGGAAAGTAAACGCACTAAAAGTACTCAGGTGGACGCGACCGAACTTCAACACGTTGTTGCTGATGTAGTGTGAAGTGAAAATGCCGCACTGCAAGCATGGGAGGACCGCTCACGCATGAAAACCTAATTTCTTTATCGACTGAAAGACAATTCTTCAGAAACATGGGCACAGACTAAAGAAAACGTGCGCACCGGTAATTCTCACTATTTATCATTAGAACTTCCAGCGGATGCCATTTCATGTGCACAGAGACTTGGATCTTTTGTCGACGAAGATAATCGACCTATAGTTGTTAGTTTGCTTCGTTTAAAACTAAGGATGTGTTTTAACACGCAGGTCGAAATTTAAAAACACGGAAATCGTCTTACAGGAGAATTTTTGTAAAGCAACGAGACAGTTGCGAAAAAAGCTTATAGATTTTGCGAAGGCTACCACTCTACCTTACAATCTACGGTATAACAGACTATACATGAATACAAATGCTACGTCTACTGCAAAGGAATAGATAACGTCTGCGAAGTAGATTCTCCAAGCACATTTGCTTCCGCTAACCCCGCATCTCCTTTAGATTTGCAATGCGCAGAGATTTCCTTAGCGCAACTGCCTCTGGTGATTCCGCCACTTTTTCACTGTCCCTCCCACAAAGTATCTCACTCTAGGAATCAGCGGCCGTTCAGGCAGAGCATACTGACGACAATTCATTCCTTCTTGCGAACGTAAGAAGTAGAATAAATAAGCGTGATGTCGTATCATCTTTGATGGTTACATGTGTGGCTGATATCGTAATTTTAACTGAGACTTGATTGTCAAGTAAACTCGAGAGCAGAGAACTGTTTTCTTGTGAAAAGAAGCAAACTCTTTACCGACGTGCCCACGGTGACAGGTCAGGAGGCGGTGTTCCGGTTTCCGTCTCTGAAGGCATCCTGAATTTCTTTGTATATGTGTTACCTTAAATCATCTCGATAATATTATTTTTGCGTGCTATATCTGCCTCCGCATTCTACCACTACATTTTGTAAAGACCTCTACGACTGTTTGAGCGAAGTTGCGTCGAGATACCCAAAAGCGCCTATTTTTCTTATGGGAGATTTCCATTTTCCAGGTATTCAGTGGATTGATCCCAACCCCGTTGCAACTGCTAATTCATCTGAGTGTTTAGCTTTCATTGACCTCTATTCGAAGTTTAACTTATCTGAGCTTATAAAGGAACCAACTCGCATTACCCTCTCATGAGCAACTGTGCTCGACCTTGTGCTCACAAACTATCGTGATTTTATCTCGTCCCTAACTCTCCTCCCAGGTCTAAGTGATCACTTCGCAATCCACTTCTCTATGCCATCACGCTTACCTTACCATTTTAAACGGTCAAAAGTAATCCGCGATTAAGGGAGAGCAGACTTCTAAACTATTAACTTTGCTCTTGAAACGTTTGTTAACTCATTCTTGCTGCAGTTCTGGGAACGCACAGTGCATGAAAACTGTAGGTTATTTAAAAGCCAGGTCGAAGCGCACATCGATAAATATATCTCTATCTGGCGAATATCTGGCAAGATACGTTCACCCTGGTTTAACCGATCTTTAAAACACCTACTTAATAGAAAAAGCGAATGCTTTGTCGTCGTAAGAAAGTGAACACTGACAGAGCAAGGTTAGCTTACCAATCCAGTGCAGCAGACTATAGAAATGCTCTCTTCCTTGCTAAACACCACCCTTCCTTCCTTGCTTTCTTCAAACCCGCGCAAGTTTTGGAACTTCAGCATGAGCGAACACAGTGACGTCCTCTTGAAGAATGATCAAGGAATTGTTCTGCCAAATAAACAGTGTTATATCGTGCTTAATAACACCTTTTCATCATTGTTTTCACATGCTGCACCAGTAACCTTTCCTGCTATTTCTGCACACAACTTTTTACAGATTGATCCCATTGTTATTGACTGGGTAGGCGTTTCCAAACTAATAGAAACTGCAAAAACTTCATGTGAACAGGTCGTGATGATATTAAATATAAATTTTTAAAACGCACCCACATGCACTCATCCATTATGTTGTCGTATTCAGTTTCACAGACATTACAGAGGGCCACGCTACTGGACGACTGGAGGGTGGGAAAGGGGGTTCCAGTGCATAAATCTGGTGATGTCCACAGCCCCCACAACTATAGACCAATTTCATTAACGTCAGTTCCGTGCAAGTTGCTTGAACACATAATCTATTCTAGCCATATAATCTCTCATCTTGAATCAAACTATTTCTTCGCACCCAATCAGCACAATTTTCGAAAACATCATTATTGCGAAACGCAACTCTCTCGCTTTTACCAATGATTTGTTTTCCATTTGGATTCATTGTCATTTGTGGATTGCATTTTTATCGATTTTGCGAAGGCATTTGATACTGTTTCACATCAACTTCAACTTTTCAATTTCAGCAAACTTAATCTCGATACTTATGTTATGAAGTGAATTGAATGCTTTTTGGAGGGTCGACTCAGTACGTCACCACTAACGACTGTAACTCGCTCGTATGTCCTGTAACATACGGCATTCCTCAATGATAATACTAGGTCATCTGCTCTTCCTAATTTATATTAACGATCCTTCTGATTCCATTGACTCACAAATAAGATTTTACACGGATGATTGTGTACTATATCGACGAATATCTAACCCCTCAGATGCACTTGCTCTTCAGTCTGATCTTGATAACCTCTCCACTTTGTGTCACACGTGGTCTATGAAACTTAATGTTGATAAGTGCAAAGCGATGAGAGTAACACGTCTTTCCAGTCTTCATGCACCTATTTCCTCAATAACTCTTCTTTAACTTCTGTCTCTGATTATAACTACCTTGGCGTATACATTGCTAACAACCTATCATGAAAAGCGCATGTTGACTATATTACAAATAACACTAACCGAACGCTTGGTTTTCTTCGCCGCAATTTTTCCCTTGCCCCTGACCCTGAAAGCACTTCTTTATAAGACTCTTGCGCGGCCGAAACTTGAGTATGCCTCATCTGTTTTGGATCAGCACACGAAATCACTCATACAAGCCCTCAAAATCGCTCTGCTTGCTTCATTATGTTTAACTATTCTCGTTTGGCCAGTGTAACACTTATGAAGAAGACATTAAATCTCCCTGAGCTTTCTTTACGCCGTCGCATTTCTCGTTTATGTATTTTTCACAAATTGTATTTCACCAGTGAAAGGCTGAAGCAATCTCTTTTGGTAGGCCTACTTATTTCTCATCCCGCATGGATCACCCAAAGTTGGCGTGCCAAGCTGCACAACTAATCTTTATTTTGAATCCTTTGTTCCAATGACTAGCACGAACTGGAACCACCTTCCCGCCTCCGTCGTGTTCATCCCCGCACCAGACTGCTTCAAGTCTGTTTTGTGCTCTCCTCTTTGTAACGCCCACCGGCCCTGAGAGCAAATGAAATGCAATGCAAAAAAGGCACCTCGCAGTCCGTGCAGCTTTATGTGTGCAGATGCGTTTAAATTACTGAAGTGAAGACGCATATTTCAATGCAGTTTACGTATGAAAGGCAGGCAAGCATAAAAATCATACACAGTAAATATATATAAAAATACGTATAGAGGAAGGCAAGAAAGCAACACAGTTTCTATTTTTAGCTGCCGCAAGTGCGCCCTTCATGCTATTGTGGTCTGCTTGGAGCGAATTACATGCTAGAACTGAAATTGGGTTCTTTCCATTTACTTGCTCTCTTCTTCCTGTTTTAGCATCTCATGCCTATGTCGATAAAGATTTCATTGCACTTGATGCGCCATTTTTTTTTTTTTTTTTTTTAAGGCAACGCAAGATTTCTCCGTTCACTCGCTCACTCACACGAGAAAGTGTATCGAGCAAAACTGCTAATGCGTCCTGAGGGAGTCAAGACACACCTATTTTAAGTTTGTTTTTTTTACCGAAGGCTGCCAGCAAGAAAATGTGGCGCGGCAGTGAGGAGCCAAATTGGCTCATTACGACGCCGGCATAGCTTAATTTTCCGGCCAAAAGGCGTCAGCACATCAGGTCTGCTTC
>NC_139344.1:283326077-283381077 GCF_055883805.1 Amblyomma maculatum | reverse complement strand
CTTATCTTTCGCCATGTATAACAATGCTTAACACTTTTCGCCCGCTCCACCCATCGACGCGAATGCAGCGCTACCTTTTAAGGCTTTGTTTACGAGTGAAGACTAACCGAATAGAGCGTAACAGCAAATATTTTCTGAAAGGAAAACGATCAACTATACTACTGCTAAGTAGATTAACGTAATATGCGACAACATGGCACCGTAGAAAGGTCATGCGCAATGTTTACCGCACAAAGCCCAGTCAAGCACAGTTTCACGCTGTTGTCTGTGCTGAATCAAAGTACCTATCGTAGCCGTAAAGAAATAAAACCGTAGTGTTGCATTCGCGAGAAAATGTATTCTCCTTTTAGAAATAGCTCCATCACAAGGTTTGTTCAGTTTCCAGTCCGTTTTAGCGCCTTTTCACTTTCTTTCGACAGGAGTTTTGTTGAGTGACTAGTACAAGATAACAGACACCGAGATTATTGTTAAATGGTTTTCAGACATTTAATAGCACTTCAACACTAGATGGGCTCTCGTTGTCGAAGCGCCACTTTTGATCCACAAATTAGACATTGGCGAATTACCCTGCGCATTCGTAGAACCGTCATTATCATTCTTATACTGCAATCGAACTGACTAACCCGCAAATGAATATATGGAACGTCCCGCCGCCTTGAACTTCAGCGAATACGTTTGCTTCGGCCGTTTGATCTTCACCAGAAGATAGCTACGATTCGCAAATTTTCAATTATATACAACACACCACTAATCAGCTGCAGATAACGCAGGCACAACGTAATTTCGCCATTATCGTTACCCGAATTGCGCCGCGTTGTCTCCCGGTGCCATCCATTCAAAGTGGAGGTCACAACTGATTTGTTTTAGCGTCAGCCCGGAAACAAAAGATGCCCCTTCGAAAGGAGCTTACAGCAGTTCTGATAGTATTGCTTCTGTTATAAAAATACTGCAGATTTGGCTTTTCTCAACCCACCTCTCAGCATATGTCTTGGGCAAGATGTGGGTCCAATTAAATGAAATGAAATGTTGCGCAAATGTGATTCCAATGTCAATCGATAGGTTAAACTTTGACTCACTGAACCTGTTGATTTGACATGCCAAACTTCAGACCCCGCTTTCGCAGCGTCAGAAATGGCTTGTGCCAAAAACTCTGTGCTCGCACTGAGTAACACTGCGCATATTGCAGGCATTGCAATGAGGAGAAAGTTACCGCAGTCTGGGCCGTTTCGGAAGCAGTCAGTAATGACACTTCGCATTCTCCTTGAAGGAGCGCATTATGCTCAAGAAATGATCTCTGGCACACATACGACCCCGCCATGCAGAGCTTCTCGTGGTGAGGAATAGTTTTAGGCGCCGCGACTGAGCTCAGGTGGGGCGCAAAGTTTCTTCTAGCTTAGTGTTCGTAGCGCGGCATTTCTCGCTTCCGATGCTCAGCTGATCGTTGAGTCAGCGTTGCGCGGAGCCTGTGCGGGCAGCGAGGGATGGCTGCGCCATGCTGCCACAGCGCCTGATGACTCCTTCTTTTCTTTGCGTGGCTGCAAGGCATTGCTTCTCCTTCGGCAGCGACGGCTTGCGCGTCCCTTATGTGCCCCCCCCCCCCCCCCCCTCTTCTTCTTCCCCCGGGATGGCGGGCAACTGGAGATGGATTCCGGCGAGACCCAGCGGTCGCGGATGCGCCAGCCTCTTTTGCCATTTTTTTTATCCGCGTTTTTGTTCACCTCTTTCGCATGCCTTCAGGTCCTTTTTCGTTGGCATCCGCTGCTTTGTTTCCCTGCCTTGTCGGAGGAGAAAAACGTCAGATCGCTGCCACGGCTGGGTAGCGCTGCTTGCCTTCTTTTGTGCTGCGCTTGTCGTTCCCGCCAGGAGACAGCGCTCTGCCTACGTCGCCAGCACTCGCGTTCTTCCCATCCCTCGCAGGCTCGCGAAAGCACGCAGACGGGCGTTCGGTGAAATCATACCGGCGAGGAGGGAGGCAGCAGAAAGAGGAGAGACCGGCAAGCTCAACAGAATCACACGCTCTGCACATGGAACTCGCAATCAAACCTATTTGCCTCTTGTGCGTAGAACCACGGGCTCGCTCTTCGGTCTACGTACGAGAGGAGGCCGCCACTCGTTCCGATTTTACATTGCGCGCTGCTCCGTAGAGATCCTTCCATCGTGGTGCTCTCCAGCGTTATCTTTTCTCGTTTTTTTTTTTTTTTTTTTTTTGGGTGCCACGCTTTTCCGCCCATTCCGACTTCGCCCACTTTCTGCTGGCTTCGTCTTCTTTCGCCTCTCTGTCTCGTGCGGAGAGGAGCAAAAGAGAAGACCAGAGAGGTCGTCGAGATTGATGGGCGAAAAATTAATGTTTGCGGATTTCGCTTTGGACCACCAAAAGGGGACAGCCGACTGTGCAGGCCGCCCCTTTTTGTTTGATACACGCTTCTTGTTCGTCTCGTTGGAGTTTGTCCGCGAGTTTCACTTCTTTACAAGCGAGCACAGTCTGTATGTTTTCTAATCTCGGTCTGTTTGCCGCTGGTCGAAGCAGCGCGGCGGCATGGAAGTTGGGTTCGAGGAGTGTCCTCCTTCGCTCGTATCATTCGTGGATTAGACGCGCTCGGCCCCCTCCGCACTGGTTTCTTTGCCAAACTCCGCTGCCCCGCCTTCCATAAACAGTAGACAGCGCTTTCCGTCGCTTGCATCGCGGTTAAGCGATGCGCGCTCATTTCTTTGTTCCGCGATGCTCTTGCTGCGAGATACCATTGTGACATTCACGGGTTCTGTGCTCGACTTTCACCTCTTCTTTGTTTCCATATTCCCGCACGCCGGGAAGTTTCCTTCTAACATCGGAGTATAAAGCGACAAATTCCCATCTCGGGTAATGGGCTTCGAGAAGAAATGCGAGCGTTGTTGTCCTCGTGAAAATGAAAACGTGACCTCCTCCTCCTCTGGCAAGACCTGCCCTTTATGCTGTGCAACTTCGATGGATGCTCGAGCGAATCTGTCATGCGTCGAAATTTATTCGGGCACCATGGGACGACGTTTTTAGGGCTGATGGAGCGCTGACGTAGGAGAAGCATAGAGTTATGCAAAAATGAGCAGGGGATCCCTAAGCGCCCTTTGGATGCGCAGAATATCGCGTATGGCAGTGCGTGTGCCGTCGCAGAGGACTCTGGCGCGCGCGTAGAACGCATGCACGCACTAGGAAAAAAGGTTATTTGAATTCTCGAAATTGCACTCTTGTCCGGTCCCCACATTCCGCTATATGGCACATTTATGGTTAGGCGTTTTTTTTCTCTTTGCTCTATCCCTCACCATGCTTCTAATAAGATTTGTTAAAAAAACAAAACTCTCGTACTCGTGAGTACTGAGTTTTTAGCCATTCCTTACATTGAATGGAGACGCGTAGGGTTGAAAGAAGCCTTCTTCTGGACGTCTGAAAAATATGTGGTACACACAATTAGATAAAATTTAGTGTTGCTAGTGGGCGCTGAGGTCTGTACTAGATACAGTTATCCAATGCATTTAATGAAAAACTACTTTACTTTTATTGTAACTTTTGGCTGATTGGTCCTACAACAGCAATCATTTTTGCACCCTGGGCATCCGCTTTACCGTATCGCCAGATCGTTGTCGGAACAAAAATTTAAAAAGGGCTGATATTTTTGGCATACGACCTAAAAGTACTAACACGTGCGAGTCATTTTCTGAGACTGCCCATCAGAGTGAAAAGTCATGCTTTTCGTGCAAGTGCTTTCCGCCCGCAGCGAGTATTTCGTATTTAGTGATCTTTCAAGGGGGTAGGGCTTTTTACTATCCATTCGCCAGTCACGTTTGCCTAGTTTGCGCATGCATATTTTTGTACATCCTTGGCGATGTTTGAACTAGCAAGACCATTCTCCGCGGCAGTGGCTGCCGGTGTTGTTCACAATTTCCTGAGAGGAAGAGAGAGAGGGTAGCCTGACTACTCAAGTCATTGCCGACCGCTCTTTACTTGCAGAGCTCCATGAGCCATTATAGAGTGACCACTCCGCATTAATCTTCGTTTCTTGGTTTCAAAATGCCGCATATCAGCACAAGTTCCCATCGGGAAAACAGAAACATATCGGCAGTAAGCGTAATGATGGAAGTTTCTAATTATTGGTATTCCACCACTTACACCTTTTGTATTGTTATTTTATCTTGTTTTTTTTTTTTTTTTTTTTTGCGGGAAAGGGGGGGGGGATTGTAACTTTAAACTTATTACTGAAAGCTTCGTTTTTTCATGTTTGTAGGAAAACATATAAGTTGAATAGCCTCCGCAATCGACTAATGTTTCAGAAGCTTACGTTCCACCGTATGTCAGGTGCTGGCCGTCCATCCGCGCTGACAAGCAGCCCCGTCCTCTGACGGCCCACGCCAGCGTCAACGAAATGTACTTGGGATTAGCGCGGTCAGCCAAAAAGAGCTGGGAATATTTGATGAGTTGGCTTAAGTCCCGCTCTCCAGGGGCGTGAGGGAGGAGGCGGGTAAGGAGGGAGGCGACGCGTGTCCGGCCGAGCGGCTTTGTTTCGCGAGCCGCATAAATGATGCAGCCGACGCATGTTGTCGTTGGCCATTGATCCAGAGGACAATCGATACATCGGAAGGGTGCGCGTCCCGCCGCCTTGGAAGCCGAGAAGGAGTCCCCAGCGAGCGTTTTACTCTAGCCGTTGGGTTGCGCCCGATAAAGATGGCCACGCCGCCAAGCAAACCCCACTCGGCCTCCTCTTGGGCGCACTTCAGCCTGACGCACGCCCTTCTTACTTTTAGCGTTACCTTATGATCGCGTGTCTCGATAGTTAATGCGCGTAAAATATGGCTGGAAGGGAATTAACCCACCGATTAGTTGACTGCGTTCTTTCGGTTAATTGTTTCGCTGGGAAAGTCGCCGGACTGCTGGAGATCAATGACGTCTTTCTCTTTAATCATACATCTCCTATTGGCTGCAGACTATGACATTATGAGCATACATTTATTATTATGGCCGCTTTTTTTTGCCAGATATGGGCCTCAAGGTCATCTACACTGCCACATTTTAAATATCTTATCTCAAGAAAATCGCTAAATGAACATTTCCTTTGTTTCAGCCCTTGTGTATTCAGAAAACGACTTATCTCAGAAAAATATGTCAAGCTGTGATCGATTGGAGGTTTATCTTTCTTGATAACCTAAGTTAATCCATGCATGGCGAGAAAATTACGTAAGTCGTGCTGGTCAACCTAACTTTACAAAGCTACGATATGTCCTTATTGCGCCCAAGAACCTGCGTTGCGATGCATTCATTTTTTTAATGGATGGAATATTACACGCACATTGAACATATCTATCTCAATATACGCCGGTGTTCCTTTCTTAAATTTCCCATTGCTTTCATTCTTGCTATTTTTTCTCCCCTTCTCTCTTCAGTTCTTACTTTATTTCTTGATACCCCCATTTCTTCCTTTCTTTTCCTCTTAATTCCTTTGTGTGTTTATTAGCGTTTTTATCCTATTTCCTTCTTGCCTTACTTTGTTTCTTTCTTTCCATTCCATCTTTTCGTCTTCCTTTCTTCCTCTCTTTCCAAGAACTCTTCCAACGTTTCAGTGTTGTCCCGGTACACAACTTATATGACTGCTGTTTAAGTGTTATGTATAAGAAGTCGCTGAATAAAAGTCAGTATGCGTATTTGCAGCTTCCAAATTTAGAGGCAAATGTTCCCACTTACCCACTTCGACAGCAAGAATTTTGGCGCGTTCCAAGTTCTAGAACTCAGCATGGGCGCCAAATGTTGTGTTATACCCACGACTTCTGTTGTACCAGGAACATTCAGGTAGAAAAATGTAGTGTTCGTCTTATCAAATCAATGTTCCTGCCATAACTCAATAAATCTGAATTGACAAAAGGATGATCTTATCTGGTGCATGTATTTGTATCTTCTTGCTCTTGTTACTGGTCCATAATTAGCAGTGTATAAATTGCTGTGTTCGCTGTATATTACAAGGGGGCACGGTTATCATTCAATCGAAAATAGTTCGCTTTTTGCCTGAGCCTGCCCATATCTCTATGGTGTAAATAAAATAAAATAAAATAAAATAAAATAAAATAAAATAAAATGAAATGAAATGAATGAATGAATGAATGAATGAATGAATGAATGAAATTCCGGTGTTACATTGTCTATAGATACGCCTGTCTTGTGATTCTTGGTGTATTGCTGTGACTGTGTGTGAAGGGTAAAGGATGAATTAAGGTCCCTACGGAACGTAAAAAATCGCGGCCTATACTCGCTACTTCTAATGGCCCCACTGTAGGCATGCATACCTGCTGTTCAATATTAAGCAATAGCATAAGGCTCCCAGGTAGCAGGGAAAACCGGTGCCGGCATTCGGGAGCAAATAATCCCGATTGGTTTACAGGGCCATGACTTCGCAGCTACACATGAACTCGCGCGGGAATTTCAAACAACTCACAACGCGCGGCTTAAACATGACGTCGCGAATGGACTGAAAGAGATTAAAACATCACGACTCATTTAACTTAATAAAGAAGTCAATTTCAATTCAACCGAAATTTCGAGACCTTGACCGGGTTCGAACCCACGGCCTCGTGTTGCAAGCTAGATACGCCACCGACAACAACACGCTAAGCATACTTGTACGGGTTAGGAGATATTTACATGAATGTCGAGGGTCTCGCATGTAAAGTGATATATTAAGTAACGAGTATGCGTATAATTAGGAAGGTGACACGAATGTGATAACTAAGCGCGCAGCGCAAGGCATGCTACCGTCTCTGTCCTGACGTTTCCAGTGTCATATCGGTGCCGGCACGTGACGCCCACAAGAGCCCCACGCTATTTGTTCTATGGCACTAATACAACAGATGGCGCGCCCAAGGAGTGTATCAATTGCATTGCTTGCAATTTCCATTCATTTAATCATTCATTCATCCTTCATCCCATATCCTACTGATGTCCCGAGGCAATAAATATCGACTAAAAAAAAAAAAAAGTCTGCAGGCGCAACTATTTGGGACCTATGACCCCTATCCCAAGCATTTCACCCCAGAAGAGCCGAGCATCAGGAGCTTGTGCTCATTGAAACATATAACTAACTAAATAACCTTAAGAAGGAGCTGTAAGCATCCCTCGAATTGGTTTTTGACCCCATCTATATACAAGGAGCCACACGAATGAGGTTGTCACTGAAGAAGGTTTTTTTTTTTTTTTTTTTTTTTTTTTTGCGATGTTTATTGCCTCAGGGCATAAAAAGAATGCTATGAAGGATGAAGGATGGGGTCAAATAAATGAAAAAAAGTTGGCTGATGCAATGAAGTCGAGGAGTGAACGATGATGTGGTCCCTGCTTCCAAGCGGCATATGACTGTGAATTATGGGGGGAGAGGCCAGCTGCCACCAGATGCCGGATCCGCGTCGGCTTCAGCGATGGACATTCCCACAACAGGTGATGGATGCCAGCTTCTGTATTTCTGGACTTGCAGACGGGGCACCCAAGGCGTGGATACCAATCTCGAAATTGAGGTTACTTTCGAATCACTGCCGGTATTAGGGCCACCCCAACTCTAATTAATCCTCCGAAGCGCAACCTCCTCTGCACGGGTTAAACCGCGGGGGAGGCTTACCGTACACGGAGGTATGAGAGCACGTGTACGGTGTCGGAGGTGCTCCTTTCTTGTTAAAAGTAGGATAGTATTGTTCGATTTTAAGAGGTTTGGCGATGTCGAGGTTGAGGTGGAAAAGCGGGTCGCAGAATCCGCATGGCTTTGAGCACTTGAAAGGTCATGCGGAGTCCATTCAATACGAATTGGCTGTGGTATGCTTGCCGCTTGACTGTGTATGTTTTGGCAAATTTGTGTGCTACCGCTAACGCATCTAAGTAGCTTTGTCACCTGGAGGGCATCAGTGCGTATTACGGGCTGTGGGAAGCATTGGAATGGCGGTCACAGAGCGAATCGCCTCTTGCACTGCAAGCAGTTCCGCACAAAAAAGAGGATGGAGGTTCTGGTAATTGAAGCGCTGATGTCTTGTTCAGTGAAGACTTGCTAGGACAGTAAACTGCAGTTGTGACTTCGCAGGCGTGGATGCTCGCGTCGACATGAATTATAATGGAACGTTGTGGCAAGCGGGCATCTTGTTCCATAATTCGGTCACGAAGTGACGACGCCGTTTCCTGTGTTCTCGGTTGTTGTAAATCATTTTGCTTGTTATCACTCAGCTGTACAGAACACCAGGAAGGAAGAACTGGCAATAGAGATGGTAGAAGCGAATGTGATGAAGCATAAGCCCTCAGAGCACATGTTGCGTGGAAGAGGGTGGCCTTAAGCATGCGTGCATCACGTCGTTACTGCACCAGTTCATCTATTGTGTTTAGCTGTGCGTTTTCTTGGAGCGCCACGATTGGTGTGATGCGAGGGAGGAAGGTGATGACCCTCTCGATTTATAGCTTCAAGGCGATCCCACTGTGCCCATGTAAAATGCTGAAACTGATAAACAAGGCGCCGTTGCACAACTGCCCGCATCAACTGTCGTATATCTGTGCGGGCGCCACCCGTTTTCGGAGTAAGGCGTCTGATCAGACCCAGAGTCTGTGACGCCTGTCTTTTAGCGCGAGACAGTCATGAAGTTCCAGTTCCTGACTCACGAATAGTTAAACCTAATATTTTCACTGTTGAACTTCCCTGAAGTGGGGTTCCGAACAGATGTGGAAAGTTCAAGCCCAGTGGAAGATGGATATGTAGTTGTAATATCTAAAGCTGATAGCAGGGCAGCAGATTGAGTCAGTAGGTCGTTGTGTGTGCTCCACACCATGATGTCATCAGCGTATATTAAGAATTTAACATAAGAAATTTCATGTAACCGCCATGCAAGAGAGATACATGCAATATTAAATAATGTTCGTGACAACACTAATCCCTGAGGTACGCCGCTTATTCCACTGAGGCGTATTGCAAGTTGTCTACCCTGCTCACCGATGATGAACCGTACATAACTTGTTATAATTCTCGCCGGTTCTCAAAGCATGCTCAAACGTTCTTACTTATGTCGCGCCTCGGTGGTGCAGCGGTTAGGGCGCTCGACTCGAATCCACGGCGGCTGCTCTTCGATCGAGATGAAAAGCAATTGGCGCCCGTGTGCTGTGCGATCTCAGTGGACATCAAATAAGCCCAGGTGGCCGAAATTTCCGGAGTCCTCCACTACTGCGTCGCCTGAGTCGCTTTGGGACGTTAAACCCTCAAAAGGCAAACAGTTATTGCTGGGATTGTTGCACCATACGTCTGTAGCTTCGGCTTCCCCCATGGGAGACGCTCGGCTGTGTCGGCATTATAACGAAAGCGTTTCCTTCAGTGATCCTCAAATAAGCGCATCGAAGGTCTTCATGAATTTATATAAACGCGTGGCGAGATTATTCGACGCATTCTTTCGCCAATCTCATGTAGCTACCGCCTACCAAAACTTACTTGCCTCATCAGTGGCGGAAAGTGTGAGCAGGAAGCGATGCCAAAAATATCACGTGATTTCGTGGGAAAATTGTGGCGCAACCTTTATTTGCGCAGATGGTGTCTTAGCACTTCGCATCCTATTCAGCATCCGTCAAGCCTGTTTGTCTGCGATAGGGATTCGAACCGACCGCACGTGTACTTCCAATTGTTTGCTGTTAATAAGTAGGTCTCCATTGAGAAGTCAGACAGATACTGCGCCATACCTTACCCGAAAGACCAAGCCAACTAAAAGTGTTTAACACTTTGCCAAACTCTGTGCCAGCAGTCTCTCAAGGCTGAACCTCCAGGCAAAACACTCTTTTCTAGCATTTTGATCGGTTTAGGCGGAGTTAAATCCCGGTCAATTTTCGAAGGAATATGTTTGTCAACGTCGCGTAAGGATTTCTGCAATTTATTATCGCGTGGTATAATTTGTATAAGTGATTGCTTCCGCACTTGCGCTTCGATGACCACAAAATTTGCACCATTTTCATGCAACGCTGGTGATGTTATCAAATTATTTAAGCTGACAACTACATGAGCAAATGCATTTACGCAGAGAGCCTAGAATCTAAGGTTATCTGATTTCGCAGTTGATTGCTTGTCACGGTAGCTGTGATGCGCCTATCCTCTCCATTTTTTTCTCTTTTAGGGCATTTGAGCCCTACGTGTTGCTGGAGCAATCGCTTAAGCTGACGTGACTGCAAGGAAGCGCTTACTTCATGTGTGTTTTTCTTTCGCATGTATTTTATTCTACTCTTTTCTGTCAGTCTACACGTCCCTGCGATAGGGAGCCATTTGAGGTAGTTATTTCTTTGTAGTGTAGACGGACGGATAAAGGAAGGTGAAAATATAGCCGTTAAATGTATTTATGCATTAAAATAACACACACGCAACGTTCCCGCGTACTTGGGTTCAGCAATCGAGGGCGCGAACTACTCCGCCACAACGGTAGGAAAGTCCATGAAAGGACAAAAATATTTGCAGGAACCAGCTCTCAGCTACGGCTGACATAATCAGTGCATTTTTGTTTTAATTATACAAGTATTTAACTACTCTCTCCAGTTAACTTTTTATTAACGCAGTGAGGTTGTTAGAGCCGATGGGTAGTGTGAAACCGTGGATGAGACGACGCCGTATCGGTTTTTTAAAGAGCGAACAAATACTTTTCTAAAGCTCTGCAACGTGAGAAAGTCCAGCGCTTTTCCTTCCTTCACGAAACCGAAAGTGAGCACATAGAACGCGCAGAAAGCTGGATGCAGACACGATATCTGCTGATGACGCGTTGCGCAAGGAGTATCGCGCTACGTCATGAGCAATGCACCTGAAGAAAAACGCTGTTATAAACACCTGTTCAATACTGAGTTGAAGAGAGCGGCATCTGACTCATTCTAGAGTGTGCGACGAACCCCAGCAGAAGAGCACTTAAATCAGTTCTCAAAGCTTCCGCTGCACAATGATTTGCATGTCACGTAGGGGACAACTAATTTTTCGTTTCTTTAGATTTGCACCGAATTGTTAGTATCAATCAGTCCCAATAACGTACTAATGGTTCGGCTATAAGTTAACGTACACTGGTATTTTTCATTCTTTCGCAACCCTATGTAGAAGGATATACCTGGCTTTAGTAGCCGAGCGTCTGAACGCACTGAACCATCCCGGCTTCTTTTTTTTTTTTCTTCTTTTAGTTGCGAGTCGAAACGATCAATTACTGAGCCACCGCGGTGGGTGTCTTAGCTCGCTGCAACCAGGTTGAGGTAAAATTCCAGCATCCGCCTTTTCTTTTTTTTGGCAGTCGGTAACATGTCCCATTTATTTGCTTGTACTTGACATTCTAAAGCGATCTCAGTGTTAGCATATGGCGGCACATATTTTTTGCGACCATTCAGGTGGACTTTGTTTCCACGCATACATATGTGAGTTCACAAATATATGCGCTACAATCTGTTCGACTTGTTTCTCAATCTTTCCCTTATGTCCTTGTAGTTACACTGAATTCTTGCATTTTTTAACAACAGGTTATTACAAATTGGTCGTCGCGGCCCTTCCCACTGAACATTACTTGTGCAAAAGAAAGCCAAAGACTACAACTGCGAAGCTAGCGCGTGTGCTGAGTTTAGTTTCCTGGAGGATAAGCGGCCAGCATGTGCAGACGCAGTGTGTGAGCAAGGTGAATATAACGCAGGGCGAGTGACGCCATTCTTTCATTTTTCCTCAAATGTTGTCGCTTATTAACTATTTTCCCATCTGGCTCAGTGGGCCTGCGTGATGCATTGCGCAAATAGAAGCTCGAAATATCAGCGCACGCTGGAGACGCGAATTCATTGTGGCCGACTGCGCGAGGGGAGAATCACTCACTGAGTGTAATAAAGTTTTGCGTCAAAAACATAATAAGGCGAAAGCCTTTAATGCCTCATCGTTATCGACCGAAGGTTGTAGACAGAACGCTGTCAGAAGAGCGAGAGTGAAAAGTAAATTAATAAAGCTTGCCTCTACCGGAAATCGAGCCTCCATCCCTTGGATCCCCAGCCCTGCGCTTTACCAACTGCGCCACGTCCCGGAGAGTGAAACGCTCTTCACAATTCCCCTTGACTACCGTGAGGATGATAGCGGGAATCCGCGAGTCACAGATACTGCGCCTTTCCTTTCCTGTAAACGAATTATAGAACGCCGGTGAACTTTGATGCGTTCAATGAAATGCTGGTTGTATTCGACAAAATGCGCGCGATGTACCGTCACGACATTTCATGACGTCACCAGGCGATTCATGCATATACGAAGCTGACCCCGTCGGCCGTCCGATACAGGCGTCCGTGCGGCGCCTTTCATTTGCCGCTTCCTCGAACGCCGCATAACAGAGCAAACAGAAGCAGACCCAGATGTCTAGGAAGCGTATGAGAGTACTGCAGGCATCAGCGGCGTTTGAAATTGATTTACAGGATAGGAAAGGCGCAGTATCTGTCACAATTCTCCGCGGACACATGTCACGCCGTAAAGGAAGGGAGGAATGTGGGAGTGAAAGGTGAGAGGGCGATGACGTGCCATAGTAGAGGGCTACGATCCACTGCACTTAATGGCTTTCGCCTCATCGCACTTTAGTGGTCCAAAGTGCCCTCTGGAATTTTTTGCAACCACGACGCAAAACAGTGGCGAAGCTTCGCGTTCTTTAAATGCATCAACAAGCTCTGGCTATCATGGACATCTCTCGCAAGCAATGACGCGGGCACCGAAGTTTGAGGAGGAAATCGGCAGCAAAGAAGAATTGTCGCAGTTTTGTCGGCATAAAGATGCTTGAAGTGCGAAAATGCAGTAACGCCACCTGTAGAGAAAGGGAGGGGCTTGTGCCTGACTAACAAAGCAGCTAATATGTACTGGCTGTACGCGCGCCCCTGTTCTTGCTTTCTCACTCTTCGTATTGCAGACATTCGCCATCAGAATGCTGTGGCGAAGAATCCGCGGTAGCGTTTCGTTTACAGCAACTTTCCGCGATAATCTGTAGCGTCTTAAGATTTCCCGCAGTGGCTGCATCTGCACAGTGGAGCCTGCTGGGAACCAAACCTATCATGCAATTATTTTCAAAAAGTCGTCAAATAGTACTTGCGACTATTGCGCCGTTTCTTAAACTGCCGCCCCAGTACTGCTGGTACACGCCGCGTACATTATCAAGCGCCTGCTTAGAGGAAGATGCATGGTGCGAAAATTTTACATACACTGCGGCCACTAAACTTAAAATAAAAAATGGCATGGGTCCAACGTTCTCGACTAAAACCGAACTCTCCCGATACTCACGCCGCGAACATATTTCTCAAGGGCCGAGTTAAACCTTATTCCTGTCTAGACATCGGCCTTGAAGAAGGCAGTTTTCAATCGTACAAAGCCAATGACGTCGCACAAAAATTGCCGGGCATGTAATCCTATAAGCTAACTGACAGTTATTCACGAAGCCATTCATTTTGAAGTAAAAGAAGCGAGAGTTCGACTCATATATGCTACCAACAGTCTTACTGCGCACCCTTGTTTCAAGCGCTACCCACACTAAGGGCATCCTGCTGCAAGGTTCCCGTTAATTTGAAACGATGCCCAGGCTGTTGAATGAATGCTTTTGCCATGTCAAAACAAAGCAAGGAGCGGCGTGCATATGCACGGCTGTTCACGATATGGCAGTGTACACGAAAAAATAATTGTAGTAAATGAAAAAAAAAAAGAAAAAAAAATATATATATATAAACTGGTATAAATACTTTCGGTTCCCCTCTGTCAGGACGTACAAATACAGATTCTATATCGTTTATTACACTTGAAAAAGAAAGGCCCCACGCAGTATGAAGCGCTAACAGCACAATATTTTTGCTTCTTTCGGAAACTGTTACAGGATCTCGGGCCACCGCGATGGGACTTTGCGCAGTTTGCGACGATTGCTCTGTATATATATATATATATATATATATATATATATATATATATATATATATATATATATATATATATATATATATATATATATATATATATATATATATATATATATATATATATATATATATATATATATATATATATATATATATATATGTGTGTGTATATATATATTCGCTGTTTTATTAAGGCTTCAGTTGCGAGTTTAAGCGCGCGGTGTCTTCTTTTCGCGTGTTCCGTCTAGTCTGTCCTGTTTTTCGCCATGATATAGACCAGTCAGACCAAACTAGTGTTCCGCATCACCAGTACCACTGACGCCTTACAACGTTAGCAACATTTAGGGAGCATAGAAAAAGTGAAATGAGATGGAATGCCGGCATGGCAAAATATTACAGTAAAGCCGACTCAGCGCCACTCAAGGCACAAACCACCGGCCATTGTATGAACAGGGCAGCAACTTCGCATTCCTGGATGCGGGTTCGCATGGCATCGCCGGGAGCGTTCATCGACTAAGCGACTGTCCCAGATGAAGAATAGTCGCCGCGCAGAACATGGACCAAGAGGGAGAGGAACTGAGAGCAGTCGTTGCTTTCCGAAGCCATAAATCTGCGGTGTTGGCCGAGGATTCTCCTTTCTTCTTTTTTTTTTTTTTTCTCTTTCTTGTTAGTGGTCGGTCTCCTCGGCCGAGTTTGCGGCAGCAGGCAATGCCTTAGCCCCGAATGATCGGAGCGTCCTTCCACGGAGCACTCAAACGGCCAATAACGCGGACGGTCATTTTCCTTAGCGCGAAAAGAAACAAGGATGGAAGCCACCGTGACGGCCTGTTTCCTCTCCGTCGGGACGCACGGAGCATCCTCCAACGAGACCCTTGCGAACCGGAGAGGTACGCCACCGCGGGAACGAACAAACCGTGCTGCGTCATCCCGATCGCCGTGGCCCCAGCGGCGGCGCGGTTACAAATCTCCACCGGCCGTTTGACTCGCGAAGACGCAAAATCGCAATAGCAGTCTCGATCTCGACCTGCGCTTGCGTCCGCTGGAGCCAGCCGCGGCTGATTCATTGCGCAGGCGGTCGCGGCTTTGTCTCGCGGCGCTGAGGTGCCACCGAGCGTCGGCCGGGTCCTCACTGAATCATAGCGTCGTAGACGTCTTGCCGGCGCACTGCCGCGCCGTTGGGATGACGGCAGAATCGCTGACTTCTACCGCGGCCCGGTCGTTCGTCACAGTCTGCCCGCTCGAGAAGAAATGTATGCGCCGAAGACGACCCACTCAGGCTTATATATATACGCGCCGCTCCTTGTTCGGTGCGACCAGTGCGGATTGCCCGCCGTCCCATCTCACCATGCATCTCACGTTGAATCAGAGCGCCAGCGGTCCCGCTTTTGATAGAGTGCTGCCACCTCTCGGAGCTGGCGTGCCGTGGTTTTCCCGCGTCGGCGGTGTCTGCCGCTAGCCATTTGCGTTCCTCTTCCATCACGCGAGTGGTTTGTTGTTCACAGGCGCCTTTTTATTTATTTTTTTTTTGCGCCAACTGCGCGCGCCGTCGTCAAGGTCTGCAGGCAGTATAATTCGTGATAGACATCGTCTGGCAGAGTTGTGGCGAAAACTGTGCAGAGTTCATACTGGTGCTTGGTTCCTTTGTTGCTGACTCCTGAGAGTGACGGCTTCACAGAAGTCGTGGCTTAAGTCTGATAGAAAAAAAAAAAAAAGAAGAAGAAATCAATAACTAATCTTGACAAAGCACATAAAATATGGCCTCTCATGGAGCACTTTTGTAATCTTGAATGTGTGTTGCGTAACTTGTCAACGTAGCCATGCGAGAATAGATTTAGATTTGCTATACGGAAGATTGCACCAACTGTTCTAAATCAACATTTCACTTAAATAAAAGACGAATCAACGTGTAAACTTGTTTGTTTCAGTTATTTTATTCCAAAGTACACAAGCAGCGCCCTATACTATGTGGATTGGATAATAATATGGTGAATTACAAACACACTCGCTATATATGGAACATTTAGTCGTTGTATCAGGTATTGCATATAATAAACGTGTTACATCTCAACGGGGCATCTTTTGACACTATCTGGAACCCTACGGACAAATAGTTCGCCCGTAATGACCGTCCAAAGATCCGCCATGTTCACGGTTTCGAGGCAGAAAGGTCGTCCATGCGACTCTCACTTATACTTTCGACTTTCTTTCAATTAGCAATTTATTAGTTAGAAGATGCCGAATCATTTGACACCAACATGAATACTCTGCGTCAAAAGGGTGATCCGAAAATGTTTTCCAAATGGCGGTCCTGGGGGTGGTCCCACTTCGATGGCCGATATACTGGCACATATATAAGGAATCGAATGCATAGATATGGGGGCGCTCACTGTTACTATGCGCCTTAATATAATAAAGTGATACCCCTCGCCTTAGTTTGATCTTCATATAAGACACAAGCGACCTTGGAAATGGAAAGTATTAAGAGATAATTGTCTTAAATTTGAGGACGTGCACTGGATCTTCAACGTGGGCAAAAGGTGCGCAAGCAAGCAATTACCTAGCCAGCAGTCACGGATGAGAAACATTCAGTGCTTTTGCACCCGTTGCGTTGAATGAAATATATTACAATTTATTTTAAGCTCCTTAATTTTGCTGTAAATATGAAATTATTTATTTCTGAGCTTCAAAAAATGTGCTTAATTAAACTACGTGTTCTCGAATTTATTCCAAAGTTCTGTATTTTTCTGAAAAGAGAACAACGCATAAAACTGGTGTTTTATAAGCCTTAATTTTTTTATATATTTTACATATCTAGTTTGGGCCCTGTGACACACTGTGATCGCGGTGACTATTCGAGGCGCCGGCGATGACGTTGCGTGAGCCAAACCACCATGCGCAAAATTTTTACCGCCAAGTCCATCTACTGCTAGAAAGTTAGAAATTATAAAACTATCAACCAAATGCAATAACTAGAGCAGAGGCAGCGAATAATTGTAGCCGACACAAGGTAGGGAACCCTCGCTAGTTCGGGTTTCTGCTCCAGCCAATTTAGTGATTGGGAGGAAACGAATGCTTGAAATTGAATCATTCCCGCCCGCGCATGCTTTGCGATAAGCTGCGGTGGTGGCCGGATTGTCTAAAGAATGTCTAAAGGCCAGAATTCCACGTTTCTTTTTTTTCTCTATCGGCGATGGTTGAGATCGCCCTAGAGGACGAACTTTTTTTTTTCTGTTTGATACCATTGCCATGAAAACGATACGATGGCTTGCCTGCGGTCGCTATGAAAAGAATTGGCGCTGGCAATAAACGCCAGCGCAGTTTTTGTAGCAAAAGTCAGCTGTGGCGTCATCTGGCGTTACTAGAAGAAAGTGCTGCGGTTCAAAAGCGCCGAGGCAACAATAGCACATTCTTGTAATGGTGCAAGATGGCGCCATCTGCTGCCCTTCGGCGGAAAATTTACATTTGCGTCATTTGCTCCTCAGTGTCGTCGCAGTGCGCGGTCAAACCAAGTAAGCACCATGGTCAAACTTACCTCGTAAAGAAGGGGACAACATCGCGCAAGCTTTCTGCGCAGTTTCAGTGCAAATGAGCCTCCGCTAGAGGCGGGAGAATTTTCAAACGGGATTCAATAATGCTGCAGAACACTGTGTGTATATATATATATATATATACTGCGAAAGCATTTCATGGCTCATGAGTGGCCTCACGAGAGCGCGTCGGCCGAGCACGTCGACAGAGCCTGTCATCAGAGCATATCCTCACGAACTGTCAGGGATCCACTGCATAGGTACCTAATATAACACTACCAAATTTGATTTTCAGTATAATAAAGTACGGCCAACTCGATTATGACCTCCCAATTGGGTTGGGTCACCCCGAAATTTGCCACTGTATCCTCGAAATTCGACCTCGGCAGAATTTGACCAAAATCGATGCGTAACCTAATTCGAGTACGGCCATTTCAGTGGTGACCTCCAAACTTAGGTGGGCCACCCCCAACATTAGACGTCATCCGAATTTTAAGAAAATTGATGTGTAAATGAATTTCTATATGACCAACTCAGTGGTGACTTGCAAATTTAGGTGGGTACGCCCCCACACTGGGCGCCTTGGTTCCCAATATTTGACCTAGCCTGAATTTCACTATAACTCGAGTGTAATTTAATTTAAGTATGACTAACTCAGTAGTGACTTCCAAGTTTCTGTGGGCCACCCGGAAAATGTGAATCCTCTCTTGCTGCCGTATGTACGCGCTTGGCGGACTTGAGGCATTAATTTTTCCTTCATCTCATATCTATGTCCTGTTTGCCATAGAGCAGTCAATGCTGCTTGCAGTGTTAGCTGATATGGCGAATGTTCCCAGCCCTGGTCGTCAAAACGCGTCCGAGGTGGTGAGCACCCACTACTCGCGAGGTTCTGTGACCATCCCGTACTCGCGCCTTTCCCGAGCAGAGCTAAGGTTCCCCGCAAAGGCGCCTGTTGGCATTCAAGTCGTGCCCGCGTATCCCCGCTTGACCGGAGGGACTCTGTGCTTAGCGTATCATAGCTAGCGCGGATGTCCCAGATATGTAATCGTCATTATTTTCTTAGACCTATCAACCGTGATATACTTTCCTGCTCCTATATAGTAGCTGCAAGATAATTTGTTACGTCTCTTAAAAACGTTTAGTTCGGAAGTTGTGAGAACGGAGTCCGATTTCATGCCTCATTTAACAATACTCAATGTTTGCAATATCTTTCTGTTCTTCGCTGCGCCTACAATATTTTAAACTGCACTGCATGTTGCTGAGGAAAGGCAAAGCGAAAGAAGAAACATAATCGAGGGCTGCGACAAGGACGAGAAATTCAGTGCCACCAAGGAAAGAGCAGACAAATGCAAATAAATAAAATTAGCAACAAACAAATTCAAGCGGCGCAATATCCCACTATATATACGCAGACTGGTCCGCAGACAGCAAAGATTATAGACTTGTTCATTCCTGCTGCGCGATGGAGATTATTTCCGGCGCAATTGTGTTCATAGCGACGTTCACGACCTCGCACTGCTCCTCTTTCGGGGAAGCGTTGAACCTCGTGCGATTCGAAGCGCGAAACGCGTTTAACTCCTCCGAAACGAAAGGCAGGAGGGCTCACCTCGTCTTCCACTGGCATGCCAACCGTGTAATTGCGCCAAGGAACGGCAAGCCCTGCATTTGATTTGCTCAAGCACGCGAATGGGGGAGGTCTTGCCCGCTGCCGTCCACGCGTATCATCACTTAGCTTTGACGAAGAGCGATGGAAAATGGCTCGAATTACTTGCCTGCTTTCGCGTCGTTATTAATGGCGCAGCGGCAATTTTATTCCCTCCCTTTTTTTCTTCTCTCTCCGCCAGCCTCGGAAGAGCTTTCTCTTTTCATTCGCGGGGCATTCCTTCTTCGCTGTCCCACTTCATGCTATCCGTCTCCCTGTACTCCCTCCCTACTTTGCTCCCGGATAACTCCTTTCCTTCTTTTTCGGCTCTCGCTAGCTTTATACTTCTCCGTGAGCGAATGTAAAAGTACTCGCTGCTGCTTGTTTTCGAACAGAGAAACACTAATTGGGCAAGGTTTGCAGCGTGTTCCCTCTCTCATCTTTGTTTCCATGTGTTCCGCATGCAGCTTTCTCAAGCAAAAGCCCCCCGCTCAGGTTTGGGGGCTGAAATATTCTCCTTTTCGGGGCAGGGAATTGTTCCGCACATTGGATTTTGAGCAGCAGCGAAGCTCTGCTCCTTTTTGTTAGTTCCAGCATAAAACTATGCGGTAGAAAGTCACGAGTGCGTTCGTTAGTTACGTTTGTAAACATGCCCAATGGAATGAAGAACAGAACAATATAATTAATTTTGCATATGCCAAGGAACCAGACGAGTAGTATTTTGCAAGGAGCCATTTAAATATATATGCACTTCGCATTCCATAATGCGTGACGTCAGATTGACGCCAGCATCATACGAAAGCAGTAAGCGGCAATCCCAAAGTAGGGAGTCCCCACGCTGACATCCTTCGCCACTCGCAATTGCACCTGGCCACTGGTTTGCATATCCAGCTAAATTTTTCCTGCGCTCGCATCTAGCATTTAAAACTGCCACTGAGACCAGTGGGCTGCTATTTGAAAATAATTGCTTGTAAAATGGAGAATATTGTGAGATACTTTTGTTAAAATATTGACAGAAAGGGTCCAAGCTTCCGATGCTTAGCAAAGGTTCGCTCCTGAAGTTTGTCTTCAGCTCACAAAGTGTAATGAAGACTACAGCAGAAAATCAGTGGGTTGCCTTTTAGACAATACATAGGCACTGCAAGCATTCCGAGGGAGAATCTGTGAATACATTGATTTTTGTTGTGCAGTTTTACGATATGGGCAAGACATTCACAAACTCTTTCCCGCACTCTACCCAAAATTTCTGGAACATTCAGTCAATGCTGAGATCCGGTTTCCAATAAGCCACTGAGTCGGCGCTGCCAACGGACGCCGAACAACTGTGATCATTGCGAGAAAACCTAATGGATTCAAAATAGACAATTGTCTATTGGTCTTTATGGAATAAGTCCCCTAGAACGATACGTAAACTCTGGTTGTCAGTTCATCCAATATTCGTACTGTCATTGTAATCCTCAATAGTTTTAAAGCGTGATCTCTTCGCGTATGTGAACACGGTGTAATTCACACTCCCGCGGCGGCTTGATAATAAACTGTACTGTGATTTGCTACGCCCGAATCATGCTACGTTTGGCACACGAGATCACCTAGCCCCATGTAGTTTATTAAACAAATATCGAAGACACCGAATCGCAGACACACCTCGCACTCTTGCGTCAAACGGCCCGTGTGTTCTCCCAGAGCAACCGGTTCTCAAAGGGCCGCAAACAGATCCTCCAGTGCCTGATTTGAATATCAGAGTGCAATGCAGCCAGTATGTTTATGACGTCTGTCCGTGGATTTTTCCCGCATCGACTCGCTGAAACGACGAGAAGAGACTCGCTAGGCGTGGCACCATTTGTCTGGCGCGGAACTGCGAGCTCCCAAAAATTGATCTGAATTTACAAAGACATCCATGTTTGGTCAACGAATAAAGACGCGCGCAGTTGGCGCGGATTTGAAAGCTGCGTATCACGGTTAACGAAAGAGACAAAGAAAAATAAACGGCAAAAGAAATGCCAAACTCTGTTCCAGTTGGACACACATGCATGTACTTAACGTGCCTCTTTTTTTGAGTGGCTTGCGATGCAGATATTTTTTGCTTGAGGGAAATAGAGAGCACCGTGAGCATGGATGTATACTATCCTTCTGATTATTCAGGTCGTGCTGAAATTGATGAATCATATACGAACATAACCTCCATCGCCTTCGTCGGGAGTACGTAGAAGGCGCGAATTAAAAAGTCCCACTGATGATTTCCGCAGTGGGAATTCGGCTGTTTCTGCCTACGTGTGGCGACCGAGGCAATTAGTGTGTGTGGCATTCAGTATACCCATGCGTGACGCTACTTCTCGTCTTGAAGACAAAATATGTTTCACCTGCACGTTCAATACGGCGCCTGGTGAACATGATTTCAGCCACTTGATTCGTGGTCTTCGTGATGGCGTCGCTTCACAGACGTCCCTTGAACTAACTCACTGCGAGTTCCTGCATGGTGGATAATTGTTAAGGTTTTTGTTAGAAATTAACGTAAATTTCTTGCAGGTCTACTGCAAGGATTGAGCCGCAGTTGCGTGTTGCGTAAAACGGTCAGGCACTGCGAGACTCAAACTTTCGCGGACTTTTGTATCTGGTTCTTTCAAAGGCAAAGGAACCATTTTGGAGCCATCGTGGCACAAAAGACGATGGCAAAACTACATGGCGCCAAAGCGTTACATCGTTCGGGCTGCGCAAGGGCTATTGCATCCAGAAGACAAAAAACAGAGAGAGGCACTTACACTGACGACATCGTTGAAAGCGAATTGCCCAAGTCATCAGAATGAATTAAAGTTGACAGCGATTCGGGAAGATTTCTGCTTGGTCAAAGAGTTCTCACAAACGCCGGATTGAGTCTACGTGCTCTTGTAATTGCTAAAGTGCTCTTAGGCCAAAGACATTTCTCTTCTGAGGTTTCCCTGCCCTTGCTGGAAGCCGCGCAGCATGCGCCCGTAACTAAACTGCTATTCTTTCTTGGTTTGATTACCGGAGCTTATTCTTCTGCTTCAGTAATGAAACCCGTTTTTCGGTTCTTGTTCGACGGCCCGATGGTATGACCGCGTACTGAAGAGAGGACCTGACGCAATCACATTTAAATAGAAAGAACAAAGAACTACGCACCAAATTGCACGTTATAAGCACAGGTTGGAACGAGATCAAATAGAAAGCTTCGTTTGTATGCCAAAATGAAATTTATTTGTATGTAACACACTAAAAGATCATTGCTCAAAGATAAAAAATTGCTAAAAAAATGCGTGCGCCCCTTTGTTACCAGTCGACTGTGTCCTAGGAATGCCTTCTTTTCAGTGTTGCCTGGACCTGTATAATGCGCACAAACCTCTCGTGGCATTCTGCGCCGGATTGACAGAGGTGGCAGGGAGGAGGGGGAAGTTGAGGAGGAAAGGCAGGGAGGTTAACCCGTAAAAGAAACCCGGTTTCCAACCCTGCACTGGGGGAAAGGGGTGAGTGGATATAAAAGTTGTGAGAGAGGGATGGGTGAAGTTAGTACAGTCACATCACAGACATGCCACATCACATCAAGTCACAGTCATATCACGTTACATAACAACAAAATCACAGTCTTTCGATTAGGCCTGTGCTTTTCATAAAGCGGAGCAGTGCCTGGGAGGCCTTCACCGCAGACGATCGCTGTGGCCAGGGACCTAAAACCTTAACTTCAGTCAATGGGCCTCCATCCAGATGATCCAACGCACGGCATAGACACTGTCTTTCCTCACTGTATATGGGGCACTCACAAAGAATGTGGCCTATACACTCGTCGCACCCACAGTTTGTACATGCAGGGCTGTTTGCCATACCTATCATAAAATAATACGAATTTATTGATGCTACACCAACCCACAGGCGGCACAGCAAAGTTTCTTCGCGTCGGGGTAGGTCAGGTGGAATCCGGAGCTTCAGGTCAGGGTCCAGGGATTTTAAGTGGCTGTTCGCAAACTGGCCAGAGTTCCACAAGGAGAGCGTGTGTTCCCGCGCAAGTGCGCGAAGCCTGCCCGCTGCGTTGTGCCCTGGAAAAGGGAATCAACACACAATCGCCGTCTTGGTGTGCTGTTCGTGCGACCTCGTCCGCCCGGACATCACCCGCTATGCCGCTGTGTCCTGGAAGCCATTGGAAGATGATGTCATGTCCTCCATTAATTGCATAATGATGAATTTGTCGTATTTCCGCAACGAGTTGTCCATAGGCTCCACGGCGAAGAGCCGCTTTTAAGGCTTGCAGGACTGCGTTTGAATCTGTGAAAATAGACCACCGCTGAGGGCTCTGCTGACTGATATGCCTAATTGCGACACGAAGAGCGGTTAGCTCTGCAGCTGTTGAACAAGTGTGGTGAATTGTCCTAACTTTTATTTCTGTATTAACTGAGGGTATGACCATGGAGCCTGAAGAACTCACGGCATTCGCTGAACCATCGATGTAGACGTGCAAACGATTTGCATGGCGCTCATGGAAGTATTCAAGAGTGATTTGTTTTAGTCTGTCGGCGATAGCTCGACCTTCTTCCTGATGCCGGGTATTGAAAGAAGCACGTGTGGTTTATGCAGACTCCATAGTGAAGAGGACGGTCTAGATTCGGGTGTAAACTGGGACAGCAAAATAACGCGATGCGCATCAACGGTCTCTGTAAACGATGTATGCGGCTTGGTAACAGTAAGACTGGCCAAATGATGACAGGGAACACGGGAGATGTGTCGGAAATGTGCCCTCAGGGTGTCAGCTGTTAGGTAGGCAGATATGGGATACTCCTGTGCAATTAAAATGGTAGCAGCCGCAGAGGCACATTTCGGCAATCCCAGGCAGGTTCGCAGAGCTTGAGCTTGAACGCTGTGTATAATTCCTAAGTTGGGTTTCCTGATATTTCCAAGTGCAGGTAAGCTGTACCGAAGAAATACCATAAATAATGCACGGTATAGTTGGAGCATCGACCGCACTGACGCTCCCCATGACTTTCCCCCAATAAAGGCAAGTACGTGAGCAATCGCTGTCAGCCTCTTTTTCATGAATGAAATATAGGGAGTCAACGAATGATTTCTATCGATGATCACTCCAAGAAAGCGATGGCTGCTTTCGTAGGGTATTGCTTCACCATCAATGCATACGGTGTAAGGTGACATGTTCTTGCGTGTAAATGCAACTAGCGAACACTTTTCGGTTGATATCTGTAGACTTTGCAGGTGGAGGTAGGCCGTAACTATACTTGCCGCCTTTTGAAGCCTCGCTCTAACCTGTGGGCGCGTAACTCATGATGCCCAGATACAGATGTCTGCATATGTTGAAAGTTGCGCCGACTGTGGTATTAAGTCGACAAGCCCGACAAGAGTAAGATTGAAAAGCGTTGGGCTTAGTACTCCGCCCTGCGGGACTCTACGGGAAGTGAAATGAGAAGATGCCGCGGAGATTAGCCGCGGAGAGGGAGTCATCTAGCCTCTCTGAAGACATCAAGGCTTTTATACGTCAGGAGGTCGCGCGCCAACTGTCCCTACAGCCATATGTTAAGGAGTCGTCAACAACTGGCCTTGTTCCGGAGCTTCGCCATGCAATCCAGCAGCATGTCTCTGAAGTCCTCCCTAATCCTGTTCCTCAATCAGCTCCGGTCGCACCCTCAATTCCGTTACTCACGCCCACAGTTTCATCGTCCGGCGTTGCGCCACTGAGCTACGCTCCAGCATTCGCGCCGGCTCCTCCTCAAGTATTGCGTCGCACGTATGCCGAAGTCACTTCAAGTCCACCGCCTGCCTATGCTTCGCCCCCCATGCGGTCCGCACCAACAGCCTTTGCTCCCCCCTTGCGTCAGACACCATCTCCATGGCGCACTGCAGACAACAGGCCTATTTGCTACCACTGCGGCATCCCCGGACACACTACACGCTACTGCCGGCGCCGAATAAATATGGCCTTTGCTGCACGGCCTGCGACACCTTATTTGGCCCCCCAGTTCCCAGTCCCATCGGGTCCTCCAACAGCACCCCCTGAACCTCCGGACTTCCGCCCTCGTCGTTCGCCATCACCACGTCGCCGCTCCATTTCGCCAATGCGCCGACGACCCGCTACCCAGCCGGAAAACTAACCGCCGCAGTTCGCGAGGCACGAACTGCGTATCCGACCGAATTTCAAAGTCCTCGTCTTAATCCCGCGAATGTTATTCCTGTCATCGTTGAAGGTGTTCATACTCTTGCGCTCGTCGACACCGGTGCCGCTGTATCAGTTATCAGCCAAAAACTCTGCCGCTCCATCCGAAAGGTGACTACGCCTCTCGAGGGACTATCGCTTCGTACCGCATCCGCTCACAGTATACAGCCGACAGCTATCTGCACTGCTCGCGTCGTCATTGCTGCAGCCTTGTACATAATCGAATTCGTCGTTCTCACCACATGTTCTCATGACGTCATTCTCGGCTGGGATTTCCTGTCCCAGCATCATGCTATCATTGATTGCGCCAGTCCTCAAGTAGAGCTCATTGAATCGAGTGATGCACCGTCTGATACCCTGCTCCACGAGCCGTGTCCTCGTTTTGCGACCAAACTCCTCGTAGCACATGACACAACCATCCCACCCGTTAGCGCTGTTCTGGTTCCCCTCACTGCCTCTTTTACCCCCGCCGCGACAGTCCTCTTTGTGCCCTCTAACGTTGTCTGCCGCCGCCGCCACTTACCGCTGCCGTTTGCCGTCCTTGACATGAAAAACGGCGCTAGCACACTTCTGGTAGCCAATCCTCTTCCGTCTCCCGCTATGTTGATCGAAGGGGAGTGCCTCGGCCGCATCGAGCCCGTGGACCTTCTGTTCACCTTTGATGATGTGTCATTCCCTGTTTGCCAAGTTGACGCCTTGACTCCAACTCGTGTGGCTTCAGATCCGCTACAGCGGGACCTTTTTGACCATTCCGTGGACAGCGCTCTAGAACCGCGCCACCGCGAGCAACTTCTTGACCTTCTACACCAATTCCGCGCCTCCTTCGACATTCCGCAATCTTCCTTGGGCCGCACGACGACCGTTTCCCACCTCATCGACACTGGCGCTCACCCACCTCTCCATCAGCGGCCGTATCGGGTGTCCCCGACTGAGCGCCGTGTTATTGCCCAACAAGTCGATGACATGCTGCAACGCGGAGTAATTAGAGAATCCTGTAGCCCATGGTCGTCTCCTGTGGTTCTAGTTAAAAAGAAGGATGGCTCCATACGATTTTGTGTTGATTATCGCCGCCTCAACAAAATCACTCGTCGTGATGTGTACCCCCTCCCACGAATCGACGATGCCCTAGACTGTTTGCAAGGCGCAGAATTCTTTTCCTCACTCGATTTACGCTCCGGGTATTGGCAGGTGCCCATGGCAGAGGCGGATCGTCCTAAGACCGCCTTTATTACTCCAGATGGACTATACGAATTTAATGTTATGCCATTCGGACTCTGTAACGCCCCAGCCACATTTGAAAGAATGATGGACACTGTACTGCGCGGCCTGAAATGGAACATCTGTTTATGCTACCTCGATGATATCGTCGTCTTTTCAACCGACTTCCCGACCCACCTGACTCGACTTCGCCAGGTCTTCACCTGCCTAACCCGCGCCGGTCTTCAACTCAACCTCAAAAAGTGCCGCTTTGGTGCCCGCCAGCTCACAATACTCGGACATGTTGTGTGTAAAGATGGAGTTCTGCCTGATCCTGAGAAGCTGCGCGCCGTCGCTGACTTTCCGAAACCGACCACTTTGAAACAACTGCGAAGCTTCGTGGGCCTCTGCTCGTACTTTCGTCGTTTTGTTCGGAATTTCGCAACCATCATAGCCCCCCTTACACAGCTCTTGAAAGGCACCCCTAACCTCTCCTCTTGGTCGCCAGCCTGCGATGATGCATTCGCGACACTGCGCAATGTTCTGACGTCACCCCCAATCCTTCGCCATTACGACCCTACTGCACCTACAGAACTTCACACCTATGCCAGTGGTGTCGGCCTCGGCGCCGTCCTCGCCCAGCGCAAGCCTGGCTTCTCCGAATACGTTGTCGCCTACGCAAGCCGTGCTCTCACCAAAGCCGAGTCCAACTACTCCGTTACCGAAAAGGAGTGCTTAGCAATCGTGTGGGCTGTAACGAAGTTCCGCCCTTACTTATACGGCCACTCCTTCGAGGTAGTTACAGATCATCACGCTCTCTGCTGGCTCGCGTCTCTCAAGGATCCGTCTGGCCGTCTCGGGCGCTGGGCTCTCAGGCTTCAGGAATACGACATCCGTGTAGTGTACCGCTCTGGCCGCAAGCACTCTGACGCCGACGCTCTTTCTCGGTCACCGGTGCGCTCGCCTAACTCATCGTCCCCTCCTCAAGCATTCTTGTCAGCACTCACCATTGAGGACATGCCTTTCGAGCAACGACAAGATCCTTGGGTTTCTAACCTGCTGGATATCCTTGGCACTACTTCCGCGGCTACGCATCCTCGGGCACTCCGCCGACAGGCCTCCCATTTCGCCATTCGGGACGGCCTTCTCTACCGCAGGAACTACAACTCAGACGGCAGAACGTGGCTTCTTGTCATTCCGCGCCACCTCCGCTCCGAGGGTTGTGCCCACCATCACATTGACCCTCAAAGCGCTCATGCCGGCGTCCTCAAAACCTATGATCGAATTCGTCAGAGGTACTACTGGCGGGGAATGTGCAATTTCGTACGGCGCTACATTCGCTCTTGTACCGCCTGTCAACAACGCAAGATTCCTCGCCACCCCGCTGGCCCTCTCCAGCCTTTACCTTGTCCAGCTCGCCCGTTTGATCGCGTGGGAATCGACCTTTATGGTCCGCTACTATGCACAGCCGCTGGTAATCGATGGGTCATCGTCGCAGTCGATCACCTGACCCGTTACGCCGAGACTGCTGCACTTTCCGCGGCGACAGCCCGAGAGGTAGCCCATTTTCTTCTACACCACTTCATTCTTCGACACGGCGCCCCTCGCGCGCTACTGAGTGACAGAGGTCGTGTCTTTCTTTCCGAAGTAGTTCAAGAGCTCCTGTCATCTTGCAAATCGATACATCGGGCTACAACCGCGTACCACCCACAAACAAACGGCCTCACGGAGCGCTTCAACCGTACGCTTGGGGACATGCTCGCAATGTATGTTACATCTGAATCGGGAAGCTCCAACTGGGACCAGGTACTGCCATTCGTAACGTTCGCGTACAACACAGCCACCCAAGCAACAACTGGGTTTTCGCCCTTCTTTCTCTTATATGGCCGTGAACCATCTTGTACTCTGGACACAATTTTGCCATACCATCCAGATGCCTCTGAGTACAGTGCCTTGTCAGATATTGCACAGAAGGCCGAGGAATGCCGTCAGCTAGCTCGCACGTTTACCTCCAACACTCAAGGCTATCGCAAAGATCAGCATGATACCGATACCCCTGCTCCCACGTTCCTGGCCGACAGCTTCGTTTGGCTATGCGTTCCTGCCACCAACAAACTAGACACCAAATACCACGGACCTTATCGCGTCTTGGAACGCACATCCCCTGTGAACTACGTCATCGAGCCAGTCACCCCTTCTTCCGACCACCGCCATCACGGCCGCGAGGTTGTTCACGTTAGCCGCCTCAAGCCATATTACAACCCTCTGGTCGTCTCTTCTCCCTGAGTCGCCAGGATGGCGACTTCTTCACGCGGGGGAAATGTAAAGAAGACAAAGAACAGAAAACGCTGCGGCATCGCCATCACCATCGCTTGTCTCCGACGCTCATCTCGCTCGCGCTGAAGCTGTGCCCTGCGGCTGGTAATTCGATCCCTTGTGCCCAAAGTACTGCCAGCGCTAGACGTTCCAACCAACCATTAAATCCACATTTCAGTTGGGCCATCCTCAGTCTACATAAAGTGAGATCTGTTGGATAAATAACTGCGTATCCAGCAAAAAACACGACCGCCAAGCTTGGCAGCTTCCAGAGCGTCCAAATTGGCCTGGTGAGTGACGTTGTCATATGCTCTCTTTATATCCAGGAACAACGCCACGGGTAAGCGCTTCAAAAGTTTTTGCCGTTGTACAGATGATACCAGGTCCACCACGTTGTCCATTAAAGAGCGCCCACGTCGAAACCCTGACATTATATCCGGATAAATGCGGTAGCGCTCCAGGTACCACTTAATACGTGTAAGCAGCATTCTTTCCAGTACTTTACCAACGCAACTAGCGAGTGCAATTGGACGGTATAATGTCAAGTCCAGAGGCGATTTGCCAGGTTTCAGGAGCAGAACTAAACGACTGCACTTCCACTCGTCTGGAACAGTGCACGTGGTTCTCACCCCTGCTTGTGGCTAGCTGCCTATGCTATTCCCAGACGTTTGTCCCACATGAGAAAACACCATAGAGTGAGGCTTCGGAATGCTGCGGGCAGCCAACGAGCGCGAGCAGAATTTATCATTACATCCACACGATTTCTCGGCTCCCACGGAAGACAACAACAACAACAACACACAGACACAAAAAAAAAAAAAAACAAGAAAATGACAGGGTTGCGATTGCATTTGCAAGATGCGAGAAACCATGGCATCGCAAATCGTGGTGTGCCCTATTGAAAACAGAGCCCAAAAGTACGAAGCTTTCTCACTAAACTTTCGGGCCCACAAGAACGGAGAGAGCACAACTGAACACTGACGTGTGAGTCACGCGACAAACGTTTGCCAGGGCACCAACGTTCTAAAGCATATTTAGAATGTTTCGATCGTGCACGGACTGTACAAATGGATGCGTTAGTCATTCTCGCCTGCATAGCAACGGTAATAAGCAACTAGAATAAAAACCCTCAATCCATCATATCGCTCCAATGACGGTTGGCAGATATTCAGTCAGCCGTTGTTGAACGAGACTTCATCTCCAGCAAACGTGGAGTCAACAGCACATTTGCATATGACTTTAGGCACAAAAACGCAGTTTCTGATAATTTTTCAATCAGTGCCACTTACTGGATTTTCCTCTTTGATATGCATTATTTAATTTCAATTTCATATTTTACAACAAAAATCGGTATTTCACTTGTTATGCGCAGAGTATGTCGGCTGCATATGCACAGTTGTTCCCACTCATTATCAGCATCAACACCTTCTACAGTCTTCCAGATTTTATGAATATCACGCCAGCGTCGATTTCTCGGCGGCGCCAATTCAGAGGAGGGCCGAAATAACAAGAGGGAACATGCATGCGAATTGCTTCTGCAAAGAGCGTCGAGTACTTGGCCGTTCTATTTCGTGCGAAGCAATCACCGTGAAGCAATTGTTATCGCTGCCTGGTGACAGCGTTTTGTTTGTATTCCATTCGCTTCGTGTTCATGGCTCTGCATGAGTGCAAACGGTTAACGTTGCAAGCATGACGGCAGGCTCGAGTTGCGTTCGCGAAGAGTGTCTCCAGTCCGTTTCTTTTAGTTGCAGTTAATTTATTACTTCCCTATTACAAGTATACTCCCTGATTCTAGATTCTTCTAAACGTTTTATTCCTGGTCGCTCTCGCAATGCCATCTGATCTGCAAACCTTCCGGGTTAGCTGAGTTAGACTGCCCCTGCTCGGTGGTGGTCCCTGGTTCGAAACTCCCATAAGGAGGAATTTTTCTTCGACTGCGAAGTTTCTGCGAGAATTGCATAACTTTCCGCCTGTAGCCGCATGACTGCGCTTGGGCGGAATCTGATGGATAATCGTACCCTTATAACTAAAATATAGGGCGATACAGCGAGTCCTTCACAATTAGGTTTTAAAGTTAGGATTGCAAGTGATTTCTTGGGCATGCTGCGTTGTTTCTTGCAAATGTGTGCGCTCTTTCGTATCACAAGCACTATATGAAGCGGGTAAAGTCCCAGTTTCTTGGTACTCCGATGCATATCAACTAATGAACGGCAGGAGTTGCTTCGAATTAATCAGGACAGCCTATCAGATGACAACCATCAGCAGCAGCAATATTGGGAATGCTGATTTCCCTCGCAATGCTTTCTATTATCCTTCATCTTCCGGCGCAATGGCGCTGTCTAGTCGAGACTCATGCGAAATTATTAAAAATTTGTAAAGCTGTACACAAAGTCCGGCGTAACTAAGCAGGCAACAGCACTTTCTTTCGTGCCAGATGTAAACATAACAAGGACGTGAGAAAAATAAATTAGTACTGCTTTTGAGTCCGCGGAGTGCCGTAGAATGATGCTCTAACTCTCAGGCTAGAGCTCATCTTGTGTTGTAAGCAGCTTGAGTTCTTAACTGCGCCGTATAAAAGATTCAGACGTGAAGTCATATCCTAATGACAGAAAGAGCTACGAAAGAGGAGGCATGGCGAAAAATAATTATTCATTTTAAAGAATGCAGTAATAACATTTTCCGTAAACTATGACTACCATGATCCGAAATATTTACCCGGAGCCTTAAGTTCGGAGGCACTCATTATTCAGAAGTTGAAGGAATAATACGTGCATTCGTTATCGTGTTGCAATCGTCCTCTTTAAATCGGCCATTCGTGGACAGTTATGCGTATTTTGTACAACCCTTACTAATATGGATGACTGGTACTACTGACAAATTTCGTGGGGCGCAAGCGTTTTCAATGCATTTACGCCACGTTAATATCCATATTTCCTGTGCGCGGAATGAGAGGGCGAAAGTGCACATAGCCCTTTGAATCCATCAGGAAGGTAGGAATAAGATCATCCGCAATGTCACGAGAATCGGTCAACGCAACTGGCTGGACAGTCTCTTTGAGGGCATTTGTCCTTTACTCTTGGGGTTGCACCCATGTATAAAATGTATAAAACACCGGACTTTGTTATTAGCAGAAAGTCAACTCGTTCCCGTTCGTTGTGTAGCATGAATAGATTCATAGGATGCTTTTCTGAACTTATGCCGGGCTGAAAGCCACACACAGTAGCTGTCAGATGACACAAACTCCTGAAGCTCCCAAAACTTAGTAATATTCTTCGCTCCCCTGCTCATGGCTATGCACAAAACCAGAGTTTATTTCCTGCTATTTGTCAAGCTTTTCTTGTTCTTTTTTCTTCTCGATTCGTTATTGTGAATGACTTCTTTTATTGAAAAACTATCTTCCTCACGGACGAAAGTGCCTATATTAACTAGCCACTAATCTCCACCTTTATTCTTCCGCCTAACGTGCGAACACTAGCACCGAGCATGTAATATCAGCTTAAGCGCACGGTGCTTACAACTTTTCCAATAGACCAGGCGTTATTGCTTTTTCTTGCCGAGTCATCCAACATCACTCGCGCTCGAGTGCCCCTTCGCATTTGCATGGACGCAAGAGAAGGAACTTGATATTCGCTAGGGAAAACGCGATCGCACAAAAGCTTAGTTACAGAGTAGTTCGGAATGCATGTCTCTTGCTTGTGCTGGGCGTCCTTTCGCTCGCCAGACACTGCTTGTCTCGAGGGGAGAACGGAATGTGGGTATAAAGAGAAGCGCGCGAGGGGCGCAGTTGTCGGCGTCCACCCTTCCGTCGCGTTTGTTTCACGAGCGTACTCCTTCGTCCGTTCTCTTCGTGGCACGCGCTCGTCCGTAACTGTCATAAATATATATTTTACGTCTACGCTGCTCGCGGTGCCGCTCTGCAGGCGAAACAACGGCTGCAGCAGCGACGGTCCCTGAAAGCGGGCCGCGTATTTTCTTCTCGAGCATTGCTTCCGGGCAAACATCCGGTGATAAAGGTTCCTCTGATGTTTTGCTTTTCCGTATTTCTGCCGCTGTGGAAGGTACTGCTGCCTTTACTTTTCTGCCCGCTGTTTGCCATCTCCTCATTCGTCCAGGCTTGAGGTATGCTGCTGGGACCGAGCACAGCAGCATCGCCAGCGCGGAGTTCAATTCGGATAATTAAAAAGATTCTGTAATTATCGATAGTGCTCTTGGCGTAGAAAATCCACGCCAGGGTGTTCGACTTGCGTGATGAGCCCCAAGGAAAATGATTTTTAGCTGCTACAGCGCAGTTTCCGGTCTCCCGCTGGGTTTTCGAACAGCAGCGGGGCGGCGTAAAACTAGAAATAACGAGACCATCATCCCTTTTTTTTCTTTTTCTTTTTGCTCCCAATGCTTATACTAGCCAGCGGCAGAGACAGAGCTGCTTCGCGGTCGAGTATAATATAATTGATCTGCGTTGTGTGCTCCGAGTCGTTGCCGATTTTCGTTGGGGCTAGAACTTCGATCCGAATGAGATTTCTTTGAAACTGTCCCGGCTATGGTGACATCATTTTTCTCTTTTCTTTTTTTTTTCTCGCAAGGCATGTCGCTCAATAAAGTCAGATGATCAGGGGCTACGAGAAGCTTTCCCATTAAAATCGAAGAGGAAATTATTACAAACAAAAAAAAAAAAGCATGGTAATAGCAACGCCGCAGCATACCATGTATACGGAGCACTGCTCATTAATCGTCCATGTAAATAAATTCCGCGTAAAAAGCGCCCAAGAAAGGCAGAAAGGTGCGCGGTTAATCTAACCAGGTTTTCATGAAAAATACAATTAATGTTTCAGCTGAGAACCCATTTCTGCTTGAAATTTTCTCTGGGAGGGCTTAATTGGCTGAAATAATTCTTACTCACTGGGTTTATCCTTTAATTGTTCAAATTCACATGAACAATTATTCATTTCGATATGTATCATCCCTACTGCTCTCTGTAGAAGGGAGAGGTGGAGGCATCGTAGGAGCGGGGGGGGGGGGGGGACTTTCGTCAAAAAGATGCTGACAGCCTTGGCCTGCTTTTGGTTTGCTTCATAGCGACTTAGGCTATGAGAGACGCCTTAGGAAAGGGCTCTGGAAATTTCGACCACCTGGTGTTCTTTAACGAGCACTCACATCGCACAGAACTCGGGCAGCTTGCTTTTGGCCTCCATCGAGAAAAGGCCGGGTACTGCAGTTGAGAGTCCAAAGCACCCACCGCGGCGGGACATCGGCCTGCTTTTAGTCCCAGCCATTCAGTTCTACTCCTGGCTCTATCGAACTTGAAACCATGATATATTATCTTTTCACGTGCATACTTTTATTGTTTTGTTTGTTTTTTACCTCGCAATATTCTGAAGTTAGATACGGCAGGGAGTAGACTGTGTATATAACGCGGTTGTCACGTATCGCGCCGCACAGCCTCGGTCGTTAAATGCTAAAACTGAGAAACTGAACGAGCCATGAATAAGGCCCAAAAAGACGAACGTTACATTGCAGCGTCGTTGACTGCATGGTAGCATCCGCTGGACGCTTCTACGGGCTATGATCGCCTTCAGTGCAGGCCAGTAGCGAATCACTCTCCGTATAATTAAAACATCAGTCAAATAATCCTGCTAATGATCCGGTGTCGGCGACGACATTCACGTTTTTGCCATGTTTGCCGACTCCTTTCACAGATGACGCATCAGGAGGCGGCACGTGCCGCCGTTAACGCACAGTTAAGTCGTTTTCGTTACCCATGACTCTGGCACTAACAAAGGCAGCAAACAATTTTCCCACTTGCTGCGCAGAAACCGCGCTAATAATGTACGCTGTCTTCTCGAAAGACCTCCGGTTTTTCTGTTTGTGACTTACTGAAGGAAATTAGGTCAGGGTACGTGTTTCGGCGCGAAAACGTCTGTCCAGACAACGCGCGAAGCAGAATATTCTGAGAATAGACTCACTGGGCCAAATTGTCGAATTTAATACGCGATGGACAAATTGAGTTCTGGCTTGTGTCGATTGTTGTGCAGACCAGCGCGAACAGAAGCATTATCTATGTATCCCCGCCTAGTTACTTTCGAGACTGAGGGACGAGGTGGGTATCCGAGGGGCTTTTTGAAAGGCACGTCGTTGTCATCGCAGGGGTTACTTCGGCTCGGCTAGATAACGTGGGCATACTCTGACCAATAAGAAAGAGTGGTGCCATGCTCGCACGTTGTGCATTGTGCCATTTATAATTTTGCATCTGTCGGAAACGATGTCTGAGGGCCACAGAGTGAAGACCGTTGTAGCATGGGTCTAAACCGCGGAGACGCGTGGGTATGCATATTTAACTCGGCAGACGCGGTGACATTTTCTACCTCTGGGGAAAAAGTATGTCGGGCAGGATCACTCTTGGGTCCCATCGGAAGAACTGATGCGCTGCCGAAAATCACGGCCGTTTGAATCCAGTTTTTGCCATCTAGTTTTCTCATCTCATGCGCGCATCAGAACACCCGTTTAACATTGTCATGGAATCAACTCTCTTGCATCAAGGGATTGAATGCATGTAAAAAAAAAGAACAGACTTTCGCTTACGATACGTAACGTCCTAGCAGCCCATCGGTAGTCTACAACGCAAAGTGTTTTAGTGCTTGCAGCGTGCAGAAAGGATAAGCAACACATTCGATTCTTATGTGCTAAAAGGGGTTCAGGTCCGATGAAGCAACGCACGAAAGGAAGGGCCGAATGATGCGAAGAATTTCTTCACTCCGTCACGCGATTTTATTTCCGCTGGGTTAAGCGCTACAAATCATCGCATGGCCTATGAAGGGACGGCGTTGTGAAGGTCCGCGGATCAGTTTCGACTTCCTGGGGCTCCTCAGCGTGTGCACACACATGCGCTCATCTCCATCGAGGTGCAGCCACCGCAGCCAGATTCCCTTGGACTCAGGCATAAGCACTGATATTCGGTATTGTGTTGATGCGTCATGCAGTCGTTCATGTCCCGTTCGTCTCGTGTTTTCAGAAAAAAAAAAAAAAAAAAAAAGAAAACAAGACGAGGCGAGTGTATTCCCGGGCGCTGGGTGTTCCAAATGTCGTGCGAAACCTTGATATTGCTGCACAGGGACACCACTTTTCTCTGCTTCCCATTCCCCAACCGGAGGCTCTTCGCAGAGGGGGATTTTTTTTTTTTCTTTAGCCATGAGGACAGTAAAGCAAACAGTGCCATAAATGTGAGAACGGGCGACGTCCGCCAAATGGTCGCTAGCTAGCACAAACATGACAGGGGTCTTTTTTCGCGCTGCATGCGCTGTCGACATGTTTCCTCTCAGGGCTACACACGCAACAGTCAAAAGCTGGATGCCTGCTTTTCTGTTCTCGCCCTTGCTGTTTTGCACCGACACCAGGGGGAGATACTGCGATGAAATGACCGCCTTTGTCGCCTATCCTTTTCTTTGCGCTCGCTCTTGTGGCCGCCTCTTGTCCGACCAAGGAAATGAAGCCTCTGTCGTGACGCGCCCAAGGAAAAGTTTTGCCAGTGTGGGCGGTGCCTCCTGCTTTCGCCTTATCGCTGAGACGCTGTAAAGTTCCTCCAAAGGGAAAGTGATAAAGCAATCGATAAAGCTGTAAAGTGAAGTGAGCGGGGAACAGACCTAAATAATAAGTACATAAGTATATAACATAAAAGAGCCAACTGCTACATACGACGGCAGCGCCCGTTTCATTTCTCTATAGCTATGTTTTCTGGACGGCCAGCGCATAGCTTCTCTTTCCCCTTCTCGAGTTCGTCTATTATTACTGCAGCCCTGCCAACTATCTTTATGGCTGTAGAGGCCCTTCCATGTTGCGTGTATGCGGCTGTAGCTCCCTGCGTACTTCGGTATTTTTATCTTTCCAACCATGTGGACGTTTATCTTTGATGGCTTTCGAGGCTCGCCAAAGTGAGGGCAGAGCCCATTTCTTCTGAAGTCACGGTGTCCTTAGATACGTTCTTTTCTTTTTTTTTTTTTAATGGAAAATGCTGACTGCCAGCGAAGGATCGCGCGCGCTCCACTGAGGCGGCCCATAGCTACCGAAAGTTGTAATATTGCTCAAAGTCAGCGGTACTTTTATCAGTTCCTGCTATTTCTTACTTCGTTAATTTGTAAAAGGTCAGAAGACTGTTAATTCTTGCTCATAAACTATGTCAGCGCACGTTAAAGAACCCCAGGTGGTCGAAATTTCCCGTGTCCTCGGTCCACTACGGCGTCTGTTATAGCCCGAGTTGCTTTGTGACGTTAAACCCCATTAAGCAAACCAATTCTTGCTCATAATCCCAAATATTTCGCTAATGTTAACGGCAAGGATGACTTCTGAGGAAGTGTGTATACACGTTGGATGTAGAAGGGGGACGCTACTACCGTTATAGAAGGTGGCTTTCGGAGGAGCGTGAGGGCAATGGTACGCGCGCTAATTCCAGCAGCATAGCGTGTATACGCAGCTTTCTCGGGTGCATTAACATCAACGAGTAATTTATATCCCGACGTATTAGAATGGAAAAAAAAATTGTATTCTTCACTATAACTCGGAAATTCGTAATCAAGAATGCTTTTTATTTCATTCATTTCGAGACGATGTGTAAAAATTACGAGAGTGCACTTAGTATTTTTACGTGCTAAAATGCGAAAGTCCGGCGAGTTTTTTAACGCCGTAAGGTGGATTCACCCGACGCTACGCTCCCGGACCTCGCCCGCATTCGCCAAGATGGCGAGCCGTGTATGGCGCATTTACCTAGGTTAAATAACCAAGCGGAGCAGATGGAACTTCATGAAGACGACGTTTACAACAGAGCGCTATACAGTCTGTACGGCAATGCTCTCGTGCGATATGTTCGCTCTGGCGCAGGTTGGAAACCCAATCGCGGCAGAATTTTTGTTTAAGTGTCGTGCGGACACTGCCGACATTCTCTGGGGACACGCTCCGTCCGCAATTGCTTTACACGCCACTAATGAAACAGGAAATGATTTAGTATTAAAAGCGTTCCGGAGTGATCGCTCTGTAGGCGAAACACAGCGTGATCGCAGCGTTCTTGCATGCTTTCGCTTTGATTTCACTCAGCAGCTTTTAAACGTGTTTTTATCGCTGCTGTTCACCCTAAGATTAGAACCAATGTTATTCTCGAGCAATTTTCCTTCGTTTCGCGGTGGTCAGTAAAAAGCACACGCGAAACGGTTAAAAAAAAAAAGAAAAAAAAAACGAAGTAGAAAGAAGCACGTCGTGTAAGCGAGAGAAGAATGAAAGGGAAAAGAAAGAATCTTGGCAACGCAGTAATCAAATCCATCGAGAACAAAGCCCGACCAAACCAAATGAAATCAGCGGGCCCTTAATAGCGCCGCTATCTCTTAGACTCATTCCGCCCTTTCGCCCTCTTCGGAAAGCCGAGTGAGAATTCCTTTGGCAAAATCTGCGCTTATTATGAATGGGCGGATTTATTATTTTCTTCTAGTGGGTCGACGACTTAACGGCAGTGCAGCCGGAGCCCTTCTTTGAGAAATCGAGCTCGTGATCAATTAGCCGACCTTTCACGCATCGCTTTTCCCCTGCACGTGGCGACTTCCCTCAGCCCTGTCTCTCTCGTTGTCTTCTCAAGTGGCATGTTTTATGTTGGCTATTTCTCTCACGTCTAGGGCAGAATAGAGTTCGGCAGGCGCAGCCAAGAGAAAAAGGAAGCACCGAATAAACCAAACTAAAACTAGTTCCCGAAGCATGAAAAGCGAGGAGGAAAAATAGTGCGAGCAAAGCAGAGAAAGGAGGCTGGCGAGAAAGTTTCCGGTGCCGCAACTTGACAGGAGCTCGACTTTCCAGCTGAGCCTAATTAGATCTCGCGGAGCTAACTTGAGGGAGCCCCGCGTATATCGCGTGGCGACTCCATGCGGCTACTTTCTTTATGCGCGCCCAGTGGCTGCTTCCTGCCCGGCCACGGCGCTTGAACATTTCGACAGTTTCACTCTTCAATTAGGCGCCTAATGAAGAATGATGCTGACGCCGCACGGAACCGATCGCTCCAAGGGCGGCGGAAAGGGTCCACGTTGTGCCGAGAGTGAGAGCGCTTTTCGCGTCCACAGCCACGCTTCCTCACGAGTTGCCTGACCCGTCACACTTATTCATGTATGTCAACTATCCCGGCTGGGCTGACTGCGTTCTTGTGGACACGTTTTGGGGAAAATACCAACTTGTCGATGCTCTCGGGACTGTTGCAAATTGCCTGCTTCCACCGCGCTAACCGAACAATGTGCCCAGGAACCTTCTTCGAGATGGCCTTGCATCACCGCTCTCAGCCGGCAATTCAAATTCATATTTTTGGGTGTGGCGAATTGGGTACACCCCTTATTTTGTCGCATTATGACATTGGCTCCAAAGTGGCGTTTTGCTTTCCACGGTGCCGTTATTGCATATATGGTTAGCAGATGCGATGACAAGTTGATCAGCTGCTGCGCCGGTGCACTGCACCTCAAGCGTATGTTTTTTTTTAATTATTTTTTTTTTTACCGTCATACTGAATATATCTACAGCTGCTGTACGGACAACTGGAACTCTGGACTGACCATTTCATGAGGTGAGGAAAAAATTTCAAAATAAAGGTAAAAAAATCAAGACGGTTCTTTTCCACTGTCACAAATCTGATAAACTTTATAATTACGCAAACATTGTCCCATGGTTCCAGGCCCGCTCACGAGTCATCATTCAAAAAGCGGCCTCTAGAACAGCAGCGCCCACGGCAAAAAAAAAAAATGAAAAAAAAAAATTCTAGAGGGCACTTTGAACCACTAAAGTGCGACGAGGCGAAAGCCATTATAGCACGGTGGATCGTAGCCCTTCACTACGGCACTTTCACTCCCGCCTTCCTCCCATCCTTTGCGGCGTGGTACATCTGTCCGCAGAGAATTGTGACAGATACTGCGCCTTTTCGATCCTGTAAATCAATTTTAAACGCCGCTGATGCCTGGCAGTACTCTCATACGCCTCCAAGACATCTGGGTCTGCTTCAGTTTGCTGTGTGGTGCGGCGTTCGAGGAAGCGGCAAATGAAAGGCGCCGCACGGACGCCTGGATCGGACGGCCGGCGGGGTCAGCTTCGTATATGCGTGAATCGCCTGGTGACGTCATGACCTGTTGCGACGGTGCATCGCGTGCCCCTTGTCGAACACAACCAGCGGTTCATTGAACGCATCAAAATTTACTGGCGTTCTATAATTCGTTTAGAAGGAAGGAAAGGCGCAGTATCTAACACTCGCGGAATCCCGCTATCATCCTCAGGGTAGGAATTATGAAGAACGTTTCACGATCCGGAGCGTAGCAAAGCAATTGGTAAAGCGCTGGACTGGGAATCCAAGGAATGGATGTTCGATTCCCGGTGGAGACAAGGTCCCGTATTCCGAGTTTGCGTCGTTATCGAAGTGTCGCTATCTCACATGACCTCGAGTCATCTGATTGGTCGAAGCGCCGGGACATGATGGTGCCATCTCTTCCGGTTCCGTAGTGGCAACGCCCAGTTCCGGCCTTTCGATCAATCAGATGACTGACTCGAGGTCACGTAAGATAGCGACACTTCGATAACGACGCAAAATCTGAATACGGGCCAGGGTTTATTAATTTATTTTTAACTCTCGATCTCGAAAGCGTGACACCTCTGCTGACAACCTTCTGTCGACAACTATGAGGCATTGAAGGCTTTCGCCTTAATAGCGGAAACAGGCTTGCGTTCTTGGTACCTAGTACGCAGTGATTGCGGACGGCCTTTACCTGGCGACCAGTGCCGCAGCTGACAACCCTCGTCTCTGACGACTGCACGCGGATGCGCCCTGAACGCGAGCCATCGGCACCAGGAGCGAGGGCTTCGCGCGCCTCGAGGGGCACGCTGTCAGCGCTGTCGCCGCGCGACTGGCGTGCCTGTGGTCCCAGCCGAAGAGACGAGCAAGAGGTGCTCGCGAACGGCCTAATTACCGCCCTCCCAAATGAGGCCTTAACGAGGTTTTCCCACCATCAGCCGAAGGCGGGGCGCTTCCAATGTGCGGCAACTGGTTCCTGTCGCAGGCTCTCCGCTCGCAACAAGTCACGCCCCGCTACCAAGTCGCTCTCTGCCTGAAGAGAAAAAAACAGCACAGTTCGAATGAGGAAGAAACCAGTTCATTGGGCCGTTGATCAGGGAGCGCCTCCGGGCGTCTAATTCAAATAACCTTATTGACACCCAACAGTATGTGTTGGGGGACGGCAGCTGGAGAAAACAGCAGCAATATATGACACAGAGTTAAACAGGTACATCTCACTGCACAATGGAAGCAGAAAATATTTACAGGCTAGAAAACAAGGCGGAGCCACTCCAACTCAGAAACAATACAATCGCTTTAATACCATTCTTCAGAAAAACACAATATATATAGTCATTACACGAGGCACTGATTGTAAATTGATTACAATTGTATCAACCAAACTATTCCCTCTTAAAATTAGACTACTGAATGCCCCGCAATTTCTCTTAAGGTCCTATCCTCTTCAGTGCTCTTTAGATCAGTAAATTTGCTACGGAAGCACGCTGGGTGGTGGATCTGTATGAAAGCTCTTGAGGTGCGAGAAAGAATCAGCCCTGCTGAACACTACAGTGCGCGAAGCCTATAGCCCTGAAATCGACAAACGCCACGGAAAGCTCACTGCCGCACTTTCGCAGCGGGATAAGTTCGTCACTGGGAGATGATTAAGAAACGTGTTGCCTTTTAATGCAAGCAAACGTTCTCGCGTATGTTGCCTAAATCTGAGGTAAGGCTCGCGGCAGGGGCGAGGCGCAACGCTCTGAATGTGTGTTCGTTTCTGCTATCGCCCTTCAACTGGTAACTCAAACAGCCACATTGAAATCGTTGCAGGCAGTGCGCTTTCCTCTGTGCAAATCGTTTCGGCACTGCACTGGAAAAAGCGCACATTTTCCGAAAACGTCTTTAGGCGAGTCAGCGGTACTCTCCCAAACTCTATGTATGTGCATCCCATGGTTTGCGAAGCGAGGTGTGTGCACACAGCCTAGCGGCATTCAACTTGAACGGCGGTGCTTCTTATTAGGCCTAATGAGGCTGCCTCGACCCGGAACTCTCGCCGTAGGGAATTTGTTTTACTTTGTGCCGGCCTCAGTGGCGGTGGAGAGCCAAGGCATCCTGGGCCGCTCAATCGCCCGCTGATTGCAGCGCTTTAACTACGGCTTTGTCTAGGCGGCTCCCCTTTTTGCCGCGGGGTCCTCCTCTTAGTATGCGCAGCCTCAAGTGCGGACCCGCGAGGCAGCTTATCAATCGCGCTCTCGAGGACGGCACGCGCCTTTCGCTGATGAGCTGTTATATACGTTGTTCACTTTTTGCCGCTGGAGGACGCACCGCTAATTCTGACATTCGGGGCCCGCGTTCGTCTATTCGGCACTCCCTGCGCGAGGTGAAACGGTTTCATTCAGTTTTCGTGGCTTTCGCTAACTCGTTGCAAAGACGAGCGCAGTGTGCCTAACTGAATGCGTACGTAGGCAACAGAGTTTGTTGGAAGCCGCCTAAAAACCTCGCTTTCCCATTAGGAGATAAAAGTAATGTTTTCTTTCTGCGCTGCATTGGATTGATAAGTGCGGCACGAGGAGTCTGAATGAAGACAGCCACTCTTGAAAACCATGGGAAACATGACAGGAATTGAGAGCGTTTGACAAGGTTGTACGCAGCAAGAGTAGTTGAATTCGGGTTAAAATAATCGCATATGCAGGTAGAAGTCCACCATTTGGCTGACCTGAAAATAAAGAAGACTCCTCTCCTTTCCTTCCTCGCTTAGACGCCAACTCAATCATTCATCTGCGGTATATGACGGGAAATCCTTGTTTTTTGTGTGCGCATGTGTGTAACACTTCTCGCATCACTCAGCAATTTGAATAACAGGTAGGACTGCATAGGTATTTGTCGTCCAAGATGGAATAAAATGTAAAAACGAAGTTTGTTGCTTTCTTGCAGAGACGAAACTAGTGCATGCACTGCGCAGCGTATGTAGGAAGGTTCACAAATTCGCAGCTTGAGTGAATGTTCAGTGCGGTTCGTTATTTTACCTTTAACCGTGAAATATACTAACCAAAGTTCGTATTGTTATATATTTTCTAAAACGTGGGATTGCCGAATCCTTTTTTTTTTGTTTGCGTAGACTGTAATTCAGAAAAACATTTCATAGTTTGAAAACCCGAAATTGCAATATGACAAGAAGATAGCGGCTATTGTATCGTTCCGTGCACTCATGCAGCTATCCTATACTCCCAGTATAGAGAAGCATGGCTTGTTTGAACCCATGGGGAAACAACATAATCTCTCGCCCAAATTTAGCGACAGAAAAGAACTTTTTTTCATGGAAATACTTTTGTTAAATTTGGCTAACCGGGTGTCCAGTGCCAGCCTTGTATTTATTGTGGTGGCAATGGCTTCTAGCCGATATTGCAGGTAAAATTTTATTCCGCCTCCACTTTATCACTTTCTTCAATGACCACACAATAAAAGAGCAAAAAAAAAAGAGTAACAGAGTGCATTCCGATCTTTGGAAGTCTATGACAGGTGGCATCTCCGATTAACTTGTAGAAATGTGCAGTTTCCAAGCATATCTAGTCGTCTATTATCTGAAATTGCAGCAGAGCTTTGAACACCTTATAAGTGTTCGCCAAAAAAAGTACCATCGGAAGATGCATGCTGCCTCTAGGCCTAGTAATTCTCTCAGCTCACAGCGCCACACAAGAATGTTCCTATATTTGGATGCCTTGGACGAATCTACTAGGTGCACTCCGTAAACGCACTGTTTTTACAGCCTAAAATTTGCGCATTCTACTCAAGTCGTTTCCCACGGCGAAGAATATATTTGCACATACAGAGAGAAAGGCCGGTGCCAGAAAAAATACGCACGTGATTTCGTATCAAAATGGTTCTTTATGCAACGTTCAGGGTGGTGTCATATACCGTTTCGCTTTCAATTCAGCATGCAACTGCTAGTCAGGTTGGGGGCTAGTTTATTGCGATAAGGATTCCAACCAACGACCTATGTATGTAGCTCCGAATGTATACCGTTAATTGTGAGTGTCCACCGACTGCTCCTTTCCTTTCCCTAACAACCAATCCAACTAAAAACATTTAACACTTTGCCAAAGTCTGTGCCACTCTCTTAGTGCCGGAAATTGGAGGAATGAAAAGGCAGTGTTCAAGACGCTACCGTGTCCACTCTTAAGACGAAGCTTAAGCATCTCTCTAATTTTTATTTTGGAGATTGATGCTATGTTCCTCTGGGATATATTACAATGTACATCTAACAACGGCAGTATAATGTCACGTCATGCAGTATGAGGGTTTTTCTAAGGGCATACCATGATATCAGGGATACTGGGATGTGCCTTTTGGATATCTTTGTGCTCATGCGGCTACTTTCTTTGTGGAAGAGCCGAATGATCCAGTGACATACTGAATTGCCACGATCGTCAAAGCCAGTGTTCCAAGAACAGTAAGCTTTGGTACCTGAAATATATGCTGCGCTGGACGAACCACCTGACTGGCTGCGCCATCTCCATACATCTGTGTGCATCCAAGTGTTTTGGTATTTGTGATGACATAGCAGTCTTGTATATTGTTCACCCCAATGATTTGAGGTACGGGTATATTTGAGATTTTCATTTTTGGCTCTCTTAATATGCATCGAAGACGGACAAGTGCGTACGTGGCCTAGAGGCAGCTTATCTAACTGAAGGTTCGATTGCCACCTCACCTTACTTTTGACGTTCTTTACAGCGCTATTCGTCTATTTTTTATACTTACATGTTCTGGCCACGTTTGAGGCAAGCTGAAAACTTGTAGTCCAAATTTATGTAACGATTTATTTACCTTTCAATTCCGCCGATGCACCTTTTCGACCAAACAGAACTTTTTCTCTACGCTGATGGTGCCAGACGGATATTCTTCTCTGCGCGGACCGCAAAATTGCGAATGCAGGAATTTAGGGCATGCATGGTTTAAATGGTTCTCATGCGAAATGATACCAACAACCACGACGGCTTTTGAATGCTGTCGGCTCTGCTCTGTCATTATTCTGGTCAGCGCTGCATGTGCACTAATGACGCCTTCCGGGGACAGGCTCATCCTGTGTTACATACTTTCCAGCGCTCCCCCTTACCGGTGCACCATGTAGTAGGAATGGCGCATCTAGCTGGGATTCGGCATCAGTACTGTCGACATTGTGGTAAGAAAAACCGCTAAAGTTGGAATGTACAGCGCTCAGTTGCCTGCAGGTGACCTAAAAGTACAATTATGGACATACTTTTTCGTCTTATGGGTGCAAAGCGTAGCAACACGTTATGTTCATTTGCGAATGTATAAAATATTTGCCGCTTATCATTTGTCAACGCGCATCACGCAGTAGCTTGGGTGTGGAGTTTACAGTTTACAAATAAATATATTGAATTACGTGCGAACTGACAAGCTCGCACAGGCATAATCATGCGAAAGCAGCCAATATTCTTTGCGTTATAGAGACTCAAATCTACCATGTTATCGCAGCTTTTATTTTCGAAATGTTCCGCGCCCGAGCGGCCTGCAGGCTGATGAGTATACGCTCCCTCAGCCGACAACGGAACGTCGGCTGCTCTTTGTCTTACGCTGCAGAGCAGTTAACGGGGCAAAGGGAAATGAGCACTCTTTCGAGGATTAGTAAAAGTGCCATCTTTCCACTTATTGCGAACGTAGAGATTGAAACAGAGTTCGGCTGACGTCCCTCGGTTCAATCTGAGCTTGCGTACTGTTCTCAGCAATTCGGCTTTATAGCAAATTAACTTTGTCGCAAATGGAGAACCCCGCAAACAGAATTAAGGGCAGTATAAAGCACTGGGCGAGTGGAGGGCGGAGGCGCCAAAAAGGTTGACCGTCGGATCGGAATCCCCTTCTTTACAACTGTATATCGCTTGCTGAAGACCTCTTCGCGCAAGCCTGGAACGAGGTCTCCTTGTAGGATGGGATCCACGGCGGTTTCGCTCGGGCCGGAATGGTCCCCGGCTTTATTGGTACGAAAAGGTATAGAAGGAGAATCCGGATTTATAGGCGCGCTCCCCCTTCCCCTATTCCCCCTTCACTGCTTTGAAGAAGGGCACTTCCAGTTTTTCCAATCGCCAGCGCCCGGGAGCCGACTTGACATCTTAACTGCGTTTTCTCCCGGATGGGTGTGTTTTGTGCGCTGGTTGGATGTTTGTAAACGGTATATACGCCGACGACTGTGACGTCATTATACGGCACTCTGTGGAGATCCAGTCTCGCTGGTGCTTCGGCAGCGAGAAGATGAAACGAGCAGCGCCGTTAGATTGAACAGAAATGGGTTTGTTTACGCTGTGTATAATGGAAGACATGCACCGGGAAACCGAGCGATGAAAAAATAATTGTGCCTATCTGTTCTACTGCTTCACTAGATTCCATGGCGCGAACAAGAAAAGAGGGCGACAAACAGACGATGGTCGTCGATAGAGTTTACGTATTGCGCAATAGCAAGAGATGAGAAAAGAGTTCCACTGAGTGGCAAAATAAAATTCATTCGGTTTATCAATCTAGATGTGCAAAACCTTGCGTCCGCCGCAATAAATGCATTTGAATGTAAAAATGAATATCTCACTACATCTATTTTCTTGAAAATATTAACTGATTTTCACTTTAAACCATATGATACAGGGCTATAATAAACCCCAAAATACACATACATATATGTAAGAATATATGCCACTAATCCCACCTCGCCAGTTTAACCTTCCTGCTTCATCGAAGGGGCAAAATAATTACTTCTGGTGCCCTGAATATAAATTAGCGAACCGACAATTTCTAAACCAAAGCGAAGATTTCTGACGGCCACTACGTACTTGTAACTTTGCTCATACTTTGAAAGACACAACGAAACTGCACCGTCATGGCTGGTACTAAAATTGGCAACTTCGTGTTAGCTCGCCAAGTTGAAATCTATTTACTCTTAGATGCTGCCTCGTTCATTGGTACTATGCAATTACCTCTTTTCCCATAACAAACACATCATTTTGTAAAAAAAAAAAAAGAAAACGGGATGCACATTAGTTTGAGGCTGCCATGAATAACCCATAAACAAGTAATTTCCTGGAGCGCGTAACCTTCACAGGGTTACTCAAGAAGCATCTCAAAAAGCGCACCTCCAAACATCTAAACGCACGTTCGATTAAAGGTAAAGGTCAGCAGACATCTGAAAACATCTAGACGAATCTCCAGACATCTAAAATTATCTGACCTATATACAGTACCTGACACGGCGATAAAACCACCCCTTGTTATGGCCTGGTTCTGGTCGCGCTCAGTTAGTTGTTAGATTTACATGATACGCTTCTCCCTGTGTCACCTGCGACCACGTCACGGGCTTTTGAACTAACCAACTAAACTACCTTCTCGCTTGGACTAGGTTGACGACACACATCAACGATCGAATGTAAGCGTTGAATATGGATTTTTTTTTTCTGGTGTGATAGGGTTCTGAAAGACCCTATTTGAAAATAATTTTTCTGAAAGTTCCTATTTGAAAATAATTTCGTGGACTGAACGCAAAGCATTCCGTGAATGTTTAACTTGGTCAGAATTAACTGCTAAGTAACATTACTTGAGGTGTGTTGGGCGCATGCACGCAATTTTCTCTTGACTGTATTTATCGCACGGTGTTTCTATTTTCGTGCATTTCTTGATCACAGCAGCTTTTGCTATTGATGCCTTCCGTAATAATATTGAGCGAGGCTCAGCAGAGGGAGTACCACGGGTGCTGGAGCTTGGTCCGCTTCCTGCGAAGAGACCTCCCACCCGCGCTTCTTTCTGTTATTGTGTGTTTGCAACTCTGGATTGGCGTTACATTTGCAGTCTGCGATGCATTTGCTTTAATTACTCTTCTGTCGCAGGTATATAGTCAGACCGATTTGTTCTCAGAATAAACATTGCACCAATACCATTCCCACTTGCAGTAGCTGATAAATTCACTCTCGTCTGATACGCTAGCATTATTTGCCCCGGAATGTTGAATTAGAATCCCGAAGGAGGTCCAATTTTTTCTCAGCTATGGGCACTCTTACCGCCTTATGCGGGAATATAGTTCTACGATCAGGTGCTCGTAAATAACGGTTGCAGGGATTTTTGGGCATGTTGACTCCTGTCAACGGCACTATATGCCACAGGTAGAAACAATTCGTCGCAGCTATTGGGACTCCGATGCAGTATAGCAGTCGATGATGGGCGCACAACTCACAACGGCCTAACAAGCAACGCTCACTTGAGCCACTGCGGCCGTTTCCTCGAATGCTTTCTCCTTCATCTTCAGGCTCAGCAGCGCCCCGGAAGCTCGAGCGATATTATTCCCGAAGACATAAATGTGTGTTTTCGCTTTCAAAACAGCTCCAAACAAAGTGAAATGATTTCTGGCACAAGTGTCGGTGTTCTGCTGAGAATAAAGCAAGGGATATATTTGCATCGCGCACCATATGCGTCACAGGCTAAGCGACATAGATGACTAAAGATATTCAAAACGTTTTCTACACGCAACGCACACTGATGTAACATCGGCAATTTGCCCTGCCGGCTACTTCTTGAGATCCCAGCCACTTGGATAGTCTTTGCGCTTAACGCTACAAATAATGCGAAGCGTTGACTGCCTGCGTCCAGTGAATGAATGGCGCTCCCCCGAAGATGGGCCAGGACTTTTGTTTTCCTAGCACACGTTTTTGAAGTTGTTATCTTGGACGGTTTGCGATTTGTTATTCGCATACGAAGAGGAAAAAATAACTGGGAATTTTCTCTTGAACAGAGGGCTATCAGATAACTGCACGAGAAACGAGGACAACGATGTATTCCGAACCCAGAATGAAGGTACACCTGATTGCTTTTTATACCCTACCACAATGACATACATCGAACCTCACGAATTTCCCCAGTTATCCCCAACTCATCTTATCGCATAGTTCCTTTAACGCTCGCAGTCTTCGCACACATTTTGCAGACTTCGGTTCGCTCTTTTTGCCTACCGGTCACCCTTCTGCTTATAATTATATGCGTTTCAGAAAAAAAATCGATTTATTGCTCATGACAGAAATTCGTGTTTTTGCGCTACATATTCAGCAGACTGCTCTAATCGCTGGTTTAGCCATATTCATATGACTTGGGAATAAGTACAAACGCATAACATTCATAAATTCAAATGTTCTTGGTTTTAAATGTGTGTGGGGGCGAAATGGATTATGTAAGTTTTGAAAGTAACGGCTAAGATATTGTTGTTGACAGCATTTAGAGGTTGTCCAGCTCATCTGTTGCTAATGTTTACTCAGAACTCCGTGACATATCAATCCCTGTCATATAAGAACAAATATAGTGTTACTATGGGTGTCGTTAACATAAATGTTCTCGGTGATAGTTGATCGCACTTTAATATTCCACCAATTGTTTCCAACGCTATGGATTATATTCACTACAGTTACTCTTCCTACACGTTGCTTGAATAAAAAAGTCCGGTACACTAAGTGACCGCGCTCTGACAAACCTGCTGTTGTGTCCTAGAGATTTTATTTGCGTGTGAACATCACTGATCACTATCCTATTCTTCTTTGTTTCCACTTCAGTATAGTTTTCACCTGGAGGCTTGTTGTCCTAAAACAAATTTTAATAAAATAGAAATTCAAGAACTCATCACTAATTTCAATTTTAATTGGTTCAGAGTGACATGCTACCAAAATGAGCAAACATGCTACAAATAGTCCTCTTCAATATAGTCGTAAGTACTTGCATATCATCCTTGACATCCGTAGTTCCATATCGAAGAAAGTTATTAATTGCCCCATAATCCCTGGCTATTTTTCATCTTTACTAAGCGGTCAACGGAAGGAAGAAAATCTGTACTGCAAGACTAAAAAGGAAAAAAAAAAAAAAAGCAGCCATTCAGTTTTTCATGGCATGATTGTTACAGGAAAAATTCAAATGGGCTTCATCGATGTGCTTTATAACCACCCTAAAAGAAACTGCTCTGAAGATCATATCTGAGAAGCTGCTAACAACGCCAGAAAACAGTATCGCATTTTTAATTTATTTTTGAACAACGAATCTAAAAATACTACAACTAATTCATGTTATATCAGCAGAAACATTTACAGACCATGGGAATATTGCACATGCATTGAGTACCTTCTTTTTTTTAAATCCACTTACGATAGCTTCGTCGACACATGTTCATAGTCCTCACCGCGTTCCTCATTCGTTGTTCCTTTAGCCCATCACTTCATATGAAATGCACACAACTGTTCCTAACTAAATACCTACAACCTTGATAACGTGCATATGCATCACATCATGTGAATAATTGAATTCATCGCCGATACCTTCGCCATTATAAATTTCATTTTCAGAAATGAGTGATTCACCAGAAATTAGAACAGAGGACAATCATCCCAGTATTCAAAAAAGTATACAGAGCTCTTATAACCAATTAGAGGCCCATTTTCAGCCTTTCTTTATCAGTAAAGTGGTAAAAGCTAATTTTAAAGCCTCTCTCCAACTACCCATAGGCAGTTCGATTGGCCTTAATAGCCCTTGCGGATAAATTCAAAGCAGAAATCAGTGAAAGACAACTAGTTGGATTCGTCTTCGCTTAATTTCCTAAAGCATTCGGTGACATTGATCTGGACCTTCTTTTCAGCACTCTTCATAAGGCGTAACCGTGGCCGTGCCCTAGGATTACTCCGCAGTTATTTACTGAATAGGGAAGTAGCGTTCATGTTATCAGCTCATTCGGATCCAAAGATCTCTAATGTAGGTGTTCCCAAAACAACTTACTCGGTGCCCTTTTATCTGTAATATTTTAATTTACCATCATGCTTATCATTGTCATTGCATTACACAGATGACACTGCTCTGTTTCCTCCCATGAAAGCATGGTAGCATGAATTCCTCCGCCGACAAACTGAACGAAGACTGATATAACTTCAAGTTAACCTGACCGCTTTGCGCTTCGCCTCCATCGAAATGCTACCATCGCGGGCGAAACCGAGTCCACGTTTTCGGGATCAGCAGTCGAACACCTTAACCACTGAGCCACCGCGTCGGGGCATTAGTTGGGAAGGATATCAGAAAAACATAAATGGAGCAAAAATATGCCGCAAGTGTATGCCTACAAATTCTGAACAAGCGTGTTTTTCAACGGCAAATTGTTGATGAGCGTAGTTGTTTCGCATGCCGGATACGATTCTACCTTATATAAAGATCAATATATCAGCACGGCCTCCCTCAATACGCTTGAAGTTTTATGCTGTTTATTCTCAAAAAACGCGACAACATATATATATATATATATATATATATATATATATATATATATATATATATATATATATATATATATATATATAACACCGTTGCGCTATCAGAAATAACTGTCAGAAGCGTTGTTTGCGTGCATGCAGAAAGGGCACCTCTAAAAAGCCCTCGCCGCGGTGGCGCAGTGGTTACGGCACTCGACTACTGTTCCCAAGGATGCAGGATCGAATCCCGGCCTCGGCGGCCGCTTTTCCATGCAGGCGAAAAGCAAAGCGCCCGTGTGCTGTGCGATGTCAGTGCACGTTAAAGAAACTCAGGTGGTCGAAATTTCCGGAGTCCTGCACTACGGCGTCTCTCATAGCCTGAGTCGCTTTGGGACGTTAAACCTCATAAACCAAACCAAACAAAATCTAAAAAGAACTCTTTGATTAGATAACACTGTAAAATGTCCTAATTATTTGCTGCCTAATTTCATGGCATATCGAGACAAAAATTGCTTAGCCAGCGCGTGTTATCGCACTGCAGCGTATGCCGCAATAATTCAGTAAGGTCTATAAACAATTTTAAAATGAATGCTACGCAATTTGTTAGCAACCTAAACTTTCGGCTACCATAATATCCGAGGTACTGCGATACCGTTGATTCTAAATACAATCGCCGAAAATTTCACAATGGAGGGTGTTCCAGAAGTTCAAGTTGTTCGGAAGGTAATTTCGATGCAGCGTCTGACCGTTGGGATCCGAATTTCGCTGAGTTATCAAAGAATACATTTGGGTGAAGGACACCGGCCGGTCTATGCGTAAACGGCGCTGGAGTTCGGGTGCAGTATTTCTGTGAGCATAGGCGGCAAATGGCGGGCTGCAATGAATGAGAGTAATGGCGGCCGAAACCTCAGCTCCCCTACGGAAGCTGAGGATACAGGGATGAGGGAGGCTTCGGGAGGTGGGGAGCCGTAGGGTCAGAAGCGTCATAACATTTGTTAAAGAAATGTCTATCTGTACCAAAATATTACTCGTGACCACTGTAACTATAGTTTTATGTTATGAAGGAGCACTGAACAAGAGTATATGGGGTACGCATCAGTTCGCAGGTCGAGCCAACGTTTCGACAAGTGGACTTGTCTTCATCTGGGCGAAACGATCATCACTGGCAGGGGTTTAAATACGCTTGTGTTTCCGAAGAAGGAAAGCTGGGGAGGGGAAAGTGGGTGAAGGAATGTGGAGGGGAGGATGGGTGAGAAGAAAGTAGGTCATGAAGTGAAAAAAAAAAGGTTTGTTCAGTATGTATTACGCAGCCCCCCCCCCCCCCCCCCCCCCCCCCCGAGCCAGAGGGCTATGGAACGAAAAATGGTAGGGGTAACATTAAGAGATAGGAAGCGTGCAGAGTGGGTCAGAGAAATAACTCAAGTTACCGACATTCTAGTGGAAATTAAGAAGAAGAAATGGACATGGGCAGGACATGTAGTGCGAAGAGAGGATAACCGATGGTCGCTTAGGGTAACAAACTGGATTCCAAGGGAAGGAAAGCGTAGCAGGGGGCGGCAGAAAGTTAGGTGGGTGGATGAGGTTAAGAAGTTCGCAGGGGTCAAGTGGATGCAGCTAGCACAGAACCGGGTTAAGTTGAGAAATATGGGAGAGGCCTTCACCCTGCAGTGGGTATAGCCAGGCTGATGATGATGATGATTTCTCAGCCTGGAGCCAGGGATCCTGTGGATCCATGGTTCCAGGGATCCACCAGGGATCCAAAAGAAGTAAACCGGCAGCACCAGGAAAAACTACAATATCGGGTAGATGATTAGGCACCACTTAAGCAGGTTTGGTGCAGATACACCTTACAAAGGGACAGGCTTTGCAAAGGGCCCTGATAAGAAATATATCTAGGGGGGACAAGTCTTAAAGCTTACTGCAAAGGTGTGGGGGGGTGGGGCGGAGAAGTACAAAGACACAGAATAATAACCGCACAGTGAACCACAACTGACATGCAAAAAAAAAAAAGTTCGAGGACAAACTGAAGTAACAATTGGTAAGGAGGAAATGTGTTTGGAGAGACATGTGCAGCTCATGCTATTGAGGAGGGGAATGGAGTGTACATGTGTTGTGAATAAACTGTACAATTAACGCTATGTGGTACTGTTTTCCCGAGTAGTTACGATGCAAAGGGAATATACTTTAGGGATTCTAACGTTCCCTTAGAGATATTTATTCCTGCTGGTTCCAATGTTCTAATTTATGAATTAGAAATGCCTCTCCATTTTTTCTGTCTCTTGCAGATTTAAAGCCTGACCGGAGAATATATAATTTAATTTCTTCGAACTTATGGTCTTTCTAATTGAAATGCTGGGAAACCGCTTTCGGGAGGTATTTGCATGTGTCTGCCCGATGTCCATTAAGCCTTACGTTCATTCGCTGCCCTGTTCCAATGTACTGTTATTGCAGAAGGAGCATTCTAGAAGGCAGACAACGTTTGAAGATGTGCAGTTAAAGCCTGATTTTATGTGAAAAGGGAAATCGCTTGCATTACTTTTAACCATGGTGTCTTTTTGTATATGACTGCACGTCTTGCATCTAGGTCGAGAGCAAGGGTGTGGTTGTGTTGGATGCTTGTTGTCGAATTTAGAATTTACTAAAATATATCTGGGGTTTACGTTACGTTTGTATGCTACCCTTGGTGTCCCCGGAAATGTTTTGTTCAGGCGTTCATTACGCGTTAGCATAGAATGGTATTTCCGCAGAATATTGTTTATGGTTGGAAGGGCATTGGAGTATTTAGTTACAAAAGAAGGCTGGCGTTCAGTGTTGGCCTTTGGTCGTTTCGTGAGCACATCGTTGCGGTTTAAAATGCTTGCTTTTTCGAGGGCCATATTAAAGGACAACTCCGGGTTTTTTTTTTGACATTCGAATACTGTAGTGAAACTTTTACCACAGGTTCTCCTCTCCGTCCTGACGCATTCTACAAAATTTGGGCGCCGTACGATAATCCGTTCACGCGCAATACGGCTTTGAAATATGCCGTTTTCATGGCTTAAGTTGAGAGTATTTCTGCGGGCAACACTGAGTTTCTGACGTCACAAACAGTACAAAGGCGTTAATGTCCACTTCCCGCGTGATTATGAAATTGTGAGGCTTATATTGAACTACCTCAGACATTTTATGCAGTGCGTCTAGATTTCCATACTTTATTTTCACCATCCAACGCACGTACGAGTGTTTTTCTAATACTGAGTGTGACGTCACCATTTCGTCAAATGGGACGTCGTTTCTGGCCGTGAAAGCAGTTTCGGTTTCGATTTGCTGTTTTTCTTTTTTAAAAATACTTCCAATTGGAATTTTGAAAAACGTTTTTTTTTTGTGTTGGAGTCAGGACGTGCCGAGGAATGTAATTCAATTAAAAACACAAAATGATGAAAAAACCACCGGAGTTGCCCTTTAAGGGAGTTACCAGGATAGTTCCTCTGGATTAGTGTTCCTTTCAATGAATGTAGTTCGTTTAGGTAGTCATTATCATCGCTACATATTCTTCTAAGCCGTGTCACCTGTCCTACAAATATTCCTTGCTTACAATATCTCGGATTATGACCCGTAAAATTATGCTATTGTTGTTTATCCGTTGGCTTTCTGTACAAGGAAGTTTTAAGTTTTCCATTTTTCACTGACACCGTGGTGTCGAGAAAGTCGACTTTTAATTGTGACGACTGACAAGGAAATTTAATGCTAGTGTGATGGTTATTAAGATGCGAGACGAAAGACTGGAGTGATTCTGAACCATGCTGCCATGTTTTTAAAATATCGTCATTATAGCGAAGGTGTATAAGTGGCTTTTCCGGAAATGAATTTAGTATATTGGATTCTAGAACTGCCATGAATACATTCGCGTAAGTCGGCGCGAATGGAGTACCCATGCTGGTTCCAAATATCTGCAAATGATAGGATGAATCGAA